>NC_082344.1:48612222-48962222 GCF_027477595.1 Haemorhous mexicanus | reverse complement strand
GAGATATAGTAAATACACCTTTTATTATTAGATGCTGAAACCCATCCGTGTGTATCAAGTCAGCACAAAGCTTTTATCCTACTCTCTGTAGTCCAGAGATTCCACTGCTGGAAAATAATAATTTTAAAAGGTAGATAGGTGATTATAACCTTAATATCTTTCCTTCAAAGGAGAAATCAGCTCTTCCCCCAAAAGAAGTCTTATCAACTCCAAAAAAAAAAACCAGCTAGTGAGGATTTCTTACACCTATCAGTCAGCATGTGAAAGAAAATGTGAATTATTCCTCTGAAAATGCACTTCTGTCTATATATAGTTTAGTCAATATTCATTTAGCTGTGTTTCTCTTCATTGCTCTTAATCTATTGCAGAGAAAAAGGGTTAGGAGAGAGAAAAGACTTTCAGAAAGACAGATACTCCCCACAACATACAGTAGGAGGAGGTCTGTGGGTGCTAGTTATTCTCTTGCCCCCACTCCTGAAAATGTCTGTCTTACCTTTCAAGCTCTTCAAAACATAAAATTTTCTTTCCTAGTGTGTTCTGAAAACACTTGACATCATTATATATACCATCATAAAAACCATCCATCATATACAGTTATTCCATGAATGTTGATTATTTCCTCTGACCAACCTGAAAAATTCTTCTAACTCCTTACACTTGTATCTGTCATCTTACATCTATTCATTTGTGTCTGACAAAGCTAAATGTGCTCTGCTCTTTTCATCTTTCCTTTAGCATCTTCTTGTAGTCTTTTATGTTCCTCCCTGCGCTCTCTTAGATGTGTCAACATTAGTGCTCACAGAAAAAGGGAAGACTTCAGGATGATCTAATAGATAGTTCTAAATCAGGAATTGGTTTGACAAAGTAACACAAGCTAGCCTGCACAGCCTGGCATACTGTGCCCAGTGAGGCAAATGGCAGAAATCATCTTAGGAGACAGCCAGGCAATTCTGTGTTGAGAGAAAATTGAAGGAGACAGTGACATATCAGAGAGTAAAGGGAAAGATAAGCTTAAGAGGGACAGACTCTTTGGAATAAGTTGGCTTTCCTTGTGTAAATAATTCTTAAACTTCTGCAAGACATCTAACTTCAGCAGCTGATGTTTTATGCTACACTGAGGCAAAAAAGTTTGCTAATAAAATCAAATATTATTTCATTTAAAAGGAGCACAGAGTTGTTTCAGGAGTTCAGGGCAGGTTAAATGTGACACATCTCAGATTGAGTATTTGAAAAACTAGCTTTTTTAGCCAGAGATTCTGCAGATTTAATGTGCTTGATAAATCACTGTCATTGCTACAATGGGACTGACATAACAGGTATAGCAATAGAAGCCCAAAGGAAACACAACATGGTGAAGATGAATGATATGAAACAATACCTTTAATGGAAAGCAACTTGGACAGAAATGCCTTGAGCTGCTATGTTTTTTATCACACTTTTTAAAATGCTGTATTGTTTCTGCAGTAATTTTGAAACTGGTATGTAGGTGTACATATATACTGTAAGAATTTAGAAATATAAGTGTATCTGATATATAGAGAATACATTATTGAAGGTGACTTTGTTTTGTTTGCCTGAAACAATGCAAAATATGTGAAAATAAAGTGCAAAAGGCTGGTTGAGTTTTAAGCCTTGTATAGATTTGGATATTTCTGCAACACCCATCAAACTTTAAGCACAATAATATAGAGCACAAGCAAAAGCTAGGAAGAATATTATGGTATGGATGAGTTTTTTCAAGCATTTTTGCATTTTAGCAAGTGACTGTATTTGTACTTGGACAAAGTTTGTTTACCAGAAAACCATCTGAGGCAGAATTTAGGGGAGGTATTTGCACCACTTTGAAAATTAAACTCCAAAACTAAAATCCTATAACCTTTTCCCAGACATTATTGTTTCTAGCAAAAAATAAGAAGCCACCTCGAATTTGCAAGTTATGAGTAATAATTTTCTCAGCACAGTTGGCATTGTACAGAACTTAGCATGTCAAACACAGAAAAACAATGATGCAGCCCCTGACAAAGAAGCAAAGGTATGTGATCACAAGGCCACCTTAGGAAGCATGGGGCAGGTGAGGGAAAGAACTGGCAGAGCAAAACTGAGAAAAACTCACTTGATAAGTGGGTTGAGATTAAAACAGTTCAATAAATGAAGGGAAGGCCAGAAAGAACCATAGTTATACAAGGGCAACCAGCTCCTCTCATAAGCAGACAAGTTCCCAGTCAGTCCCTGGACAGTATCCAGACTTGGAAAGTCTGCCCCACCACTTTTAACTATGAATATGATGTTACATGGCATGGAACAACCCTTTGGTCAGTTCAGGACAGCTGCTCTGTGTCCACACCCAGCCTCCTCCTTGTGGGGGGCAGAGTGAAAGACAGAGAAAGCCTTGACACTGTGCAAGTCCTGCTCAGCAGCAGTTCCAACATCCCTGTGTGAACACCAGCATTTTAGCCACAAATCAAAACCACAGGAGCACAGACACTGCTACAAAGAAAGCTAACTCCATCCCCACCAGACCAAGCCCAGTGAGTAAAAGCATTATGGAGTAAAACCTAATTTTAGTCTTTGTCCCTGCCTGTCAGGGAGTTGTTATGGGGTACGATCCTGCTGCCTTTTGAGTAAGAGCAAGTAGACCCTGGGTCACAGTAAAAGTAGAACTAGATATTTAATGTATTTTGGACAATCTAGGTACAATATTCAAGCCAAAGCTGATTAAATGCCCTTGAAGCTGAAAAAAGTATGAAAGTTAATTAAACTGAAAGGGTGGGATTTATGGAACATGGCTGGTGTGGTCTCCACGCTTCTCTAAAGTCTAGACTCAAGTCCAAGGATCTGAAATTTCTTTGTCAAGATAATGCTTCATTTTGGCAATTCTATTCAAAGCTGGAATGATTTTTTTATCTTCCATCACACTTAAACCTCTGCAATATTGATCAATATTGAAACAATAATAGATGAGATTGTCACATAGCCATTCACTAGACTATTTGTATAAATGAAAATATAAACTCTACCACTCCTAAAGTGGTAGTTCACACCAGCACTTACTCTACTCCCTTGGACTGAAAACAATTCAGGTGAAAACAAACAAATCAAATCCCTACCACTATTTAGTTTTACATGCATTTTCCTTTCACTAATGTTTCATCTATCATATATAACAAGACTCTAAAAAGTGGATGCTGTTTGCTTATACTTGAAATGTGCTAATATACTTGAAATATGCATGTAGACTTCATTCATGGTCAGCATTTATTGTCAGTTTCAGTTGTCCAAGCAGTAGTGCCTGAGTCATCCCCATCCAGTTTCTTATCTCCTTTCCTTCCAGCAATTCCTTTTTCTGAAGACTCTGAAGATCCTTGTCCTTATTCTCTTGTCAGGAGAGATAAATCAGACATTGTTTTAATTTTATTAAATATAAAATCTGTGGTTTTTGCCTTCTAACCTGTGTCAGCTGCACCACTTGAATTAAATTTACACCCTCAAATGGATAAAAGATTTTAAAAACCTCACTGCAGTTTTAAAAACTTTGTAAAGTTTGCACCACAGCAAGAAAATGAAAGTTGTAGTGTTTTCTTTTCTTTAAATGAATCAGAGAGGAGTGCAAATGGCAGGTAAACATTCTTATTGGTGTAATGTCACCAGAGTAATTTCTTTTGCAAGATGATGTCCTTCTGTGGCATTCTTCCCAACCACCTCCACCACCACTTTTTCAAGCGGTAATTAGATGCAATATATTCTTTCATAGCCCATACATCCCTTCCAAACTCAACACAAACCAGACTTAACAGTTAATACATATTCCATCCAAAACATCAAATATCATAAATGCTGGTGGCAGAACGAGCGTAAGTTTGGACCCAATACTTAGTGAGAAGTAGCAGCTTAAAAAACTGATAATATAATTTTGGTTTGTGGAGAAAAATTTCTCTGAATATGTTAGATTTGCTGAAAACATGTGCAGCCTAAACCCTGCAGAGGGTCTGTAACTTTGGTAAGCAGCACCAAACTGGGAAACAATTTTACCTAATGGAAATGTAAACAAAAAATAACTAATTGATCCAAGGGCATTCCCATGCCATTAAATATCAGGTCAAGTTTGTATGCAACAAACATCTACCCCAAACTCAAAATAAAACTAGATCTGCAGCAGAATTGCCTTCCTCAGTGCTAGGTACATATGTAGTCAGCCTGGGTTTTTTGTCACAACAGATGCATTGGATTAGTAATTTTCAATATTTATCACCAAAATAAATCAGAATTAACTGAAGAATATAGTTGGTTGCATTTACACTTAGTTATTGACATAATCACTGTCTCTCAAAATTCACAAGGCTGATGTACACAGGCAAATAGAAGTAACTATTTTTGCACAGTCATCTACTATATTTTTCTATGATTAAAATTCATAACAGAATTTGAACATCACACCCTATGCAGGATGCTTTTATATTTTATGTATGCAGCTATAATCATTGGCAATGTCAGTTGGCACTTGTCAGAAAAGCCATGCTCTTAGTAATAGCATTTCTGTCTTTTGGGAAGCTTTCTGATTTTTGTTTTCTTAGTTGAAGGGATATTTTTGGAACAGAAGATTAAAAGGAGCATAAAAATCCTGAACCATTAGTATAGTACAGCTTATACAATTCACAGGTACTATAATATTTTCCTTTTCCAGGAATTGCCAATTAGCAGAAACAGTTATCTCCTGTGAAACTTACTGATCATCTTCATTATGTTCTTCAAACAGGTAATGATCTTTTTTAAAAGATTAGGACCTGTATTTACTCATATAGGCTGTTACCCTAGGCAGAAACAGCCATGCTAAAGAAATGCTGATGGCATTCCTTATAGCAAGATAATGAAAGAAGTCAGACATTACTTGAAAAATATTAGGGCACAGTAGCTCTTTTAGTTTAAATGAGAACTGCAGAATGGCTGTCACTGTAAATACTGCTGTGACCTGGATAAACATTAAATAAATCACACAGTGCCATGCATGGCTCCAGATTTGCTCCAGCCTTTATCACAAAAAGTACTCTCATTTGTGCCTGCATGCTCTACTCATGACCAAGAACAGCTTTGCAAAATAGAATGTAAATAAAGGAAGGGCTAGAAATATGGGACTTACTAGAAAATTAAGTGGAAAAACCTGGTGATATATATGGGAGAATTATATTTCTGATGATATGCTCTTCTTTTCCTGTCCCTGTGTTCATTCTGGAGACAGGGATTTTTTTTGGTGTGCTGCCAGGAGCAGTACCAACCCAGCTCCAGTGGAGCAGACTGGCTCCAGAGCAGCACCACTCCCACTTGCAGAGTCCTGATGATCTGTGGTGTCTCATTCCCATCTTTGGCTCACTCCAAATCTGCATCCCTGTACTCACAAAGATGTGAATCCAAGGGAAGCAGAAAGACAGGAGCACTTATCTCTAGGTGTAGGATGTTACTTCTGTGGGGAAAGTATTTCTTAATGATTACTCCATGACAGAGTGGAAGTCACACAACACAGTGGAAGTCACAAACTTTTGCAAAGATACAGCCTTTATGAAAGGTGGTTTCTCCTTGTCTCCTGTCAACCCTTCAGCTCAGAAAGAACAAGGATGCCTCAGCTGTCAAGGTGGCAGGTTCTTTCTGCTATAAAGGAAGATGTTTTATGCCTTGGTCCTTCTGAACTAGGACTTAAAATATTTTGAAAGCTTGAATTGCGTCTCAGAAGATATTTCTTCTTTCAAGCAGATCACAAAAGGAAGCAGGAAAAAAGTACTTGGAAGCAATTTTTTTGGATGTCTGAAGAGATGAAAGAGCTGCATCCCAAGCAGACAACAGGATGCATTAGATGCTTTTCCCTTCTTGGGTCACATGCTGGCACAACAATCAGCACACATCATCTTGAGAAGTGATAAAATTTCGAATAAAACATCTCTCTCTGTACTTCTTGTTCTCTCCATACTCTCAGAAGGTAAATTACCCTTTAATTTTTTTCAATCTGGCCCACTGTTTGATTTCCCACCTCTCAGAGCTAGCTAGAGATTATCCAGGAACATTTCTAGCATGCCCACCACCTCCTGCTGACTCAATTGCATTGTTCCTTCCTAATGACATTTATCTATACAGAAACTGATACAGTATTGATTTAAAGGCATTTCCCCTGTTCTTTTTTCTAGCATGAAAAGCTCAACTTTTAAGGGAGCTTATTGACTAGACTATCCTTGAAGGTAGAAGGTCCTTCTTCCTGCACATTTCTACCTTTTTTACTTGCCTCTAGCTGTCTCTCTCCACCTTGACCCTGATATTAAACCAAAATGACTAAATGTGTGATGCAATTCATCAGATCACTGACATGATTTGTGTTTGCCGTACAAGCATGACATTCAGTCATGACAGTGGTCTTGGACTGGGATGATTTTAGAAAAGATGTTTGAAAATTTTGACCTATAGACGATAAAACTGCAGAACATTGGCACTGGTTTGGTTTGCTTTCCATTGTAAAACCCTTGTGGTATCTTAGATGCTGTTAAAATGATAGCACATCACCTCCCGGCTCTCCTCTTCTCTTAGGCCAGAGCATTTACTTTTCATATAAATAATAGAAATAAAAAATAAAATATAAATATAGATATAGATATATTTCATCATTACGTTAACTTTGGAATTTTTTATACTGCACAGCTTATAGAAAAGCATAAAATATTTCTATTATATTTGAAATCTTCTGTGTCTGCCCATATCCAGACACCAGCTATTCCTATTTAGTCTAAAAAAAAAAAAAAATCTAAAGAATTTTAAAAATATAAAAAATTCTTACCTCTCTTTCCCTTAAAAATGAATGTGAGCTGTATTTCAATGTGTGTGAGGGAACAAAGATTGACTGTCCCCTCAAGGCATTTGGTAAGATAAGAAATAACCTTAAGGCAATATTGCGACTTTTGCAACTATTGCTGTCTTGGAGATGTAGGGTAAGGAAGTCCATTCCTTCAGTTTTAACTGCCAGAGGCAATCTGCCCACAGAGGACAGAGCTTATGTTTCACATTTCTTGTCTTTCATGGATAATGCTAGAAGTAAGAATTTTTTGACACATTAAAGGAAATCTCATACAAATCTCAATAGATTCATAATTTGAAACTTTTTTTTAATACACAAGAATATTGAGACTTAAATACTGAGACATAAGGCTGTTTTCAAACAGAGGAGGATGTTACATAAAGGAGGATGCAGCGTGCTCAAATTCCACCACACCAACTGGGTTATGGGGAAAATGATGTGGACTCAGTAGTACCATGAGCTCTGCAGATGTAAAACTGCCATTAAGAAAAAGAGAAAGCCTTACCAAGTAGCTAACCTTTGGGAAATGTATAAAAAATTACTGTCTTACTAGGGAAGTATTTCAAGGTTAGATCCCACAGCACTCTCAAAGAAGGTCCTGCTGTAAGGCAATTATGAGCCTGGAACATGACCAAATCCTACACTGCACAGAGTCTACATGGAAATTAAAATAGCTGGAATAAAAAAATTGGGTTACTCTTATCATATTTATCTCAAAGATGAAGTGTCAAATACTTTGAAATATAAAAATACATTGGGACTGAAATAAAAATCTATAACTATAAAGTTCAAAAGTTCTTATTCTGCTAGCAAATGCATTCCAATACATCAGCATTTTCAGCTGAGCCCAAAATCATGAGGGAATTCACTGACAAGAATTATTCTCAGGGTTGAAAACACGAAGTAAGATTGCACCTAGAACACAACATTAACCATTACAGGCTCCCTGGGCATACTATGAATTTCTGAGACTGTGAGACACATTGAAAGTGAGGTGGCACTGAATTCCTTCTCTGCATCACTGTGACCCCTCTGCAGTGGGAAGCTGGCCCAGTGGTTTCAGAGAATGTGTAATAAAGGAGCATAACTCTCTCTACAGGGCCTATTAGTCACTTGCCACTAGTTTCCTGCTTGACAAACACAAGGCTGTGTAGTTTGGGTGTAGCCTGCTAATTACTTTTCTCCTTTACTCATTCTTCCAAGTCCTTAAACCCAAATGAGATTAAGTGGGTCAATAAATTCCCAAATATTCACTGAAGCAGGAAATGTAATCTCATGGAATCCTGATTGCTCTAGAGACTTCTAAAAAAGAGTGGATGCTGTGCATACCTGTTGGTACTCTAAGACACAAAGACAAGAGGGATTTGCTTGCATCTCACTCATCAGAATTTGTTCCTTGTTTTTTATTGCTGGTGTATAAATGTGACAACAGCATGAATTATTTCTGCAGACGCAGATAACCACTAGAATTTATATTCCAATAGATTCATATAATATTGCAGACAAGGCACAAAGTTCTAGTATTAGTTATGTCACAGCTTAATGAATTTGACATACAGCAAGCATCCTTTCAGGAGCACCAAAAAATTGTAAGTCTTAAAAATACTGGCTACCTGTTTTGTCATGATGAGAGGACCAATTATGCTGCAATTTAAACTACTTGAAGCACTTGATTAGGCAATGATGATTTCAAATACTGAGTTTAAGGATTTTCTGGATGAGAAAAGTGGTCCAAATTTGACTTAAGCTGTTGTCTGCTGGCTAAGTTTAGCTATGAAAAGAGGAAACTTAATAAGCTTATCTTACACTAAAATAGAATTTCAGCATAAAAACTGAGAGGGATATTGTTCAGTTAGTTTCTCATGAGAAGCATAATCAAGAAGTATGAGTCTCTGTACTCTTTCCAAAGGCACCTAAATTTGCATCATAGTTGTGTGCATATTTGTCCATATCTATACATGATTCAGGCATTTGTGTGACAGGTTGTCAGACTGGAATAAATTCACTCACATAATCCCAATAGAGTATTTTGCAACCCAGGACCACTAGGGATTAAAGAGTAGAAGTCTGTGCATGTGGAACTTCTGAATACCTGCAGCAATGAGGGACTGGCTACAGCAGTCTCCATTTCTGCAAGGAGTCTGTCTCCCTGACTAATTCATTCCCAGGATTTACACTGCACTTCCTGCTTCAGCAGCCCTCATCAAGTTACAAGAGCAAGTACACCCACTTCTGATTTTATTTTACTCTTTTTATCTCATCCATCTTTTAGTCATCTTTTTCAACTGGAATTATCTCTACAGCTATCTCGAGTCCCTTCCCTTCCCTTCCCTTCCCTTCCCTTCCCTTCCCTTCCCTTCCCTTCCCTTCCCTTCCCTTCCCTTCCCTTCCCTTCCCTTCCCTTCCCTTCCCTTCCCTTCCCTTCCCTTCCCTTCCCTTCCCTTCCCTTCCCTTCCCTTCCCTTCCCTTCCCTTCCCTTCCCTTCCCTTCCCTTCCCTTCCCTTCCCTTCCCTTCCCTTCCCTTCCCAAACCTTCCCAAACCTTCCCAAACCTTCCCAAACCTTCCCAAACCTTCCCAAACCTTCCCTTCCCTGATTTCCTCAATTTCACATAAATATAATTCAATGCATTTTGTTGACCTCAGGATACAACATAATAATATCTTAGTTTGTGCTAACAAAAAAGAAAGTCAAAACCATAATTGGATAAAAATTATCACACTGTCAGAATTTTGACATTTGGGGCACTATTTTCTGTCTGTTTGGTAATGCAAAGTGCTGCTTTCTCTTCACAGTGATAAATTTAAAATTATCTCATTTGCTACTGCCTGTTTGAACTTTTCATTTCTCACCTTTCATGTCAATCAGGGAATGTAGAAAGGGAAATAACTTCTTGGTGATTGGACACACATAGCTTTAATCATCTGTCAGCTGCTGTAAATCAGCAGAAAGAAGAGTCAAAGACTTAGTTCAAAAACTATAACCAAGGTGTTTAAAGCTAGCCAGATTTCTCTTATTGCTTGATATAATAAAAAAAAAAAAAAAAAAAAATGAAAGTAAAGTACACTGGATATCCAAAAATGAAATACGTAAGGGATCATTATAATGATCCTAGATGTAAAAGATTATCTCTAACCTAATGGTTAATTAGACTTTGGAGAACATCATATGTGCAGAAATCTGATTAAATGGAGAATATAAGAAATTATTTCCTGTACCTAGAGTGTTTGAAGGTAGATACCATCAGTCCCATAAGCTGGATTCTCACACTGGATACCCTCCCTGAGGCCACCTGAGACCACCCATTTCCATCTCCCTACCACCAGTCTAGCACAAGAATTAAGAAAAACAGCTTGAAAGAGATTAAACAGAAATAGTGTTTGAGATAGGTGAGGCTTTCTGGGTACTCACTGCTGTTAACTCCATAAATACATCTCTCTTCAAAACACAGTCAGGAAACCAGATGAAAGAGTGGTCACCTGCCATGCCTTGCTGCTGACATTTCCTGGCTGCTCTTGGATTTTGTCATCTTGCTTGCTCCATCCTGCCTGCCGAGCTCAGCCAGTGCTGGTGACAACAGGGTGAGTCAGGGGAGAAGTTTTTCTCTGTTGCCAACCTATTGACAGCAGTAGCTTATTTTATTTTGGCAGTTCCTTCCCTTCTCAAGGCCTTTTTTCTTGTCTTGTTTATGCAACATTTACTTCCTTTTCAGATTCTATAAATATTTGCTCATATAATTGTTTACATCAATTTTTGTGCCAAGTGTTTGCCAAGTTAGATTTGTTGCCTCTTTTTAATGTGTAAAATAACAGTGTCATTGTTAAAGGAATTCAAATCATTTTCCTAAGGGACCTATGATTTTTTAAAAGTTTTTCATTCATGCTAGGAAATGAATTTCAAGTCAAAAGGCAATTAAATGAATCCTGACAATGTAATTAATTTTTTTTCTTTGATGGGTAAATCCCAAGGAGTTTGATGAGAAGCACATGAAGAGAGTTCTGAATTGCAGCTCCATTCTCTTTACAGAATAAAAAGAATGCAAATTAAGAGCCAGATGCAGTCAGGAGCAAAACATCTCACAACATCATCAGAAGCGAAATTTATCTTCATTCTTCAGGTACATTCATAGCATTTCCCCCATTGCTTTACTGTTCCTCCATGGATCTGTGGAAATATTAGAACTGATTTCTCCTCTTGAGGCATTGACAGAAAGGAGATGCAATTCTGATAGCAGCAGTGATTGACAAAACACAAACACCATGGAATCATGGTAAAGATAGGGCCAAGTGCTCTTTTGTGTGCAAGTTCCCAAGGCCCCTTGCAAGTGATGCATGTAGACACTGTCTGTCAAGCAAGCACCCAGACTTTCAGAACCTAGCAGAGTTTAATAAGACAATGTAATGACTTCATGGGATGCAGACAAAGCAAAGCAGATGCAGTTTGGTCAGTCAGAATATTTACATGCTTAGAAAATAACAATCTACAAAGTTTTTATTTACTTTAAAAGGTTCAAAGGGTGAAATGACTGGCAGAATTTGGTTGAGGCTCATTGTATTTTTATTATTTCAGAGCAATCAGGAGGGCAAATTCCAGATCCCTGGAAGTTTATTGTAAACACCTAGTCACAAATATTTTCAAATACATCAAAATGTGCTCACACACCTCATGCTCTGATTTTTGTGGCACTCTGAGGAAAAAGGTAGAGCACTGCAGCTGTTTCCCCAGCAGCTGCATGCACTTACACACTGCATATCACCAATCCTGACTGAGTGCAACCACAATAGTAACAGGTAAAAAGAAATGTGAAACAAAACATTTTGTGTGGGGTGGGGTGGGGGGGATTGTAGTCAATGATGTTTCATTGCATTATTTGGGAAACAACACTTACCAAGGCAAAGTGGAGAAGTTGGTGCTGTGCAAACAGTGATCAGAAGGGAGAAAGGTCTAAAGGCAAAGACTCCTGGCAAAAGAGATCTACCACATCAATCTCTACCAAACAATGTGCAGATTATTACTTTACAAACATATTGTTAAGACAACAAACACACACATTATTCCATGTGCTAACAACATGTGAAGATATTTTTAGAATCAGATTTTATGAACCTTTAAACTCTTCAAGATTCTTTATGAAATGATCAGCAATTTTTCTCAAAGTTAACACAGAGAATGGAAGAAGGAAGATTATTCCCAATAATAATATACATTTTATAAATGTGTAGCTTAACTAAGCAAAAAAAGTTATCAACAAGCATTTAAGGAAACATTAAAAATATGTAAATAATCAAAATCTATTTACAATTTACACCTAATTTCCTTGAAATATGTACACAAATTGTAATTCTGTCTAGCAGTCAAATTTTGCAACTGTGATTTTTTTTCCATAAAATATTTTTGTGAAATTGCAAATGGTGGATAATTTTATCAATCTTTACAGCTTATTAGACACAGTTCAGTAACACTGGCACTGAATTCTGTAGACTTGATACAATTCTAAGATATTGATTAGACTCCAGCAGTTAATGACATTTAATATGGAGGGGGTTCCATTTTATTGGTTTATTCTATCTTGCTTATTTTATTTCACTTCATTTTACTTTATTGTCTTTTCAATTCTATTATTCTATTATATTCTTCTATTCTGTTTTATTCTATTGTATTTTCTGCTTTATTTTATTGATTTAGCTGATCAATAGTTCCAAGTAGGCTCACATTTTGGCATCTAAAACCTCCCATTTTCCTCGGCCATATTACATCTTACCAGTTAAATGGGCAAACCAAAACTGTGACTTGCACATTTCTCCAGGATAGGTGTTGCTACTTTTCATTCATATTCTGGATGTTCACAGAAAGAGCTAAAATCTTTCACTCCTTTAGACAACTTTAGGGCCTACCTTTCCTCAAGAATCAATGAAGTTTGTGGAATTCAATACAGGAAATGCAGCAAGGCTTTTTGTATGATTTGTTTATTTAAGATGAAATGTTTGGAGATCGGTAAACTGCTAAACAGAGAATTTACTATGCTTTCTGAGAGCAAGCCCCCCCATTCTGAGTAGACACACTTGGAGCTGTCTCCAGAGGCAGGAAGCACTGAAGGTAAGAAGGGCAGAGGTGGGGGAAGACATGGTCACTCCTCCAGAAGCCCTCCAGACAGAGGAGCTGTGACAGTGGTGTGCAAAAAAGGGTGTGCTCCAGGTACCCTCAGTGGTGATGTGCTCCCTCTTTCCCTTATCCCTCCGTGTGTCAGCTGGGCCTGGGGGGCTGCTCTTTGACCCCTGAGATGAGTCCAGATAATGGTGTCTATGCCTGGTGCAGGCCAGGAGGCACTGATGGGGAAAGGGAGTGGATGCCTAGTGGAGAGGCGATCCAGATTTGTGCTAAATCCCTGCAGGGACTCATCAAGGGCTTTGACAAGAGTTAGGGGATACCCACCTTGTGGTTCTGCCAAGAGCAATAGAACTGCAGGATGTCACTGACAGCTTCACACCTCTCAGAAAAATGAACTTGCATTATTTTTATTTATTTATAATTTTATTTTTATTCTCACAAGTTTTTCATTTCATTGTGATTAGAAAAAGGATGCAGGGGTTTAACATTTGGAGCTGCAAGGACAGTAATGTTCTTTAAAGTTGCTAGCATTTTCTCCTAATCACTTTCCCTGTTAGCATAAAGGGAAAGGAAGGAAATGGATTCAGCCACAGTGCTGCCCAATAGTGTAACTACATCTCTCATCCTGGCAGCTTGCACCAGTACAACATACTTCATGAACAGTTACTTTGATGGACTGTACCCCTGTGACATTGGACAAGAATAGTAATGGCAGGCAGTAAGTCCATCAAAAGGACTCACACTGAAAATGCTGCAGACCTTGTCAGAGGGTGACCTATTGTGACAGCATGACCATTAATTTTCCCTTTTGTAATTTTTTTCCTCTTCGTTAGCAGATTAGTCTTAATTAAACACTAGCTGTTAGATCAAAGACGGCTAGATCAAAGAAGGAAAAAGCCCAATATATTTATGCTAAAGTACTTGGCATGATATTTTCAGAAGAAGCATGTGAAAAGTGTTATCTGACCATACGCTCGTAGCCAGAGCCTGAGAAGTAGGGGCCTCATCTTTATAGCTAGAGTCCTGCAGATTATCTGTTTGGTTTTTTTTCAAGTCAAACACCCCTTCCAGGTTTTTTTTTCAATACAAACACCCCTTCCAGGACTGTCTCAGATAAAGGTATCCACTTATTGACAATCAACCTGGAAGTAGTGCCCAGCATCAACAATAAATACAAAACAATCTTGGCCACACTACAAATAAGCATTACTAGTTTAGGAAGCAAGTGAATTTGAAAATGATTAAGTGGAAATCTGCTCAAAGTTTTAAGAAGGATTTGACAAGAGAAGCAATTTTTCCTTTGAGCTTGTATTCAGCTTTGAATCTCACTAGAACAGAGTTTTCATTTCACAGGCAGTCACTCACTGCACACCCGAGCTTTAAAATTTAATGAATGCATCCTTTGCAGGAGATTCTGGCAATAGCTCAGATATATTAGTAAGTGCAATGATGTCAATCAAAAAAGGAAAAAAATAGTGCAAGCAGTATCTTTAATTATTATGTTCATATTGATAGTTTCAAAGCTTCTGTGTTCTGAATTCTGGAACTGTTCTCTACTTTGAACAAAATATAACCATAAAAAAAGGAAGCATATTAATTAATATAATATAATTAGTATAATTAGGAAGATAATATATCTATCTAATTATACAATAGTATATTAATGAATATACATATTTTAGGGAAAGTACTTTCTAATTAAAATAGCCAATGCTAATTTTAATTTAGCTACTCTAAAAGGTAGCCACTCTAAAAGTTCAGCTTCTGTTAGGGTTCCAATGAGCACTTATACTTGCACCACCAGGGCTTACAAGCATGCTGGGGGCAAGGCCAGGGGTAACCCATGAATAAAGTACAGCTAAAAGAGATGGGCTCGGCTGTTGGGAATAAAAGAGCAGGAGGAGGCGCCTAAAGCTTTGCAGAGAGCAAGGAAGCCTAAGAGAGGTGGGTGGTGTGGGTTCTATGAGCAAGTGTTGTGTGACAGAAGCTGTCCTCACTGTTGGAGAGGCTCTTCTGGAGGGCAGAGGTTGTCCCAGGCACAGCTGAGGCACTTCAGCCCAGTGGTGGGATGGTACTGGTACGTTGCCTTCTGAAAATTGTTGGTGTATGAACATGCATGTAAATGTTATAACTTTATCAAAGCCCTCCTTGCATATCCTGTTGACTCAGAGCTTTTTGTGTTATGCTGGGAGCCAACAAGCCAAAGGACAAGTCTCCTTCTCAGAATTGCTCTATAGGACATGCGAAGCCATTTCAAGTGCTGTGTCTATCTGAGATTCCTGAATTTCTTGACTAGAGATAGCTGAAATTGAGTAGTTTCTATTCTCCCCTTGAATAGGACAACAAAGGCCACACAGTATTTAAAGGCAGAGTTTTATGAAGGTACTCTATATAGAGCTGTGATGAAAATGGACCAACACATGAGCCATTTAACATAGAGTTATCTTTCCCACTGTATCCCTGCTCCAGATGATGATCCATTGATGATTTTCTTAGACCCCAGAACAATTATTTGTGCTCTCCTTGTACAGGATGAGCTCTAACATATCTGGGTGTTAGGTATGAAGCTTCTCTCTTCTGCTTCTTAAGAGTTCCTTGAATGTCAGTCTGTGCTGTAGATACCTGGCTCCCTTTGCCTCTCCTCAGCCTGCTGCCTGACACTGTGCCAGCAGAGGAGGTGCAGCACCCTTGGAGAGTGAGCCATGTCCTTCACTCCTGGCCTTGTGTCTGGCTGGGAGCAAAGCAACCTGCACCTTCCATCACAACACCTGTGAGATGCAACTACATGCAGCTGGAGGGGAAAATCAGTATACAGGTGCACTGGGGTTTTTCTGTTTTGGTTTTGATCAGCTGCATTTGTTTACATTCCAGTTACCTTTACCATCTTCTGGAGCTCACATCTGCTTGCAAATACTGGAAATTCATAACTTGTGATTACAATTGGAAATTTTCCATTTTTTAATATTTTATGTTACCTGATCTCTTTTCCTGTTATAGTCCTGTGTTGAAACTAATAACTGCTATGGAAAGTATTGGAGACATAACTTGTAAATACAAAGTTGCTTTATATTATGAGACTTGCAAGCTTGATTTAATTTCTTTATCAGAAGCACTATGTGCTCTTGTTCTTGCCATGACACTTTTTATCAGGACTTTGAAGATGATACTGATAATTAGCACAAATGTGTGCCTGCTGGTAGCCTGCATGAAGAACTCAGCCCAGCAGTCTCCTAAACTAAGCAAATTGGATACCAATCAATTATTCCTAAGTAGGAAGACAACTACTTTACATAAGAAAAGATTATTGTAAAATGAAATTGTTGCTTTTATAAGCCAGGATTATTCATTATTTTGTATCTCATAAAGCTGCAATCCTAATTACATAGAAGGCTGCATGTCAGATCCACAAGCCAAATTGCTCCTACGGTTGTTCTGATAAACTCAAATCACACACAGCATCCTCTCTGTAGAGAATTTGTGCTGATGAGCTCCTCCCAAATATTTCCTATCATCAGTACTATGTAAAAACTTAATTTTATGTTCTGCCTTGTAAAAATAGTGCAGTTGGGTTCTTTGGGCATGTTTTAGCACTGAGAACTGAATGCCAGCAGTTCCTTACATCTACATACATACAGAACAGCTTCCTTGTTTTACTTTGTAAATTAGGAGTAGACTTATCAGTTACTTACCTGAACACCTGATACTGTTGATTGCAACTAACCTGTAGAAGTTTAAATAAAGGATTTATTTAAACTGAATTCAGAATATCTGAATGCAAATAATATTTATGGGGAGAATAAAACCTAATTCCATTATTGCTTCATAATGAAAACATTGGTTTGGGAAGTAGGGCAAGTAGACTCCAGGAAAGCTTGCATAGATATACTTTTTATTTAATTGCAGCTAGCATGTGATAATTGAGAGCTGCTGTGTATTAAGAGTACATTTGGTACCTGTAATTTAAATAGTTAAAATAAATAATAAATAATTTAAATAAGTAATAAATCCACTGACATAACAATATTAAAAATCTAAATATTGAGCAGTACTCTTGCTTTTAAACTTCTGACATTCCTGGGAGTACTGCTGCTTGCCTTGCCCCACCTGAAAGCTGTGCTGCAAGCTAGTCTGTTTCAAGCCATTTCGTTATACATCTTCATTTATCTCTATTATCTTGCCTAGTTTTTTGTCTTTATTAATACATGACACACTAGAGCACCTTTCAATGCTGATTTATATTAGTGTCACAAAAATTGCAGCCTGCAAATAGGAAATTCCTTTCCTCAGGAGGATGATAAATATCTACTTAAGCCTGTAATGACATTAAATGTTAATGTTTTCCTGAAATGAATCAGACAGAAGAGGTGTTTAAAGGAAGTGTGACCCAGAAAGCACAACCAAGTGAAAACAAAGTCTCTTAATGCACTTCTTAAGGTATCTCCCAGTGTGAATGACACTTGAAAGTACCAAGCCACTTCAGAAAGAAAAGTGATGATACTTGTGCACTGCTGGCAGTAGAGAGTCTCTTGAAGGAACAGTAAATTTGGAGGGTTTTCTAATGTAACTAAGATTTAGCAAGAAAGGACAGCTGAAAGAAAGATCATTAGATTAGGGGATTTTAAGGATAGACAGGTTTAATATGGGATAGTGGACTCCTTGGCTTATTGTGCTATGTCTTGTAATACTAGGAACTTCTTTTAAAGACCTCTTAGTGATCAAAATGGGATTTTTCATTTTTTTGTGAAACTAAATTTTATAATAAACACTCTAGAGGCATTCAAAATGTCCCTGAATACATAGGAAAAAAGGTGTAGGTTACTTGTAGGTACATTATATTCACATTTCTTCTAGCAGGAGTCTCTGTGGGGACAGAGGTCTTAGGACCTTATGATATTTTGATATTTTAGCTATGTAGCCATTTAAGACTAATTTTCTTGGCCCTCTTAAAAATTGCCTCACCTGGCAACAGTTCAAAGCATGAAAAAACCCTGTTTCCAGATCTGTGGTGGCTAAATTTTTCAGTGTTACCTGTCTGCCTTAATTATACATTATAGTGGCTACGTTCACTGTCATAATGCACTGGCATGAATGCTTTCACTATTTTGATTCTGTGAACTAAAATGCAGTCTTCAGATTTGCTGTAATGTGTGTGCCTGTGATTTAGACACCGTTTTACCTTTTTTCTTTCCATTTTTTTCCTTTTTTTTGTTTTTTTTTTTTTTTTTTTGTGAAACCAGTCTGGGGAAGGAGCTACAGGCCCAGCAGCAAAATTTCCTTTGAGGAAATTTCAGTAAGATAGCTTGTGTAGGAGGGCTGGGCTAATGTTTTGACATATGAGATTACAGAAGGGATATAGGATGAAGTTGTACCATTACTATCAGTAATGTCTTAACTTGAGGTATTTAAAATGCTCATTAAAATTCCCAGAACTTATAAAAATTTCTAAATAACTGAGCGGTGAGGGTAGGGTTGAAATGAACCTCCAATGGCTTCAGGACAGAGGCAGCATTATAAAGCAATGAACTGTGACCTGCTCTCCCTGAATGAGAAGTGCTGGAGAAATGCTTACTCTGCTCTTTCTACATATTCTCTGTATTCAAGTTTTTGTTGCATTGTATGCTAATTGAACATCTTAGGTGCAAGTAATTGCATGTTTGCATGAAAAATACTGTTTGAAAACTTTTATTTTTGCCAAGTTGCATCTATTATTTTGTTGTGCTTTAAGCCTGTCCTCTAGAAACAAATAGACTGCTAACTGCAGGAAGGTCTCTGGACTGACGTGACTCTGTACAGCAGAGGCTGATTTTTAGCTTTGTTTTCTCTTGGAATTTTACAATATGCAAGCTGTGGTAAGGAAAGATCATTCTGCTTCAAAGTGCAGGGAGATTGGGCCAGCCCAGACCTCTTCTGAGAGCATCCCCTTAGAAGGAGAACTGCAGGGAAGCTGGTAAGGAAAAGAGGTTGCTTGGGTCAGGCAGTCATGGGATATGTGTGTAGGAGGAGAGGGAGCTTTGGCCTGGGGATGGCCACCTCCAAGTTAATGAAATTCTCTGAGAAGTCCCAGAACAATCCAGTTGAGCTCTGTGGCTCTCAAAAGAGGTGAGATAGAGATTCAAACGCCTGGAGAAAACAGGGCATCTGAACAGCAATTGCCTGATGAGGATTTTGAGTGCCATAATAGTGGGGTCATCCACCTGCTATGGCTCTATCCAGGATAGAGGTGGAGGAAAGAATTGGTTAAAAGCAGCTGAGGAAAGTGAGAAATTATAGAAAAGGAAAGGATAAATGTTGTTCAGCACAAGGTATGATTATTCCTAGCTTCAGATGCCTTGACTAGTGAAAGACTTTTTATTGGCACAGATAGATCCAAAGTCAGAATTGAGATTTATTAGATGTGCTGGTGGTAGATAGCCCTCTTGAGGGCAAAAACTGGCTACAACCTTCTTCGAATACTAACAATAACTTCCACTAGCTTTGACCAATGAAAATATTTTCAGATAAATAAAATTATTTATTTAGCTAAATAATTAGATAAATAAGTAAAAACTAAATATTTTCATTAGCAATGGAGTCATTTAGCAGAATGTTTACCTTCATGCTGCTAAATGACTCCATTTCTAATGAAAATACATACTATTACAAAACAAACTGAAACTGAACAGGACTCCATCAGCTTTTTAAACACATTGTAAAGCTTACTGTCCTTTATTCTTAAAACCAAAGAATGAAACTCCTGCACCAAGTGCTACTGGAGGGGAAACAAATACTTATGGTAGTGCGTGCTCTACAGCCTAGATAAACTCTTATTTTGCACTGTTTTTGCCTGAAGCACTGCTTGGTAATGACTTACCTTGAGGCTTTTTTTCTCTCTAGAGTAAGACTCCTGGAGCAAAAATGTAACTATTAGAAGATAAAACAAAGCTTTCCAACTTTGGAACTTCTAAGGCTTCTTCATTACTCTGTATACTTGTGATGCATGTTTAAAATGCAAGGCAGAAAGGTTAAATATAAACCAGGAAAATATTCCCTATTTCATTCAAGTACTTTTAGAGGGACCAGCACTGACTAATGTTATGAAAACTACTAATCTGAAAATATACAGACCTGTGTTAATGCAGAGTAAAAACATCCCTGGAAAATAGAGATTGATGCTTCTTTGGGCATCATACATTTACTGTGTTGCAAAAAGAAAGAAATTTGTGTTGTTTATTCATGTCATCTATCTGGTGTGTAGTGGTACAGCTAACTGGGGTAAATGGAGGACATAGAATATAAATTTTTTTGCATAGGTAACATAAAATTAAAAACAACTCCATAAAGCTCTCTTCCTCTGTCTCCATATGACAATGCCCAAGAAACTTTGACTTGAATTGCTTGACCTATCTTTACGGATGATGGGGATTCAGTTTGCCACATGACAGACAAGAAGCCCTGAACTTACATGCTACATACACTAAGAGCTATGCATCCATTGTTCAGAGAAAAACATAGTATTCCTATGGACTCAGCATAGGGGAATGTTTGCTCTTGGATTTGAGATGTTCTAATAGGAAGTCTTTTCACTAAGAACCCCTAATGAGGCATTCTTTTGTACATATGTGTGTGTGCATCTGGAAATGAAAGATATGGGAGTCAAAATCCTCTAGGACAGAAATATAGGGGAGTAAAAAACCTCAACAAGAGTATAAAATCTTCAGCTAACACTAAAGAATACATCTATATTACATTTTTCTCTTGTATATAGTTATTCAGTACTACCAAACATAGCAAAATCATACTCAATTGTTCATGTGTTACAAAGATTTGGAAAAATAACTCCCAGAGTTTCTAACTTGCTCAAAGGATATCTTAAATAATTTAACACTGAGGTCCTGAATTCGTGTGTGACTCTGCCTGAGGAGACTCCTGCAATCATGTAGAGGTCATTTCTAGGTCCTTAACAGGACACTGAACCTTGTTAATGTCACTTAACATCACTGTGGAGAGATTTATTTGGCTTTTTTGAAGAGTATCTGGAGTTAAATTTAATTCAAAAAAGAGTAGTGATTTATTTTTTTTTAATTTTCTTTGCAACTTCAATTGCAGGGTTCTGCTTTTATGAATCTCCTATACTTTGATCCTCAAGTAGAGATTTCTTTTATTAAAAGTTTTTAGGTGTCCACTGCTGCAAACATAACTAGTGACAATTGCCTTTAGGTTTTTTAGTCCCATACTCCTGCTCATATAGAATCTGTGTTCTTTTAAGAGACACTGCTTACTTATCTCCACCCATAACTTGACCTGCTCAGTCTTTGGGATGTATGGATCAGAACTACACACAGAACTCAACAGGAATCCACAGAGATTTTGTGCAGTTGTAATGTTGTCCCCTCTTGTTACCCAAACCCCTCTACTGAAGACACAAAACGTTTTCTCTTTGTCTGTCAGTGCACAGTAACAACTCTGCTAAAATTTGTTACGTTATGACTATGTCTTTTTCCTAAGTGTTAGCTGAACAAGGTATTATTTTTTTCTCTAGATGTATTCCCAAGTTTTTACCCACCAAAACATCCCAGTCTTACCCATCAAAGTTTTAGTGGACTTTTCTCCCTATCAGCACAGTACTGTGAGCTTATCTGTAACATAGGTTACACACTGCAAATGTATTTTCTACACATTACTGATCAAGATATATTCAAGTGGTCCCAGCACTAGTTTTCAGGAAGGTTGTATTTCTGACTTTACTGCCATAAAAAGTGACCATTAAGCCTTATCCTTCTCTTGGTATCTTAATTGGTTTTCAAGTCATAAGATGGACATCTCTTCCAATTCCATATTAGGTTCATTAATAAATCCTTACGAGGATTTTTATCCTTGTGCTTTTCAGACACTATTTTAGCCATCTACAAGCTTTGTGAACTTAAATTTCCCTTTATGCAAGTCCTACAGCTTTTTCAGATGACTATGTTTATCCTTGCTCTCAGTAACCTTACTCATTATTGCTAACTTGACTGTCCCATCAGGACTGGAAATTGTTCAGTGGTCTGTAGCTTACCTTTCCCTCTAGACTCTCCTTTCATAGGTGATAGCTGTGTTGGCCATCTGTCAGGCCTCTGACACAGAGGCAATCTGTAATGATAGGTGAAGGCACCTTGCTCAGCAGTTCTGCAATCTCACATGTGATTTCTTTCAGAGTTCTTTGATAAATACCATTTGGTCCCAAGATCTTACCAGCACCTAGCTTATCTATTTAAAACAATTATACAGAATGTGCCAGACCATGTTGACCTAAATCTTCTGGCCTAGCTGCTGCAGAGAATTTGGCTTCTCTGTCACAGTCCTTATCAATGGGTACCCCTTCTTACACCTTTGTCATCAACTCTCTGACTAGTTCCCTGCTTTAGGTGTATTTTAAGAAGCCTGTGCCACTATGATAAGCATCATTTTCAAATGATTTTTTTTGAACCTGTTGTTTTTACACTTGACCTGTGTGCTGGTGTGTTTTTTATTTCTTTTTGTATTGTGGCAAATACTTTATCTGTGCTTCTAATGAAGTATTAAACAGCCACCAGGCTGTTTGTAGGTGTCTCACTTTTTGCTTATTGTTTGTTGTTGTTTGAGGGGGGTAGGTTTGTTTGCATTATTAGCTGCCTTTATTTCTAATATACTAAAATTTATTTCAGATTTCACTTTGTCCTGCCTTGCAACAACATGTACCCTACTGCATTGTGGTTGTTACAGAGTAGCTATCCCATGAATACCTCTTACATAGTATGTTAAGCATCCCATGCACTACTGAAGCTGATGCTTTTGATTTGAGTACTATTTGAGATCTATTAGTTGTTCCAGCAGGCAGTCATGTGTCACTGGAATGCTTTACCTCATCATAAGCTGAAGTATTTAGTCTCATTAGCACAAAGTCTTAAGAGCTCTCACTCTTACCTCCTGTCTGAAACTTGCAGTTTTTCTTCTTTCACTTTCAAGTCACTTGTCATCTTGATCAGGTAGCACAATTCTAATTATTTTTTTATAATAGAACTTCCAACCATGGAGACTTACTGCTCTGCTTCTTGTTTTTCCTGTAAGATGTCCATGCTGTCGCACTCTATGTAATCTTCCCCATATAGCCCCACTTTGTCACCTGCAGATCCAGCTGTGCCATCCTTAAGTCATTAGCTTGATAACTGTCCTAGTGATTTATTTATTTTCCTACCAGGGCTTTGAAAGCTTGTTATACCAGGGCTGTTGTTCAATACCATACATCTTAATTTTTCCATCCCTTTCTCAAGCCTCTACCACTGACATTAAGATCTTGCAAATTCTGTCCTGGCTGCCTTGCACTGGCATGTGCCATCAACTGGAATCATGGGCCAAGCTTATCTGCCTTCCTGAATAACAGCTGAAGCATCTCTGAAAAGCCTGCAACCCCTTCACAGTCCACATCAGTCAGTGAACCAGGTGTTTTGAGTTTCAGATTTTACTCAGCTTCTAATTTAAATATTGCTCTACAACCTTCTAGTGTTTTCACTAGGGTAACGAGTAGGCCTTGCTCTGGTTTTGTGTAAGATATAAGCTGTCTTCCCTCTTTCTTTTTTTTTTTTTTTTCTTGTCCAAAAATGTTTCCCAGTTCTTAACATAACAGGATTTCTGGAGAAGATATAGGTAAAAACATAAGATGAAGTAAGTTTGTAAAGTCTAGTCAATCTTATCCTCATATTTAGAGGCATTTTTATATTATGAATGAAGCAATTCCTAATGCTACTGATAGTGAATTGGTACTTGAAAACGTTCCAGTTGCAAAACAGCCAGAAGGGAGGAAAAGAAGTAGGAGTGAGGTAGAGTATCTTGTGATGATGTTTCCTGAGCCACTGAGAATATGCTATGTAGGTGTATGCAAGAATTTATGAGTAATTCACATAATATGAGAGGTGAACTGCTAAGAAATGGCATTTTTAAATGGCATTAATAATTCCTATATAGGCTTTTCAGAGAGCTCAGTGGACACATAAAACTGGCAACTGCTGTAACCCCAGTTCCAATAGACTCACCTGTACTGTGTTACAAGCATCATTGAGGATAATACCTTCCTCCTGTTGCTACTTCAGAAAATAAGCATGTTTTAGCTTATAAAATATTGTTGCTCCCCACCCTCGCATTTTGTCACTGGAGACTCAGCTTAAAAGGATCAGAGTTCTGACTGCTGTAAGCCTTCTTGCCTTCAAGATTCCACAATGAATTCCATTATGAATTGCATCCTTTGGCATAAGAGAGAGTTGAACTTGTAATGTATGTATTCTACACACTGCTGAGTCAGGAAGAGAACTCCAAGATGAAAATGTGTAGAATAGAAATTTTATGTTAATGGCTCAGCATGTCAGAGGTGATCAGAGACTCTATACAAATACTGTTTTACAAAGCTAAGTGAGGGTAAGATGTAGTCATTAAATAATAGTTTCCAACAGCGTGTATCTCTTAATAGTAGCTAAAGCACTGATGTTATTTTGTTCAGTTCAAAAGCACATCTCAAAACAAACTTCAGGTAAAAAATCTCAGAAATACCCTTTGGATCCATGTAGTACAGTTAATAAGGAAGACTTGAACAGAAACTCATTATACTGGAATTTATTTAAATTCTTGAGCACACTATATTCATAACATTTTAGCACTTCCCAATGAGATATTTACTATATGTTTCTATAAATTATGCATTCATTGCATAAAACTGCATTCATTTCTCTATCACCATACTATATAAATTATCACAAAAACAGATGAACCAACAAAAGATTCTTGAATACATGTAACATTGGTAAGCTGAAAATAGCAGTTGTAGCTTATCTTCACGGTAAGCAGCTCTAAGTGAATCCCACTTGAATTCATTTAATTAAGAAGCTGAAAAGAAAGAAAACATGATTAAATGTTGAAAAATGCATATAAAACATAGCACCAAAATTATTTGAAAAGAATAATAAACAAGGACTTCAAAACATTAATTTGAAAAGTCATTTGACATTTGAGTAATAATCTCAAGTTTTTATATTCCATTTAGAAATTACTAAGCAAGCATGAAAGTTATCAAATAAAACATAAGTGATTGAAACTTAAATTTGCCTATTAAAAAAAAATTAAAAAGAAAAACGCTCTTCAAACATCTGTTCTCTTTAATCAAGTTCTGCATCTGCTCTTACTACTTGAAGTGAGAAATCTCTCCCAGGGGATGTTTCAGGTTTATTTAAAACCATCTTCTTTTACTGCTGAAGTGGCCCCAGAGATGGGAGAGTATAGAGCGATTAGCAAGGCTCTGTAGGGTTGCAGACTCTTAAAGCTTAGTATTTTAATAAATTAAGAAGTTGCCAATGATATTACTGTTTCTTTACACCTGGAAGGAAACTTTTAATTTCTAAAATGTAAATATATACATTGTGTGTCACACTTTTCTAAGTACTTTACCAAATCCCATAGAACTGGGAAGTGGGAACCTAGAGAGACAGAGACTTGTGCAAGGCTATGGACTAACTGTACGAACACTCAAGCAAGAAACTACTAAATGGAAGTACTGCCTCTAGCTTTGCCTGGTAGGTCTTTCAACTCCTAGATATGAAGTGTGCACTAGCATACATGTTGTAGTAATTTCACCAGTTTTTCCACTCATGGCATTAATCAATTAATCATTACAAAACATAAATACAAGTGCCACAAGCTTAAAGGACTGTATCAGTATAAAGATGTTCACTGCTGCAAAAAGCTGACAAGCTCGTTAGGCAAAACACACAAAGCAAGGCAAAACAGACGGCAGCTGTCTGGTGCTGGAGGGTGAAGGGATTAACGACAGGGAAAAGCTGGCAAGAACAACTTCATGGAGAGAAGAATTGCAGAGGGCAGAAGGGGGAAGTAAGGGAATGCTGAGCAGATGTAACTAAAAACACAACCCAGGTCTAGAACAGGTATGTAAGATACAGGAAAGGATGTGAGAGGAGAAGGGAGAGGACTAATAGTACTGAAAAAGTTTGGAGAGAAGAATGGGAAGGGCTGAAGATTTCTTAAGCCTAGCGTTGATAGGCTTAAGAGGTGTAAAAGACTCAACAATGTAACAGCAAAGAAATACAAATACAGCAGTTGGATCAACATGCTACTACCACAGCTATTGAACCTTACTTTCTGTCTATAAGGGAACTGCTCCTTTAGGAGCTAAGAGACATGATACAGAATAGAGATAAAAGAAACACTGAAAGTTCTAGAACAAGTTCAAGAAAGAAAAACCCTAGGGCTGAAACACATCAAGTTCCATCTGAGTATGAGGACAAACTTTCAAGGGTGAGAGAGCAGTGGAACAGGCTATCCAGAGAGTTTGTGAAGGCTCTTTCTGTCAAAAAAACCTGCCTGGAAGTGATCTTTTTATAGTGAGCTGCTATAAGTGAACCTACTTTAGAAGAGTGATTCTCATCTCCAGGAGTCACTTCAACCCCAGCCATTCTTTGACTCTATGGAAAACTACAAAAAGCCGAAACCCCATGAAAAAAACCAAAAGGTAGCCACAAACAAGGAGATGGGGGGTGGGAAGTTTCTAAAACATCAGGAGTAACAAACTGGACAACATCTGTTGGGATAGATCTGCAGACAGACAGAAGAAAACGTTGCAAAACAGGGTGAAGCAGAACAGGAAAGCCTGGATAAACTGTGCCCCCCCTAGACATAAACTAGATGAGAAGGGATAGAAATAGGTAAAAGTAAATGGCAAACTGTAAGACTCTTATAAGAAAGGCATACAAGCAGAAAGAGGTGTTTTTAATGGTGATAATCAAAAAAGGAAGGTCCCACTTGGAAGAGCATCCAAACTGTTTCAGGTGTTTATTTCATTTAAATTGAGATTAAAACAACTAATGATAAAATGTAGGCTTGAAAGAACAATTTAATGTGTTATGAGTAATGAAACTGTGCTAGAAGTTTCATTCAGAAAACAAAGCAGAAAAGACAATCTAGGGCACTTAAGTTGCAGCCAAAGCAAAAAAAAGAAAAAAAACAAGAATTTTTTTAATATCAGTAAAATGTGGATAAAACTTTTCTCTGTGTCCTCTTGAAGCAGTGTAACAAATATTTACATGCCTAAAATTCCCCAAAATACAATATTGTGCTTATGTACAGATATCTTCTGTTCTTAGCATCCTCTCATTCTTTTTCATATTCCGCATGCTTTTTGGGCTGACACTGCCTAAGGTGTGGTTTCCAGAGAGCCAAGCTCTTTCCTGACTTGCAAAGTCAATTTAGAGTTCATGGTTTTGGCATACAGTGACGAACAGTCTCTGTGTCACTCCCATGTGTATGAGTTGACAGATGAAATTCTGTATTGCTATAATTACATTTTATTGCTCAGTCACTGAGTATCTGATATTTAACATATCATTTATTCACTTTAAATAATAGGGTGAGAAGGCCTCCTAAAAACATTGTCTAAGATATATCAGCACACGTGTTTTATCCAGAAAGAATTACAAAGAGAAAATGCTCAAGAGTGTAACATAAAATTATTACATAATCTTTCAATAGTTAATGATATCAATTAAAGCAAAAGTTTTAGGCAAAATAAAAAATTTCATCTCATTCCCATAAAAAAGGTAGATTAATACAGCCATGAAAAATTCCTGCCATGGCAAAAATGGGTCTAGCAGAAAGATTTGCTGCATGTGAGCTCATCTATCATGATTGTGTTTGCTTAGTGAGTAACCTTCATGATGAACTCCACTTTGAATCACCTTTCCCATTTCAATGCTATACTGTGTCAGAGTATTTTACCAGCATATTAATTAAACAATTTTTGCCCAACACTAGCCTTCAAGAAGAAAATCCTGTGAAAAAAAGTATCAAATCAGAATTGGAAATGCCTGAAGTGGATTGAAAAGTCTGTCTAAACTACTATCCCTTCCTATATCCATGCCCTCTAAAGAGCACCTTATAGATATCCCATTAGAAAAGGAAATAATGGTCTTTTTGACTCTGGCTTTATGTTTATCCACCTCTGTTTTGATTTATCTTCGCTACATGGAGGTCACTGCAGAAAAGAGGATGCACAGCAGGTTGTGTTACTATTTCACTTCTTACCTATGCATGATGTCTCACAAAGGACTGACTTGGTTGTTCAATGCTAGGGAATGGAAACAATTTAGGACGTTTGAATTTTTTTCTTTTTTAAGTAGGATAGGGAAATTGATGCTTGAGGTCATGCATACAGCATTAAAGCATTTTCAGTTTTCTTTAACTGTTGCTTTAGGCAGGCCAACATAATGTCACTTTTTTCCTGACAGATCATTAGTATGCATTGTTGTTAGTATTGTTAAAGGCAAAGCTTTACTAGCCTGAGGACAATTCATCACATAAAGACCGATAGTTTCAAGGTGAAATCTACAACCAGTGAAAGGAAAAGGATAGACATATTTCACATCTTATGGTATATCTGCACTGGGATCAATTGATGAGGCATGGAAGTGGAACTTCTTGGAAGACCTTAAGGAATTCAGACAAAAAGATTAATGTATTTTAGCACATGTGACTGAAGTTAAAATGCAAGATGCTAAATTAAAAGGGGAAAGAGAAAGTAACAGAGTTTATATACTTGGTCCTCCTCAGTGTTTTGCATGTTCATTAAAATTCGTAAGAACTAGCCACAAGAAACAAAGAGGCTTCTCTAAAGCATGTTACAGGATTGTGAGGAAGATGATGCATTGCAACCACTGAAGTGTCAAAGAATCAACAGTGTTTATTTAAAATAACAGAAGATTGGGCCAGAACTACCCAAGAGACCAACAGAAACATGAAAGATTTAACACTGGAAGGACCTGATAAGTAAATTACACATTTACATTTTAAACGAATAAAAGAAATTTGATAAAAGCAGAGCAAAAGGATCAGCTCTAGTGATGGTTTCCAATACTACAGTGAGGATTTAAGATTGAATGATTAATTTATTACCATGAAAACTTGGAACCAGGACAGACCAACAAAGCCCAAAAGATCTTGCTTAATCATGAAGAAGCAGTAACAGTACTTTAAAAACCCCAAGAAAACTGCGTAACACTTATCCAGCTATTAATGTTTCCTATGAGTTTAAACATACACACTGTTTATTTCTTTATGAATTTATTTGATTTAGAAGTTGTGGTATTGAGTTTATTTAGCTCCTTAAGACAGAATTTGGTTTATGGATCTGGTAATTTCTCCACAGTAACAACATGATGTGGCACTACTTTTTTTATAGGGATTGTGATGAATTATCCTTTTTCATTGTTCGGGATTTATTTATTTTTAAACCAGCTATAGCATACTAACAGGTACACTGACTTTTGATATGTATCACCTATCAAATGAATAAGCTTTTAATAGAATTCTGGCCACTAGCCCCAAATCTTGCTCTCCTTTATTCTTAGCTTGGATAATAAAAGAGAAGTATGAAATCTACATAGGCCTCCAACTTCTGCTACACACTCCCATTAAAAGACATCTGGTATTTCAATAAATTCTAGATTAATTGTGGGGAGAATAAAATTTAAAACTCCACTCCACCTAGCACTTACAGCCAACAGATTATCAAGAAAAGAGGGAAAAGCCCTACATTATAAAAATTAAGATTCCCAAAGCTTATAGTACTTGCTACTACAAGATTACTCAGTGATTAAGTTTGCACTAACACCAATGGCATCGTGTTGGCATGCAAACTCACAGAGCACACTAATGCTCACAATGCTGCTCAGCACCAGACATCCCAGGTATCAGACAGCAGCCAAAAACCCCTACTGCAAACTTTCACAAAAGCAATGCAAGGTCTGACACAGATACATAGGCATGTTGTTAATAGGTGACATGAACATTCCTAACACGAACTAAAAATGAAACTAGTGCAACTGTCAGGTTCTCTTTAGTAACTGATAAACTGCAGTGGCAAGGAACACACCACTACTGATAATGGCAACTGATAATGGCAAGGAACACACCACCACCACCGCCTCCTCCACTTAATAAACTTGTTATGAGAAGTTGGAAGGGAGCTCAGACTATTGGTTGCCATTCTTTGGCAATGCTTCTCAAGTGAGCTTTGAGCTGCAGATTAAGCTCATAAATCCTGCTTCTTTAAAGTTTAAGACTTAAACAGTTAATGGAAGGTAAGAAAACCTCACACTTAGGAAAACTGGATTCTGCCCTTCTCCCTAAGTCAGTCAAGCTAAAAGTAATCTCCAGAGAGGATGGTGAGAAGCAGGACAGTCTATCCCAAATGGCTATTAATTTCATACTGATGAAATTTTGCAGTATGATGCTACTGAGTCCTTTACAGACCTCTTTCCTTAGCAGAAATTACTAAAAAGCAGGAGCATACCTTGTGACCATATTGCAGTAGGAAGAGTTTCCTTGTCTTCAGTATGGTGTTATTAAATAATAAAACTAATCTGAAGCAACCTAAATGTCAATTAAACTGCGTAAAGAGACCAAGCTCTGTAAAAATGAAAATAGTTCTGAAGTCTCTGAGCAATAACTAAGAGAAAAATTGTAAGGTTATAGCTGAAATGTTACATCTAAGTTGGCTTTGCAAGGCTCAATCCTTTTTAGTGGAACATAACAAAAGATACAAAACTGGCTGTTGTACTAATCACGTGGCCTAATCAGAGAAATCTACTTTTTCACTTGTCAGAAAAATTGCAACTGTTAAACTGGCATGTGTATGTGTAATTTAGAAAAACTATAATTCTTTCTCTCCTGCATGGTGTGGCTGACAAAAGAAAAGGGTACTTTTAGTGAAGTCAAATCTTAGCACCATATAGTGCTTGGTTTTTTGTGCCCTGTCTTATGTACATCTTAGTTATACAAAAGTAAATCTCTAATAATGCCTTACAAACTAAAGAATGCTTTCTTTTTGCATTTTTCAGGGGGGCACTGCATATGTCATGCATCTGTGCTCAAACCCTTTTAACTGGTCTGCTTTAACAGTTGCATTCCAGCCCTTTTTGGTTTGTTTAAATTGATTACCATTCTTCCTGCTTCCACCACCTGCCACTGACTTCAGTGGTAAAGATTAAAGATTGTTTAGCTGAAAGCAATTCTTAAACTTCTACAGAGCTATTACAGTAGGATGAGAATTTAAAGACAGATTACCTGTATGGGTAGCCATGGTATTTGGAGCGAAATATTGACAGCAGGAAGCTGAAGAAAAAGACCACAAGACCAAGTCCTACCAGACATATTACTGGAAAGAAAATAACTTTGTTTATTAGCACATAAAAGATTTAAAACTGCAATCTCTACAAACAATATTATTTATGTCAATCATTTATAGAGAATTTTGACACAGTTAAATACAAAATGTTACTGCCTTGACTACTGAAGCCCACTATCTTCTGACAGGATTTCAAACAGATATGGAAATAACATTTATGGTTATTAGGAAAAAATAACCTGTCAGGGCAAATGTATTTTCAAGAAAAAAGCAGAAATTTGAAAGTCAAATGTATATGGATGCAAACACCTTACTGCTGATAATGGATTTAATAGCCCATTAAATTATACATATCAAATAATGTCATTTCAGGTATTTGCTTGTTCTTTTAGGAAAAAAAACTCCATTTAGAAAAATGTCCCTTGACTAATGGAATCATGTTGTCTCTAGTCAACCATCTGTGGCTGAAATAGTAGTAAAGGCATCTTAGTAACTACTTTATCTAGTTACTAATGGCTAAAAATGTCACTGTTCTAAGTTCCAAGGCAGGCAGCCAAATCACTTTTTACTCTTAGCTCATTAGCAATATAAATCTTCAGGTTCTGAAGGTAAATAACGATGCAGATCTTCTGATACCATTCAGGTGAAAGTGCTTTGCATCTTTTCAGACAAAGAATGAACTAACAAAGTAAATGCTTAAATTAACAAACAAAATTTGGATCATCTGTTGGCATCCTGTGGACTAATAGCATAAAAGCTTCTTGATTGTGTTAGCCTAGTCTATTGCAAGTAAATAATTTTTTAAAAAGGGGGTCATGTTCCAAACTGAGATGCAGCTCATTTACATTAGATAACATTTTGATTATAGTAAGCTGCTTTGATTTTAAAAACTCCTTTTCTTATACTTTTCCTACTTTAGCAAACCCTTTGCTACTTAATTGCAATATTCATGCTTCAAAAGCGTGCTGCCTTTGAGCGAAGGATGAGAAAACATGAAGCTAAGGAAACTGACAATGATGCATTTTTTCATTAAAGCTGACCATGTGGAAAGTGACACATGTCAACTGGAATATAAAATTTCTACAGTTATTTTGAGAAAACTAGCCAGGTACAAATCTAATAAACATACTTCATTATAAAGAAATCACCACTCACAAATATGATTTACAAGCATGGATGAATAAACTGGAAGCATGAACAGTCCAAGGCAGATACACAAAAAGCATTCATATAATGGCCAGAAAGAGCCAAGAGGCTGAATTTTTACTGCAGTCCACTGATACTTCACTGCGCCTGTGTTCACAGGCCCAGATCTATTAACATATTCCAATTAAACTTATGTCACTGTATCCTTTTGCTACCTTGTGAAGGCTGTCCTAGAACAGAGACAAGACAGAGCTAAAGAATAAAATAGATATTTATTAAAAGGCCTCAATGGATCCACCTTGGGCAGCACAAGAGCCCAGCCAGGGCTGCACCCAAGATGAACCAAAATTGTCACAAAATGGGCAACCGGTCACAAGGTCTTACACGTTTGTAAGTCGTGATCCATTGGCATATTGGAGTTAATCATCTAATTATAGCTTTAAGTTATGAAGTCACATCCTTCTTGTTTTTCTCTCCTCATTCCACCATTGTTTATGCTCTTGGACCTGAAATTTGGATCGGTTGTTCTTGGTCCCAATCTAGAAAAGGAATTGTTCTGTCTACCTACTCTGTGAAGAGAGCTTACCATCCCTTTATATGAAGCTCAGATTACACACTAAAGCAGCACAGAATCTGAAAAATATAAAAGCTAAAACTAAGGCATCACTTTGACACCACTGTTAAAGCTAGTTACTTAAGAAGATATTCAGAATTAATGACACATCTACAGCTTGCTGAAGGAGACCTTCAAATCACTATAGATTAGAGATATTTCTAGCCATTCACCCAGTTATCATGAAGAGTTCTAGAATGCTTTTAAAGAAAATCGTTGGCCAGCTCTATCTGCAATACTGTGTATTACAGGGAAGCTAAAGAACTGACCTCAAAAGAAAGAGGAGGCAGTGTAGGAAAGCTGGTATCTTCCAAAGACCTTCAATGGCTTATATAAGAAAAATAAAGGGATATAAAAGGTGCAAAGGCAGATGGACATCTTTGTTTCAACCTATGTCATACTCAGTGAAACCTTGTTTGACGTAACAGTGAGGAAGTTTGATTCTGGATAAAAAACTTTCATATTGTGTGTTTATGTGATCCATTGAGGAAAAAAAATCTCACAAATATTCTGAGTAACAACAAAATTCAGAAAAACATTAAAAATTGCACTCCAAGCTAAATGTCTTTAGACATTTAAGATTAGGTATGTTCTGTATTACACCTATTGTTGAGCTTCCACCTTCTTCTGGAGACATGATACCGGCAAGAGTAAAAATAAAAGAATTTTCCCACCCTTTTGGATGTTGTAATCTTAAACAATTTTGAAACTCTTCTTCTTTAATATCACCGACTTCTGATGTAATTCAAGAGCCAAAAAGCATTTATGCAATATAGTAGAGATACTGTGTCAAGCTATACCTTGGCTGAAAATGCTTAAAGTATTTTTTTACTGTTACTATTTGATATTAATGCAGTTTTATCAACAGAATTTTTATGCTCTCCTCTTTTCCAAACAACTAAAGGTAAACATTGGTTTAAGGTAGAGATCATCCAAAAACTTAATCAGATATTCACTTGTGATTTCACAGTGTCTTCTAATTGTCCAAGCATTACTTTAGCTATAAAGAACAACTTACTTCTCCTTTTTCCAACATCCCCTTTGGAGGTAGCAGCTTCATTCAGGAGTACCATTCCCATGGTGATAGCAGCATCTGAATCGCCATTGTCAAGGAAATCATGTGGATACCTCAGAAAGCCACAAAGGTGCATCTATGAACTACAGCTCTCAAGTTCATAAAATGAAAGAAGGTATTTATATATAACAACTGCATATCACAATCTGTATTGTGCTGATACACTCACCTGCGGCAAAAATGTGCAGGAATTTCTTTGTGCATTCTGGATTTAAAAAAATCAAAGGTTCAAGAAGCTTTAAAGGACAAGTCGTCAAGTAGGACACAAATTTTGGACAGTTATGGAAATAGCCATTCCCCAATATTTTAAAATATTCTGTATATTGGTAGCAAAAGATTTTTAAGACAAAAACTGTAAGATCCAGAAATCGTTCACTGCAATTGCACACAATTCACCAGTTATTTGATGCAAACTGAAGCAGTTGGCTGGTTTATCTTCCTCTGCATTTAGATAAGACATTAACTCCCTCTTTAGTGTCATATTGCTTAACAGTTTAGCAAAGAAACATCTCAGAGGCAAAGTCCTCAGTCACTTTCAGTGTTTTGTTGTGTCATTATAACTGTTACAAATGTGAACAAGCACATAACGATAAAACAATTTCACTAATCCAGCAAGCTCTTAAGCCATTCTCCTAATTGCTTATTTGAAACCATATCAACAAAAAGAACAGTTACTACTGTGCATAACATCTGTTCTGAAGCAGAGGCAAGCCTGAATGCAGGTGTGAATCATGAGAACCATAGGTCACAATAGCAGCAAACACAAACTTGAACACACTTTTACAGATGGTCAAACAAGGTTGGAGTTTTCAACATTACTTAACCCAGGGCATGATGACTAAAGACTTCAAGAACAAGATGTTATTATTTATGCAAACCATTCAAGAAGATACTTCAAATGTGCTAGATCCATAAGTAATATCTGCATCTTGTAACATTACACTTGCACTAATCATAATATATTAATATTTTTCATTTTAGTAATGTTCAAAATTAGACCAAAATGGTCAAAGACATCTGAAATTTTCATTGTAAGATATTAATTAAGCTGAGCTTGAGCAAAAGGATTTAGAACTGTCAATACTAACATAGTCACACTTCCTAAGAGACCAGCAGCCTGATTCAGGTTTGACTTCCACACTTTTACACACACAAACTGAGAAAAACCAAATGAAGCATAATAAGATTTTTAAAAGTAAACATCGATGGTGAAAGATGGCAGAAGCAAATAGGCCACATAAAAAGAAAATATAGTTTTTAACATCACCTCTTTGATGCAGACATCTTCCTACAGTCCTAAATTAAGCCCCAATTAAAATCATGCTAGTAGCTCATATTAAATTCCTCACACATGTACAAGCTGCAAGACATAGGGCCAGTCTGTGAATAATTGGTTACGTTCAAGTCTTCCAAAAGCTTACAACTGCACTTGAAAAATTACTAAAAAAAAAAAAAAAAAAAAAAGGCAGTTTTGTGAAAAAAATTAATCTTGGAATCCATTATACAAAAATTGCTTTCTAAAAGTTTTACTTGTTAAGATTCAGATTCGCAAGCATATGAGATTAGGAATCTCCTGTTCTAAAGCTATGCTCTCAGTAGGAAAAAAGAATTGGGGAAAATGTAATGGGAATAATTAAATTCTTCATTTTTCAATGTTACAAAAATATAAAGATGAATTAATTGAGGCAGTTGTCACAAAAAAGACTGAGAAAAAAAAATCTTGCAAAGGTTTTGAAATGCCTTATAAATGTTGTTTTTTTGTGTTTTTTTTTTGTTTTTGTTTGTTTGTTTCTTTTTTTTTGTTTGTTGATTATCTCATTCAGTATCAGTACATAATGTGATTCTTTGCTATTTCTCTTACCTGGCTGCTTCTGAGAAACAAACCAACCAACCACACACTAAAATGCCATTTGGGAGACATCCCTTCTGTAACACAGTTCTTATTTTCTTAGCAGACCATGAGTTTAATTTACTTTTCTTACCATCAGGAAAAACAATCTCCCAAAAGTAAGTTGTTTGCTCTGCAACTGAGAATTCTAGGTCTGTAACCACATGAATTGGGCTGGGGTTTTCTTCCCCACTCTTTTGGAGCTTCACATCATTACCCCTAAAGCTTCCCTAACACTGTCACTATTTTTGCTTCAGTTGCTGCTTTCTAACTTTAATCAACATTGCTGAGCTTTCAGCCTCATCGGCTGCCTTTTACCTTCAATGATATCAGCTTCACAGCCACTGTAACACTGTGCATAGTACTTGCCTCAGCTCGCTGTTGCTAAAATAAAAATTCAACCTGAGTTGTCATTCTGATACAATAATTAGCTTTTTGTCATAGAATATATAGCTTGTTATTATTTTTCACTCATTTCTACCATTCTATGTTATGCCTTCACAATGCCTTGATATTATACAACATAAAGCAACAGTTCCAGCTCTGAAAAAATCTTTTACAGTATCGCAATTCTCTAATAGTGCAGAATGTAAAATTTTAGTAAGTGGTTACTTGAACAGCTTTTCATCTGCAAAAAATGATGCATCAAAAGATGTACTTATTTTCCAATTCCTCTTTATCTAACTCACCATGCATTATGAAACTATTTTGAAAAGATGAGGGGAATGTGGCACTCAGATAAGCCATGGAAAGCAAATGTTTTCTGCTGAATTTATTCCTCTCTTGAATTTTTTGGTGTAAATCCTGTTATATACCTTCTCAAATTATTGCACTTTTACATATGAAACTTCTGCTTTTCCTTTTCCCAGTAGATACATGTTTTCATAAAAATTGAAAACATATTATTTACATAGGGCTTTTGAAAAGGTTTTGAATTTTGATACAGGAAGTACAACAGTTTTAAAGCAGGATGAAGAAGATGGTAATAATCACAATTTATAAGCTTATACAGAAAATTATCAGTAGTAACGGAATAAAATACTGAGCCCTGAAAAAAATCAAGATGCATTATCAGAAATAGGGAAAAAAAACCAGACCACCAAATCCAAAACAAAACAGAGCAAAAAATATTGGATCAATAAAATCCAAAATTATAGATATTCTACAAAATGAAACTAATTGCTAGTAAATTTTGGATACTTATTATTAGCATACTTTATTAGAAAATTTAATCACAGAATGCCCAAAAGGAAGAAAACCTGAGCATTCCAAAGTTTATTAATGTAATACATAGTTTATATCTTTATGTCACAAATCTATTTGTAATAAGTGAGGAATGAATGAAAGAGAGAAAATAGCATGACTAGCATTTGGTTACTTTTGTGAAAAAAGTTTGGTGGTCTCATTCGTATTCAGTTGTTTTTCTGCCAAGGGTGCAAAATCTGGCATTATCATTACAAACACATAAAGAAGCAACTACCTTTTAAAATGCAGATCATGCAGTTGCTTAATAACATATGAGCAAGAAAAACTAGTGAACAAAATATTCATCCACTTGAGCCTGTGCTCAGTTTACTGTTATCTAAAATGGTGATAAATTATCATGTAATCTTTAAAAATTGCTGGTTTAATTTATCAGACATAGAACAAAAAAAAGCACATACTTTTTGTCAAGGAGTAATATGATCAATGGAAAGATCTATGGAGGTTTTGTCTTCTTTTTTTTTAATTTTCTTTTTTTTTCTTTTATTCTTTGGTTTTATTTTTTGTTTGGTTTGGTTATTTGCTGAGGGATGATGATTAGAACATGAGAAATTCTTTGCTGGCCCCATACAAGAGGGCATTTTATGCTGATAGAGATATTTACTTTAACCTATTCCTTCTGAAACTTAAACTTCTATGTTTAAGATGCCAGCTCCTGTATGTTTCTCACTGAAGAAGGATGATTTCTAAATCAGAAGTTGAAAAAGTAGAGAACAGTCTGAAAGTTATTTATTTGAATATGGATTTATTGATGAATACACAATCAAGCTGTATTTAGGTACTTTTTAATGGCCTGAAATCCAGTTGAAATGACACTAACAACAACCCTGAATATACTTTCTGTTTAAAACCTTCTGGCTTCAGCTTAACTGAATGGTTTTCAAAAATTTTATGAAGTATCACACAAGTCTTGGCACTCATGCAATTCTACTCAACTCCTTGAAATATGCATGTCACAACAGTGAAGTAGCTTAAAGTTCGCATTTCCACCATTGAAATGCCAACTATACTATACCAATTTCCTTTTTGATGCTTTTTCAACATTTTAACAGAGCAGAGAACAGATTTCACACTAATACAGAATTTCCTATAGTGAAAATGTTTATTAATTTGATTAGTTTCAGTTTCAATTTCTGAACTTGTCTCTAAGCCACAGACAATCTGAAGGAAGTATTGCTCTTGTCGTGCTCTTAGAGCTCTGAGAATGGAAGGGCCATAGAAAAACATCAGAACAAGAAAAAGACTCTGGAATCTGTTTTAATTCAGCTGCAAAATGGAGGCTAGAGATACCTGATTAGGTTTGTGTTAAATCACTAATCAAACATTCAGAGTTTTTCAGCCTGATTTACATACTAATTATTCACATTTAGGATCAGCTAAAACTAACACTGGGGAAATGATTTTTACATTTATTATTGATGACCCTTTTGGTTGTATAGATTACATCTAATGAAATTTCAGGTTTAGTCCTGTCCATCTTGCAAATTTCTATAGTATGGTTTGCCCCATAACATCTTTTTCTAGCTTTACAAATATTTTGTAATCAATTTCTCTAAATTTTCAAATATGTATTTCAAATAAATATTCAAATCACAAAAGTATAAACACCTCTTGAACAGGTAGATGTGTAATAGTTGCTTTACTTTCGTTAATGTTAAGCATACCAGAGAAACAAATCAATGAGGGAATTTCTTAACAGTTTAATTTAACTTTTAAACACAGACACATTTCCTAAAACAAACTTCATTTGAGCTATTTTTAACTATTTATGAGGCTATATAATTTTCTCTCAGTATTCTAACACTATTACAAAAATCTATCTTATTTTCAAGCACTTTATTTCAAACACTAGACCTACTATGTATCATCTGTTTTTAGCACATACTTGATACTTGCATGCAGGCACAATCTCTCTTGCTTTCCCTAAAAACCTATAAATATTTTTGAGAATATCACACATTCTTTTTCTATGCCGTAAGTCATCATCAATGTGAGTCTAAGCTGTTGTTTTACTCTCCAACATTACTAGGATCTAGGCAATATAATTTATTTCTTAGCTGAATGCACTTGAGGGCTACTCCATTTAGTAAAAGGTATCTGTGGATCCAAAAGGTAAAACATTTACCTTTGGACTAGATTTCTGCATCTTTTATCCATTCAAGCTAATATGTTTCTTAACCATTAAAATAATTAACTGAAGCCTAAACAAACCCTTAAAAAAATCTTCAGCCCATGGTCAGTGAATGCTTCTTGTTGTGTGGACTAGCAGCCTGCTATTTGTGAAAGACAAATAAAAATGGGCCAATTGCCAGAGCAGCTGACAGCTAAATTAGCTTTGCAGGGGTCTGCACTTTCATTGGAAAATTTTAACCAGAAACTGAAAATGGTTGAAAATCACTGAAATTTAGAGTTGGTAAATTCACGCAGAGGACACACACCATATGTGAATGTAGTTCACCAATTCCAGAGTACTGCAATTAGCTGATGAAAGGTTATGAATTATGTTTCATGTTGTGTTAACAAATGCCCAACTGTAAATTTAAGGTCTCTGCATATCTCGCTCACATTTAGGGAACCTTAATGTCTTTTCTAAAGGGTCATGCTATGAATTGCTTTAAGGTCAAGCAGTAGAAGACTTAGCTAGAAAAATCAAGACAGTTTTATGTTACCTATGATCTCTTTATGCTTCATTACATTTAGGAGGAATCAGACAGCTTCCAGTAGAATCAAAATAAGTTACAAGGTTAAGAGGCAGTACTGGCAGCTAATGCAAGTAAATAACAGAAAATGTACAGGATGTTCTGCTGCTTTGGATGTTGATTTCCAAAGTTAATTAGGAAGCATGCTTAAATATGCTATAATGTTGTGTTTTTAGTCCTTACTTTATCCACCGTGGTCTTCTTTCTTTCTTTCTTATCCTTAAGATCAAGAATACAATAATCCTGTATCACTGCTTTAGTTACCATCCTCATTCACTTTACCATATAATCTCTGGGGAACATACAACTAGTTATGCACATTGATGCACAAGTGACAGAATCTTACTACTGAGAGCAAAGTGAGTATTATTCTACTGACTTATGACTCAAAATTTCAGATTCTTATGCTCAGTGACTCTACATACAGAAAGTCATCTCTTTACATTCATCTTGTGGAAAAGTTTCCTCATACCACATAGGCACTTAATACACTTAATTTAAATTTCCTCTGTAGGACAGGAAATCTCCTTCTTAATAGGTGCCATTTTAATGCTACCAAAAAGCTTTGTCTTTTTCCCTTTCAATCACTATCTTCTATCCACCTAATTCAGGTGTCCCATTAAACTTTGCCTTGGGGATTCAAATTAGGAAACTGAAAAGAAATTTCCATTTTTACTCAGGTGCATGGGTTTAATCAGCACCAATGCTAAGTTTAACAGTAATAATGAGAAAACATACCAAGTTAATCATAACTGCTAATTCCTATAATAATGGTTTTTGGTTAATATATCTCCTGTATAGAAGGTATATTATATAATTTATTATATAAGTATATTAGTAAATAGTTTGTTTAATAACTGAAACTCGTTTCATAATAAAAATATTTACTTTAAAATTTACTCCTTAAAGTAAGGATCCACCGTTACCACAAAAAGGAAAAAACTATGACATATTACATTCAAACCAGTTTTATTTCTCTAGGGAATGACATAAAAACTTGATGAAAATTCATTAGAAATACTGAGTAGTGTCTACAAAAAGGAGGAATAAAAGAATTTAAGAAATCTTTTAACTTCAACATAGCTTATCCAACATTATTATTCCTTATCTTCCTTGCTGTATCTTGACACCCAGAGCAACATTTACAGCTGCACACTTCAATGCCTTTTTGGATATAACAGCCATATACACTATCTGTATTCAACTGTAATTAATTACAACAGTAATACTGATTGGGCAGTTTACTGCATGTCATTTCTCTTAGGCAATGACAGCTCTTCATTCCAAAGTTATCTCTCTTTTGCCTTTATGTGTTCTTAAAAACTCTAGCAACAGTACTTCAATGTCCTTGTCTTTAGTTTCTCTTTCTTGTCTCTCCAAGAATGTCAACCTACTCAGCATTTAAAAAAAAATTTATTAGTACCCGATCATTTCTGCTAACTCACTATTCTTATCTATGACCCAGTTTCTGTCAGAAGAGCTCTGCAAGAACAGACACCACAAGCCTGGAACATCTTCTGCATGGGGAAAGAGAATTTTTCAACTTGGAAAGAAGAAAAGACAAGTATCGTTGGTGAACTCTATAGAGCTCCAAAGAGAAGGGAAAAAAAGAGAGAGAATGGACTACTTCCCATGACTTATACACTAAAATTATACAGTACATTTATTGTGCAAATAATAGGTTAAAAAAAAAGTCCTAAAGGAATAAATTCTGCATATTACTTGAAGTTTACACTGAAAATTTATTGCTGTAGAATATTCTCCCATAATTAAATCAAATATGATTAAAAAGAACTAAGAATTTATTAACTGATTACTAGAATCTATAACATTCTTTATAGTTGATCTGGCTCAAAAATCCCTGAATCATTTATTCCACTTGGTTATTTTCTTTTGCATGATTTTTCTCTATGTTAATTCTTAAAAGTAATTGCTACACTAATACATGTGCATGCAAACTGATGATAACTTGAGAAGATGCTAAACTTTATTGCTAAATCAAAATGTTTTTAGATATGTGCTCTTTTTGCATGGTAGAATTGGATATCTAGAACACAATTAGACTGCCTTATCAGGATTGTGACTGTGAACTAAGTTACTGCTCTGTGTAAACTATGTAGTCCTAGGGTCCTTACAGATACTTGAATTCTTCAAGAGCAAAACCTTGAATTACAGACTGCACAAAGCCTAGCATGTGCACAGCTCCACACACGTTACTGCTTTTATATAATTAAAAAAAAAAACCCTTTAAAAAAATCTATTCCATGCTGTTATTTAAGTAAGTTTTCTTTGTGTCATATGCCACATTTATTCTACAGCAGTTATACTTCTATTTATGTAATGAATTTTTGATAAATTTTCTACTTCATCAGAAATTCTCCACACTGAAATAATTCTACAATCTCTTCCAATGTATTATGTGTGTAAATTGAACCCAGTTGCTTGAAGCACTGATTATCAAGATGATGTGGGGATATATATTACATAAAATTTCCTTCTCAGCTACATATGATAAGAAGGACTTGTTGTTTCTGGGGAGGATGAAAAATTGGCCAATTTCAAAGAAAACTGAAAGCAGATTGAAAAGACCAGCATATTTTTATGGATATAACCTCAAATTAAATTTAAACCTCACTCTGATTCCATATTACTTTACTTCTGGAAATACTGATAAAAATATTTTCTTTTTGAATTTTTTTTTAACCTGTCTATTTATGGGGATCAATGACGTATAATGTGGCATGAATAAAAGCAAACCTTGGCTTTTGTTTTATTCCTAGGCAATAAAAAGCTAAAACACAATGGATCACATACTTCTATTCCATAGAGTGTTCTCTTCATTTTTTAATGAAAGCTTCACTAAAGCTCTTCCACCAATTCTATAAGGCTGGCAAAAGAACTCCAAAGGGAAGCCAAATGTTATGTCAGACAAGACTGTAATTCATACCAGAAGTCACCATGAAGTGTAGGTGGGAAGGTTCAGACTGGATGAAAACCAGCTCCACATCTGAAACTGCCCACAGAAATTACGTGATCTCCATCCGTGAAGTTCTGAAAAAATTGCAGCCGACAACACCAAGAAAGACAAGCTCCAGTGTCAGTGATAATCCTTCATTAAAAGGCAGACTGCATATATAGTCTTCCGAGATCCCTTTCAACCAACAGTTTTATGATTTCCATAATTATGTCCTGAAGTTAACTCTCTAATACAAGAGAAAAGGAGAGAAAAGGGAGTCAAAGAACAAAACTTAGTAAGTCATCTTGTCAGCATAACACAGACTGCTCGAAGTAACAGCCTGGAAGTAACAGAAGTGTATCATATAAGCATCATGATATCTTCAAGGTCTTTTCCAACCTTAATGATTCTCAGATATCCAACCATGTCTTTTCACTGTTCTCTGCTACATGTTCGTGAAGACATGTAGTTCATTAAGTTCATTAAGAGCTTTCTCCCATAGGAGGAAATAAAGGAAGAGTGTGATGAGTCCCCATCCTGAGGAAGAAAGAGAGGCAGAGACAATTGAGATGAACTGGACACAACTTTGACTCTCCATCCCTTTCCACCACTGTGGGAGATGGGGTCGATAAATGAGGAGTAAAGTTAAGCCTAGGAGGAAGGGAGGGTGGGGGCAAAGTGTTTTAAGATTTGCTTTTTATTTCTCATTACCCTTCTCTGATTTGATTGGTAGTAACTTCAGTTAATCTCCCTGAATCTCTCCCTGTCCTTATCTTGAGCCACGAGCCTTTTGGTACATTTTCTTTCCCCTGACCAGCTGAAGAGTGACTGAGTGGCTTTGGCAGGCCCCTGTCCAGCCAGGGTCAGCCCAACCCTAGTGCCAATGAAATCCACCCCTATTACCAGTCCTTGGTGAGTACACAGTATGTGTATATCTACCTGGTAGGTAATCAGAAACTTTGTATAGATTTTACTGAATTTAATTTTGCCTTATAAAATGACTTAAACTGTATCTGACATCTTCACAAGTCCTTCTTACTCAAGTCCTAATTATGTAGCTACAGCAGGGAAAACCAGATCTTTATATAGAAATCATCTAAAAGATGGGGTAAGATCACTATCTAAAACAAAATACAGAAATGCAAAGGAAATTCATATTTTTTTCATCTGAGGTATTAAAAATTCACTTTATAGAGAAATAAAACATTGCATTTCAACATCTAGCAAGAAGTGACAAGCTTACTACTACGAAGTAAAAAGAAGCAACCAAATGAAACATGTACATTACCAGAATAGTAATGTCCTGGTTTAAAATTCAATGCATCTTTCAGAGGATAAAATTATTCTGGCATATTTTTTTCTATTTCCCACATTTTCTAACAACATTTTCTGAATAAAAAAAATAATGAAAAAGCAATTGAGCAGCTCATAATTACTAACAACATGGAAAAAATAAAGGAATATTAATTCTCATGAGTAACTGTTAAACTCTGTCAAGATTTTGTGTGAAAGATTTCATTGTGAAATGTGTGTGAGACCAAAAACTCATCTCAACAGTATTGAGCCATGAAATGAAACCTTAGAGAATTCTTTCTGCAAGTGGCAATGAACAACACCACTGAAAGGATTCTTTCAGACAGCAGCATAATGTATCCAGCCAACTTTCTGGTTTAAAGGCAGTATCTGCCAACAAAAAGATATCACTTTCATGCCTAAGTCAGAGAAAATATGTCATCAACAAAATTTTTATTTTTAATATTCTCTGGTTTGGGGGCCTACTTTTCTCAAGAAGTCAATGGGATTGTTTTAGATAACAGATTTGTTTAAATTGTGGCAGTTCACGAAAAGCAGAAAACTGTGACATCATAAATGGCAGCTCTACAAAGGAAAGCATAAAGATGATACCAGTAAGATGCATACTCTATCTAATAAACAAGAAAATTTTCATATGAAATGCAATAGCTGTCTCTGTGTACTTTTCAAAAAATATAGCACTAAAAGTAATTATCCCTGAGTTTTGACTTGGCAGTTTTCAGGTGGAAACTCTACACAGATGGAAACTCTGTAGCCCCTCTGGGTAACCTGCTTCCATGCTTGCACACCCTTACTGTGAGAAGCATCTTCTTGTCTTCAGGCTGATTTTCATGGTTTTCAGTTTTAGTCCACTGCCTCTTGTTCTTTCAAAGGGCACTACTGAAAAAGTCTGTCTCCTTCCTCTTCATGTCCTCCAGTCAGGTATCTTTGGACATTGAAGAGATCTCCCTGAGAGTCTTCAAGCTGAAACAGTTCCAAGCTCCCTCAGCCTTTTCTCACAGGATAATCCCCATCCTTGTGGCTCCTTGCTGGACTACCTCAATTTAAGTCTGCAACATTCCTGTACTGGGAGATCCAGAACTGGAAACAGCATTCCAGTCCAATTGCAAATATTATATTTGCTCTGAAAAACATGATCATAACTTTGAAACTAAATTAATAATTGCTATTTATTAAGCATATAAGGTTTCACAGGTAGCAAAATGGATGCCAGGCAAATGAATGTAATGAAGGTGTTATGAGGGCGTTGTCTTTGGATAGGAAATGCCAAAAATGAAGGTAGACAGGGAAGTTAGAGGAAGGGCAGGTTCCAAGGCAACATTACTTCAGAGAGAGAACAAAATAGTAGCCATGATCATAAACCTGGGATCCAACTATTACTGCAGATGGGGAAATATTATTTTCTTTTGCTTGTTCCCCTTAGAGAAAAATATTTATGTGGGAACTCCTGAACTTTAAAAATGGGTAATGGTGATTAGAGTTCTTATTCAATGAAGAAAGATAGTAAGAATCAGGGTTTTAAAACTCCAGAGAGAATAGAAGTTTTTCTTACAGTTTATTAAAACTTTCAAAAAAAAAATTACCCAACCCCAGCCCTCCCCCAAAAACCCCAACTTAACTTTCTCTGACTCATTAAGACTGAAAGTGTAAAAGTAGGTCTCAAAGTCTTTCTGTGAGGAGGTGATGTCAGAGCAAAAGTGACTGAGTTATTAGTTTCAAGAAGCAGTAGTAAATGGTTTATATTATGTGGGGGGGAAAAAAATCCAAGGACTATTGGAAGACAAATCATCTTCATGTACATTTGGTAAATTTCTGTATGCCTTTCTTGTAAGTAAAAAGAAATAAAACTATTTTTACATTGTATTTTTAACTGGAAGGGTAACACTGAAAAGAAAAAAAAAATAAGAATAGTAACCAGGCACAGGACTAACAAAGGAGATAACAAGGTGCACATAGGTGAAAAGCAATGCCAGTGTTACTTGGCAGGAAATAGAAATAAAAATGAATATTTATTTCAACACATGATAAGTAAGCCAAAATACAATACCTGCTTAAATGTTTAATGATATTCACTGCCAGAGCAATTTTATTTAACAGCACACTGTACCTCATATTGGTTTTTTACTATTTATCACCAGTTTGAAGGATACTCAGCAGAAGAATAATATGCGACTCTGCCACAAACTGAGCCTGGCTGCTTCCATGTATGTAACTCTGTAAAATAAAAATGAAAAACATTCCTCTTTAAGAAATCCATTGAAAATGGCACAATCAGATAAGGGAGAATAAAACCTGTTTTGCAGAAAAATGCAGGTAGCAACCGCCAGAAATTAATAGCACAGTTTATGTATATAGGTTTAGTAAAAAGAAATATTAAAAATTTAGGCAAAACACATATGTAGAATAAATGCAATGTTTCAAACAAGAAAGCATTCTGCTGGGCTCTTTTTCACAGTGCTGCTATGTGGAATAAAGATAATGCATTTATTTGCTCAAGTGATACAATTTTTCAGAAGGGAGAGGAAAAAATCAAGGGCATGCCACAGCATGGTTTTTACAAAAGTGAAAACTGAAGCCTGCCTTAAACAAATCATTCTGTTTTAGTCTTTCTCAGATTGAGTGAAGTTTCTTCATACAAAGTCTATTTTGTCGTTCTCCAGTAAAGTACAATTGTGCCCATCAAAGTTTCTAATGCATAAACCATCTTATTTATATGAAAATATTGTAAAATAAATGTTAATACTAAAACTAAGTCTAACACAGTGTACTGCCTTCTATCCCAAATAACTATTGTAAAAGGGCTCCCATTGAACATTTATTTTAAGAACCTGTAGAATATTAGTGAAAAGCTGTAAGTGTTTATTGTTAACTATCGATGACAGCAATGAAGGAAGCAAAAATCTGAAGGACTGTCAACAGGCACGAAATGAGGGAGAATCTCTGTCTTCCTGTCCTGTATCAATTACAAACACTGAGTGCAGTTTGTCATACTATGTGAAATTAAATATATCCATATTCTAAGAGTATTATTTATATATATTATTCTTAGGCATAGATAAAATTTTCACCCTAACCAAATGGAAAGTAAAATGCTCACTAGTAAGGTAAAGAAACAGAAAACTTTTTGCCCTCAATCTAAATGCAGGGGTTTGTTTGCTTATTTAACTTACACGTGGTGATTTAATTCAGTTTATTCTGAATAATTCTGGCTTAGTAGCATCCTTGTCAAGATTCAGAACAACTCAGATTTGAAATAATTGGATGTTTCAGCATCCAAAAGAATGCCTTCACCCACACTAGTTAAATGCTAGATGCAGTGTCAGATCATGTAATTTATATGTACTCAGTAGGTTGTTATCTATTGTTTTCAAAATTCAATCATATTATGCTCATTCAAATAACCAATCCAAACCTAAACCAGGTTTTAATTGGTTATTTGAATGAGCATAATATGACTTAATGCCTAAACCAGGCAAGATCTTCATGTACTTATATTTTCTATTTCGTTCTTTCTTTAACAAGATAAAAATCACTGATCCCATAAGAATATCTCATTGAAATCTGATATGCCAATGGGCCAAACTGTATTTCTTGATTTTTTTTTTGCATGACTTATAAATTTCACAAAGGCTACATGTACACCCACACACACACATCTATTCATGCTCACATGTACATAACAGAAATGAAGGAAATAAGAATATTTTACATTAATAAATAAAAGACAAAGTTAAAATGCTTGATAGATTGTATATTCTGATTCAGTTGTGACCATTGTCCTGTGAATAGTGACCTTCTTTCATTATTTTGACATTACATTTTTTACTTTTTCTCCTAATAGGAATGAAGAGAGTCACTTCCAGAAAGTGCTGCTGCTTCAGATGACAAAAACCTGTTCCATGCTAGGGAGGAATCACATTTTAAGTGCTGGTCTTCATTGCCCCTAATAGTAACTTTATTTTAAAATATCACTCCAGCTGGTGTGACTTCTGGTTTCACTTGGGAATAAAAAAAAACTACAAAGAATTTTATTGATGAAATAGGACAGTTCATAACCATGTAGCTGTCAAACCTGTACAGTAATGTTGGTTTTAAAAATGCCAGCAAATATGCTCTAAACTCTGAAAATTTCAAACATGGTTTTTCAGTTGCTATTCACATTTGAAAAATTGACTGAAAAATTATCTTAAGGATCTTAATTATCTAAAAAGTTATCATCTAAGGATGATCAGACTTTGCAGGAAACCCAGTCTGCAATACTGTCTATGTAGACCACTTATAATGCAAAGCTGAAACACCACAAAAAATACTAAATTCTTCAAAAATTAATTAGATGGTTGCTGCTTTTAAAATCACATTCTGGTTTTAAAAAGAAGAAATATTGGAAGAAATTCTGATTTAAAAAACTTTACAACAAGGTTTTGGATGTTACTGAAGTAGTACAGTGATTTAATGAAATGCACTAGCAGGCTTGGTATCACAATAATATAAGGATTCAGCTGTTGGAAAGACATTTTCAGAAATCTCTCATTAGAATAATAGAATCACAGAATGGTCTGTGTTGGAAGGGACCTTTAGAGGTCAACTGGTTCAATCCCTCTACAGTGAGTAGAATCATAAAGGAGATTAGGTTGCTCTTGTCCAACCTGACTTTGAATGTTTTCAGGCATGGGGCATCTATCACCCCTCTGGGAAACCTATGCCAGTGTCTCACCACCCTCATGATAAAAATGTCTTCCTTGTATCTTGTCTAAATCTACCCTCTTTTAGTTTAAAACTATTACCCTTTGTCCTATTGCAACAGGTCTAAAACATCTGTCCCCATCATTCTTACAAGATCCCTTTAAGTATTGAAAGTCTGCAATAAGGTCTCCCCAGAGCCTTCTCTTCTGATTCATTGTCAGTCACTGTGAAATCCTAATAACAATAAAAAATTTCGAGCAGAGTATCTTTCCCTGCCTGTTGGTTAAATTAACAGAGCAATTAGTTTTATTACCTGATGCAAAATATGCATATTTATATCAGAATTCGAACGGGCTTGCAAAAGATAAAAGACGACAGGAAACAAAATAATGAAAATAAAGATATATTCATTATCAATATTAATTAAGTGAAAGATAAGAGTCATAGCTGCCATCTGATACTCAGTATAAAGAAAAAAACCCCATGAACTAGATACTGCGTATTTCCAAATGTGATACTTGAACAAACCAAACAAAAATCTGAAACAAAAAACCTGACAAAAAAACCTAGAATATTAATGTCTGGCTAAATGTCTCATAGAGACCCATGTTATAACTCTATTTCCTTAAATGTGAAATGCTAAAGGCACAGCCTTGCTTACAAGGAAGTGGATGTTCTGGAAATCTCATGTGTATATCAAAAAGCTAGTAGGAGACAATTGTTACATTTCCAGAGAGGGGACAGAAATGAATAAAAGCAAAGGCAGTGGCTGCCTTGAACACAAAAGCCAAGTTTCATGTTTGAGAGGTCAAGAGACCTCAGGTCAACAGAGAGTTGAAGTAATTGAAGGAACTAACTGAAAGCCACTCTGTTCAAGTATTAAATAAGGCAAATGTTTACTGTACAGTATTGCCTTCAAAAAAAGAAAAAAAAAAGAGAAATAATAATTTTAACTACCAGCTTTTTTTTTCTATTACAAATGTTTTTAGGTAGATTATTCTTAAAAGTTACCTAGCAATAGATCTGTGTGTGATCAACAGGGTCCTCAAATTGCTTCCCCAAGACATTTTTTTGCCTGTATTCAAAACAGTAGCATGGCACATCTCCTCTGTAGCTATGGGTCAACTGGAGCAATGCTTGGGAAGTGCAGAAAATAACAGGGATGACGATTAACCAAAATAATTTGCATTTGACAACGTATTGTGAATCACTTGAGTTTATGACAGTGCCTCATCCCATTTCTTATGAGGAATGGATATTAACCATTTCCCAAAAGAATTGCAGGGTGTGTTTTTTCCTCAGTGAACCTTCAGACCTACTTTTTAAGACAAAAAAAAAATGTAGAAGTTTTTAAAAGACAGAAGAATAGTATTTAATGTAAAAAATTATGGCAAACAGCTTTTCTTGAAGAGCGAATGGGGAGAACTTTATGGCATTTGGCTTTGTGTCCATCGCTACAGGCATATAATGATACTTTGAGGCCACTTGAAGAATGGATTATATGTGTCTTGAAACGTATTTATGCAAATGTACCCCCACACACCAGTTCTGTACACTGCAATGGCCACTGACTCACCAAGCTTTGAAATTGATGTCTCTCTGTGACTCACATTTGCCTAAAATAGAAATGTACTTGCAGAAACATTTTTAAAGGACTATTGAAGGATTACCTATTTATCAATTCTTAAACTAAAATACGGAACTGATCACATGTGAGGTTTCTTTATTTTCATTCTACTTCTTTCCTTCTATAAGAAACCTGCTGAATGACATTCTCATGAAATTTTATTTGAAGCTACAAACGATTAAAACACTGAGAAGTACAATTTCTGGTTTTGCTAAGTTTTCTGCTTTTTGACACTGAATCCACTTAATATTTGGAAACTCTGTGAAGTCTATCTGGCTGCAAATGCTTTAGGCAAGTGCTTTAAATAAATTCATTAATAAACTCAGATTTTCTCTTTCATTTTAAAGGCAGCTTAGGGAGGACCAGGTAAGATGCAAAGATAAAATCTACCAGAAGAGAGGCAACCATAGCTTGAGCAGAAAACTGGACTACTACACAAGTAGCACTGCCACAGAACAGACAACAGCAAATGTCATGGTGCTAGGACTAATAGAGGAACTGAGTAACTCACACTTTAAACAACCAGTCCTTTTCGAACTCCAACATTCTCCCATATCAGGTCTTATTTCAAAAAAGCTATTTGAATTTGGAACTGGAATAATCATATCCTTAAATCAGGTTATTTGCTTTGACAGTGACAAACAATAGTTCAATGCATGCATATTTTTACAAAACTGTGTTAAATGTTTATCTACTATTCAAAAACTCATTAAATATTTAGTGTTACTGAACTGCAGATGGTACAAACACTCATATATACATAAATATATTTAAAATCCCACACCAGAATACTCAAGGATAACAGCAATGTAATATCCTTTTTAAATTTCCCTAAATGCAGCATATGTTTGTGATTTCCCTTCAAGAGTGACAGTTGTCATGGTTCAGTAATATACTTAAGTATAACCTGTGCTTTTTTCCCTTTCTGTCAAAGCAGTGTAAATAAACCAGAAACAAAGTAAGGAGCAATAAGGCCTCTACAAGTCATGTGCTAATTCCTAAGGCAAGAAGAATTTTGGACTACCCAAAATTAAAACATGATTTCAGGTGCTTTCTTAAAACAAACATCACAATGTTTATTTTCCATTAGTATGCAGAGGAAGGATACTAGGGTGAAGGGAGCTGATTAAACCGAGCTGGGTTTAGTAATAGCCTAAAATACAAGGCTACTTCACCAAGTATAATTTGGGATAACTGAGAAATAACTCATCCTGAGTTTACGAGATATGACACACATCTAATTAAAAAGTGTACTGAAAACTGATCAAAAGCAGACAATTTTGCTAATAACTATTCTTGAAAATGATGAACTGAATTTGGATTGTATGTTGAAGAAATCTCTAGATGGAGACTGTGCCCTGAAGGAGACAACAGGCCAAGTTCAAGCTAACATATGTAGAAAGCAATGAAGCAACAGAGGAGTTAACTGCCCCAAAGAGAGAGTTATGAATTCCACACCATTAGGATAGGCACTATTAATCTGTCTTCTTTCATTACATTAACATTCAGGGTGAAATTCATCAGAGAAAGGAACATTACAGAAAGCCATGGGTTACTTAATTATGATTGAGCCTTTGGAATGGCATATTTTAATTAAAGAACACCAATTTTGCCAAGAACATGCATTAGACATAAGCAGATGTTATTTTATCTTAACTTAGAGAGAAAAAGAACTATACAACATTCTCTATCTATTCAGGTTTTACATAATTTCCAAGTCCAGGAACAGCAGGACTTTCAGCAGTATTTAAATGTTTAAAAAGCAAAAGTTCTAAAACATTGTTCCACAATATCATTTCAAGACCTTTTCATTTTGATTGCAGAAAAAGCTTAAACATTTATGAAAGACAAATGATTCATTCAGTAAAGCAAACACTTTGAAACCAAACATCAAGGTACATAAATAAATGTTTTACAGTGTGATTTCATTATCATACCTGCATTTCTCCAGACAAGTTTTCTTCTAAGCAAACTATGTAACACTTCAAAAGCAGCTTAAACTACCCTGCAAGATTAAGAAAAAAATCTTATACAGCTCAAATGCTGAAGCTTTCTGACTCTGTTACTGCAGCTACCTATTTAAATATTATGGTTTCTAAAGCCAGCAGAGTTTCACATAGCTTCACTTGAAGCATGCACTCCAAATATGCTTCTTTCATTCCAACGTAGTAGTATTTCTTCAGTTCATACAGGCAAATCAGTTTTAGCTCATTTGTGAACCCAGTAGGGGACTTCCTCCGAAGTTATTATTTTCACCGGCCTAGTCTGGTCTGTGAAAATCTCAGAATAGAAGCCTAATCTAATTCCCTGCTTTCTTTCCATCACAGAAGATACTGTTATCTGCTGCGTATAGCACATGTTTGGTGACCTATTTCTCCTGTAGCAGCCAACCCTAAAAAACTCTTCTTGGGACAAATGACATGAAAAACCATGAGATTATACTGGTTTGGGCCTAAGTTACTCACATGTGTGAATGGCTACCAGCTGGGAACATCTGTTAGCACATGGATGCTATTTGCCAAATTAATAAACCTGTTTTTGGGACAGATGGATGTAATATGGGTATGAGTTTATTTTAAAGAACTTAACACTGAATCTCAGTAAAGAAATATATTGATCCCATCTCAATAACTAAAGAAAGACAAGAAATCCTGAAGCTAGTTAATTTACTAAAAGAAACCTCAGACTAGTCTAATCACATATTATTATTCAATAGTTAGGAAAATGCCCAAGTATTTATTAGGGCAATTGGTATTATTGTAGATAACGAGAAATAAAAGGGGCATCTTCAAATGATGCGTAATGGCTTCAAAAATAAGTGTGGTATTAAACACAAAATAAATCTAAACTCACTTACTGCTAACAGAAATCCTAAATAATGAATTTGCCTTTCTAGCAAAATGAAGACCACATATCACAGTAAGAAATTTGCAGTCAGCTAATTGAGATACCAGCTTTTCTAGGAATCTTCATTTTATTTAACAATAAACAGAAACAATATACTTTAATTTAACACTAACCCACCTGAAATGAACAATTTCTTTTGAACAGTTACTAGCTTTAGAAACATTTTTAACTCAAATATAAGCCACCAGTTCGCCAGCCTGGTGAAAATTTCATGTATTATAATCCTAGCAAGCAATCTCTCTACATGAAATGCCATCTAGCTCAGTTAGAGACGAGCAAGACCAAGACTAACAAAACAGCTGAAGCACATACAAAATAGTGAGGAATAGACAGAATTATTAGATGTTGTATTTATGTACTTTCAGCAATTTTATTCTATTTACTCAAGCACCTTACTCTAAAAATTAGTAGGCTATCTAGAAAATCAACTGCACCTCAAAAAAAAACTCCATGTGTTTATTATTTTTTCAGCATCCTTGGTGCAACAGTCAGTGCAAGTATTCAGGCTCACTTACAAAACACGACCATAAATCATAACAGCCACTTTTGAAGGGTGGGTTTAATAACTATGGATGAAACCAACACTTTTTAAAGAAATATTTAGTGTCGGTGTTTTTTTAAGAATCTTTGTAATACAGATACACACAACAATCTCATACAGACTCTTTAATTCCCTCATTTTTAAATTCAATGAATATGAGTTACATTTTCCAGACCTGAGCTCATTCCTGTGTTCACCATTGCTCAAACCAAAAACTGAGACGAGACAGCAACCAGTTTTCATAGGACTGGCTGGCTGAAACAGCCTGTGCTGGCTGCCTTCCATGAAGTCCATCTGGCACCAAGCACAGAACATGATCTGGGTTTCCAGCCCTAGAACAAAAGTGGAAAAATGCTGCCTTACTTTTGAAGACTAGCAGGCTGGAAAGAGTAGTTGTTATAATTTAAAATAGCATACAAACCCTGGTTTATGCTGCTGCTTTGGTTGTTCCTAGACAGCTTTTATACCTATATTGCATTATTTAGGGTTTCTAGGAATACTATCAAAGGAGTCCACTAGTAGAGATTATCTCACAAATCTAGAAATTGCAAATACTCTGCTCAGATATAGAGGCTTTGATATAACCTGCTGAATAAGAATTAATTCTGAGGGACTTCTTCCATATTTATTAATCACAAAATAATAAAAGAACAAAAGATGCAGCAAGCCTTCAAAGAATAATAGTTTGTGGATTTCAGAAAAAACCCAGAACTTAAACCTCTCATTAGAAACAAAACATTGCTACCCTTAAAGCCTTAATTCCCATGTTACAAAATGGATGGAACAAATGCAACAGACATCTTCCCTCTAAATGTGCAATATGACACAGAGTACCCAGGTCAGAGACTTCAACAGAGATGAAGATTTCCAGGATCTCTGAAACAGCAAGTTGGTAGGCCGGGGAAGTCTGACACAGCTTAACCTACTTGCCAGTGTGGAAGTGTGATGATCTTCACAAAATTGGTGTTCTGACAAAGAATGGTCATGGCAAAACAGGAAAGAGAGCTACAGTACAGTGGTTTCCTTACAAACTACATAGATGGAGAAGCTGAAAGTGCCATTCAGCTAAGCTCACGTCGTTGGTGTTATCTAAATTATGGTTTAGAACCTAAGACTAGTGAAAAAAAAAAAAAATTGTATCTTAAAGTTTCTGTTCTCCTGGATCTGTAGTAATATTTTCTTTTGACAAAGAAATTACAGCCATTTTGGATAAAGCTTTCAGCATAACCCCATATACCTTCTCAAAGTATTTATGACTCAAAAGATGTTTTAAATTTCCTAGTCAGGACCTGCAATATCTTCTCTTTTGAAATTTTGAAGCATTATTTCAATTGGATTTCATGCTGTGAGGCACAGAAGGTATTTTCAATTAAATACTGAAGTGTTGCAAGCAGAAATGAAGACAGACTACTACGACAATAGTTGTGAAATATGCTGAAATCAAAGGGCTGTGAAAAACAGAAACAAAAAGAAGTTTACTTTGTAGCAGAAGCGAGAGCAGGTGTCAATGCCAAATTACTTTAAAGCTACAATCCTATTAACAACAATGGAGAAGTTGGGAGACAGTGAATGAGTCTGTTGTTCTGATAAAGACCAAAACATCTACATCGACATCTGATGACAAGAAAGCAACATTATGACCATTAACTTCAACTGAAATCACAGATGATTGTCAGGGTCAGCAAAATGTTTCTAAAATAGTGATGTATACAGCTACAGAGATATCAAAGTTTGGCCATAAATTAGGTGGGACTGAAATCCAGCAAGTGGAATCCTATCAATTCCCAAAACCATCAAGCCATACATTCAGACTGTGTCTTGTCACCAATCAATAAAATTTCTAATAGATATGGGAGCACAACATTAATGCAGTGGGATGCTGAGAAGCTGGGTGTACAATACAGACAGCAAAGAGTTAAAATCACTGGAGTGAATGGAGCAAGAAGTGTTATCTGTCAAATTGCTGAGGTTAGTTTGTGGCTCCTGGGCAAGCAGTACAAGTCTTCTCATCTTAACCCTAAAAGCAATGCAGTGACTGAATGCACTCGTTCCGTGGCACCTGCACTCCCTAATTCAAGAACTGCTGGTGTATGACAGTGCCGTATTTTCTGCTGCAGCACAAAATGACTGTATGAAGTTATAGCTGCTTTAGTGCCACTAGCAGTTTCAATACCAAAGAGAAGAAACCTAACAGCCACAATACAGGCACCTGAGGTGGTTTCATATTCTCCTAATTCCAGTGCCAATGCTGCGGAACATGACAAGGTTTAATTGGCGCTTATCTGGAAGGGAGGACAATACACCTTTAATAGGTTCCTGCATAGTATAAACATTCACCCATGATTGCACAAGCTGTGCTTGCCGAACTTTTACAAGCTATCTCACTCCTTCCAGACATCAAATTAAACAAGGAAGATCCTCCTGAAAAGATAGGAGATGCACCAGCAGCAGTGCAGCAAGCATTTAATGAAATAAAAGTTATAACTCCACCTTGAGAGATATCAAGTTTAGGCAGTTAAACAACTTGAAACACTGAAGGGTAATCTATCGGGACAAACCCCTCTGAGACTTGTGTTGTTTTCCTATTCCAGGAATAAAGCCAGAACACCCTCACTAAAGATCAAAGGAACCAGTTTGGGGCAACTGCCATTCTCTCAATTTACATGAGAAAGCTCACAGAAAACAGCCAAGATGATGTGAAAACCACTTTTATTTCGGGCCTTTTAACTTTTTGGGTACTTTTGTGGTAGGCACAGGAACCTTATCATAATTGATAGATTGTTCCTGTTTTTAATAAAAGGTCTATAGTACATGAATTGTCATTTTTCTTTATATAGGAACCTCCTAAGAGATTAAATTGAGCTGTGATGAATGGATGAAACTTTCAGTTGCCACCATAACTGCCTGTATTTTCAGTTTATTAATGTGATTGTGATCTGTATTTTCATCACAAGCGCCTTGTTTGGAAAAAAATTAGCAGGACTGCACATTTTATCTGCACAAAAAATATTAGCAGGACTGCACATTTGATCTATTACTAGTTTGATTTTTGCTGACTTTGTCTTTTAACTGAAAAAAATAGTGCAAGGAAAAGCTTTTATGTTTATCTTATGGATGTATGATTTTGTCTCAAATTTAGCCTTGGAGTTGGGTACAAGAATTCATATTTGGAATCAAGGAAAATGTATTAGCCTTCCCAAGTGTTTCTCGGAAATTTTAGATTTATTATGAGGTATTAACAAGTGAAATAAATAATCTTGATAAAACAAAATAAAATATTACATACAAAATGGTTGAGTACCCCTTCCTAGACCAAAAGAGGGAAATTCAAAAGAAAGAAAAAGCGAGCTGGGATAATGCAGCTAAACTTAAAAAGGAAAATAATTTCCTTTATGACCCCATCAATAATAAAGCCACAGTTTCTGTTTTGTGTCAGGATCAAATTACATGGAGCTGTACTCTATGTCCTGAAGAATGGAGTAAATGTAAAGATGTGTTTCCATGAAAACCTTTTATATGGGAACTTTTTGTATTTTGTATAAAACTTTGTAAGCACAAACAGTCTTGTTGAAGGTACACTATTACCAGTAATGTATCGAATTACAGAATTCCTAACTAGGTAGGGCTCCTTGTCAATCTTCCCATTTTGGATTGCCTTAAAGGAGTTAACCCCAATTCCTGGCCTCTCTCTTGATCTGCTCTCTTTTCTATTTCTTTCTAATCTCTCTACCTCCCATTTTACTGGTTAATAAAATCCCTACTATTGACTTTGGCATATGATGTCTTTTGCACCCTAATTCTTGTAAAGCATCTCTCAGTAATTGGATGTTAACATATTGTTATCTTCACCCCAGCACAATCTCTCTCATTTGCTCTTTCTTTTTGCTAATTAATACTTAAGATCACAAAGAAGCACTCATTTGAAGAAAAGAACTAAGGAAAAATACAGGCCTAGCAAGATTGTAAAAAAAAATCAAAATAGCACTGAATACCTAAAAAAGGGTCAAAATCTAATTCCTACTAAGTTTTGCTGCACTTGATTTTAACATTTCTATTAGTATCCTAAAATAAGCCTATACTAATCTGAATTGTACAGCTGTGTTATTATAAAAAAAGTGTTCAGTGTTGCCCAGAGCAATTTTTTGTATGGTGTATTAAGTCTAGTTAGCAAATTGGAAGAAGCACTGCTGACTTGACATAGAAACTGTGTAAAATGAAGCCTTTAGTAGGACAAATTGAGAATACAAGAATCACTCCATGTTTAGAATATAAAGTTGCACACCTGACAAATAGGAGTTTATTTCACAGTAACAAACTCTTTGAATCCATGCTTTATGCAGGCAGGTATAAGAGTCACTTATTTAAAGGCATTGCTTAGTGCACTAGGAGATGCTTCCTAATTATCAGAATAAAGAGTGAGAAATTTTTTTCAAAGGAAGTTCGTGCCGTTAAGAATCTTGTACTTCAGGAACTATCACATTTGTGATGATGTCTTTTATAAAGTTTTGTTTATGATGTCAGGCAATCACTGAATATAACATAAACACCAGTAACTAAAAATTTTATGTTATGAGACAAAACCATGGACCTATTTGCTGTATTATCAAGTACTCCAGCTAAAATGAATACAAATTAAATACTGCTGTCAGCAAGACAAGCTGTATTTCAAGTTTCTTCCATCTGCTGTCACCAAGAAAAACACCCAAATAGTCAAGCACTGAAAAGTTCCAAGACTGCAAAAAGCAACACAAGTTTTATACACATTCAGAATTATCATTACATTCAAAGTTATACTGATGTTTCTTAAATGCTAGCTTTACTAAAGAAGCAACACTAATACAATAATACCTAAAAGAGGAGAAAAAAAAATTGAACAGTGAATGTGCATGCATTTGGGACAAGGAAAACTAGGAATTATTTGATGTGAAATAAAAAAATCTCTTTCGATATTTTAAGGGCTTGTTCATGTGAGACTTCGATACTTGGACTACAGTTTGCAAGGAAGTTAAGAGTATTACAAGTACTTTATTGTGAAATTGCAGTTTGCTTCCAGCTCAGAAAGGAGAGAACACGCTTAGCCATATTCTACAAATATCAGAGTCAGTTATTTAATGTTCAATTATTGTGCCTCAAATAATAAAATAAAAAGTTGTACTTTTCAAAAAAATAACTGTTTTGAAATAAATAGGTAATTCTGAACAAATAAGTTTATAGGCCAAAGACAAATATTATATAATGAATTTCATTAACAAAGACTGAAATGCAAAGCAGAATTTTGAAAGCAAAAGCAGAACCTCATGATAAACTATTCTCTTTCTCTGTAGTAAAAGAATAAGTTTCTTGGCTTTAGTAGATCATGGCTTGCAAGCAAGTACTATTAATTTGGGCAAAATTGTTGAAAAAAAACATTTAAGATGGTTCAGTTATAAGATCAGCATATTAATTAACTAGAAAAAGGCCAAATACAGATGTCAGAAATAAAAAAAGGTTTCAACACACACATCTTTACTTTATACAAGGTATGAAGCTCTAGGTAAAATAGCTCAAGGTGACTTTGACCTAAGCAGATTCCCAGCCCCACATATTTGTAGAAGAGCAAAGAAGTTTCTTTGTACCTGAAATAACTTGGATGAAATAAAGATTCAAAAGAAGTCAATAAGCACTTTGCTATTGATTTCAACGAGCCAATATTTCATTCTGATGGTTTATTGCTGATAGAATTTCAGAACATTAATATTTAGAAAGATATATAATATTGAGTAAGCCACTTAATTGCACAGAATAAACTATAAAGTAAAACCATTTACTCTATATTAAAGAATTTCAATATAACATTTATTTCTACATAACATTTAGCTGCAGAAGGCTAAACTGGCTGTCACAAGAAAAATCAAGATTTCAATATAGAAGAATAGGCTCTGCAAATAACCTTGGGCAAGAGATTCAGCAGGTAAACTGTCAGACATATTTTTGGTTGTTAGATATGCCTCTCTCCCAAGTTTCTTTTAAACTGACCTGGAGATTAATTTTTCAGTGAACCAAAATATGACTTACATTGAGTGACTGAACAAGAAAAACATGTAAGAAAAGTTTAATGACATCCTCCTAATGTTCCACATTCAATCTGGTATCACACATTTACCAGTTGAAGTTTCTCAGGTAAGGTTTTTTCTCTGCTTGTTATGAGAATACTTTTTTCTTTTTTTAACGTAAGTGAATATAACTTGCTTACTCCAAAACGCAACTAACAGATAGAGCTCCAACTTTTACAGCAGTGTCTACCTCAACAAGGAACAGTGCTGGCTAGAAGCTTCAGTATGTAATGTATGTGCTCACCCTTCTCTAAAATTATGATGGGAAGGTCTGATCACACATCAGGAGGAAAACAGTCACAGTCCTTTAAGTACTTCTACTACTCCTCTCAACTACTAGTACTACTACTGTCTCTCAACTCCTGTGAGTAGGAGGCAAATTTTTGCCAATTCCATCTATCTTTTACATGTCCTAAAACTCCTTCAAGTGATATGGAATGTGGCATTTGCTTTGATAAAGCACTCCAAAATATAAGCCATTTTCAGCACTAGAAAGTACATATTTATGTCTTTCCTTAAGAAGTTTGAGAGTCCCCTATTAGTGAACATCTTTTATAAGTATCTGTCTCCAGTGATCTATGGTCCCTCAGAAGTTAATTTGAACAGCTGGCATGCATTGCAACTGCATGTATTAACATGACTGTGTATTGCTCCCCACCAGTCCACATCTCTTCTTCCCCTCCTCTTTTCACCTTGCTAACTCCAAAGAACATGAATTAGTATATACACTGTGTAAATGATTTAGGATGACCTTTGAAACAGGTAAGCTGTCTAGCAAAAAGCTAAGAGCAGCTTCAGATATGGATAATTGCATAGCTATCTTAAAGACACAGTACCTTTGCTTTTAAAAGTTAGTCTGTGATATCATAAGTAAAACATTACCAGTAAGCCTGTGCTGCTGTCTGAGCATTTTGAACAAAAATTTCTTTAGTTCCCTATTTACCTGGAAATTTGAAGACAGTCTTTTGCATACACATTGGAAAAAAAACACAGAACAACTACCTTCTTTAGCAGAAAAGTGTAATTGAATCACTAGTATCTGAATTACTCTGGTAGATGACAGTCTTCAGAAGCTTCCTCAAAGAATACTGTTTATCATTATATGAACTAAATAATTGAAAGAAAATTTGGATAATAAATGAAGTATTTTTCATCTTGAGTCTGTATTTTCATTTCTTTAAATTGTCTTTACTTTCTTTTTTAAATTTTGGAACCTTCTAGAACTGTTGTGGTAGGAAGCTCTACTTCCCCCTGGCCTTCTCCCTGCCTTCTTCCTAATTGCTGTCTGTCAAGTTCCACATTCCAGCAAGGGCATCGTGTGATTGGCAGAAGTTCAAAAGATGCTTTTCAGACCTGGAGTCATTGGCCTGTCCAGTTGTCATTGTCCCCTGAGACCCTCCCCCTCCCACCTGGTTGGTGGCTTACCTATCCTCTCCCTCCCACCTCCCGGTGAGCTTAAAAGGCGTTGAAGCCATGCGGTGCTGTTCTGTTGGAGCAGTTACCGAGATTCAGAACTGTATGACCCTGGAATAAACTCTGGATTTAACCCTCTGGCAGAACCCTCTCTCTTTCTCTTCACCATCGCCTGAACTTTTTCCACTAGAGGTAAACTGAGTTTCTACTTTGCATGGGCTCATTCTGAGTGCCTAACTGCAACTGCCTACGAGCTAAAGGTGTCTCTGAGGAGAAATATCCCCAGCAGTCATCTCTAGACCAGTGCAATCAATATAGAACAACAAAATCTACTAAGATTCAACCTGTTAAGGTATGAAGAGAAATATGAAAATATATACTTGAAAATAATACTAGTTTAGGTATAAGATTTTAACTTTAAATATTTTTATCTTTTCTAGTGCACTTAATTACTCCATCAGAATACAGGAAAATTGAGAGAGAATGCACTTAACCACTGCTACAACCATTTTTGCTTTCCTGAAGGCAGCTAGATTGGCAAGGGAAGAGATAAGGTAAATAAGAACAGCAAAGCAAAATAACCCCAAATTTAACCTCATTCTGTAAAATGAATACTGGAGTCCAACCTTTCATGCACTACAAAATATGCATTATCAACCATGTACCCTGCTAAAATCAGTAATACTCAGAGAGAGGTTTACAACTTACAGAGCTATTAGCACAACATCCAAAGTTGAACTAAAGGCCATTGTACAAACTAATTTGAAATCCTCCTCTCAAAACTAACATGTTTGTTATCAGCCTCTTGAGTGATGATAACAGGGAAAACAGGCAACTTTGTAAGATTTGGGATACTGTTGACACACCAAAAGAACTGCCTTCACTAATAAAAGTCCCAATCATTACAAAATATGGTCAGTTTTATGTGATACTAACAAGGTCTAGCTTTCAGCAGAGCCACAATTCTGCCTACACAGAATTCTCCAACCACTTAACATATTATTTTTTGATTTTCTAAGAATGACTTATTGGATTTAAGAGTTATTTTAATATACTTGAAATATTTGTGATTGCTGATGAAATCTTACGTTCTGTGAATCTTTCTTTGCTAACCTATATATTAGAAGATCAGAATTTCATTTAAGTAAACTATAAATATTACTTCAGAATACCTAAATGCAGTAATTATTCATAAGACCACCTATATCTTTTAGTTGAGATAATTTCTACAAGAATTATGTGTTATCTCAAATAATAAGAGAAATATTGCTAACAATGACCAGTAAGTCAATGCAAATGAAAAGATAGACTTCAAAGCTCTCTACACTCCATCAGTAGTGGTTAAGCCCTTGACTTATTTCAGTGTAAATACTAACAATATTGAACTGGGCCATATGAAAGTTTAGCATAATTTTATTACCATGCAAAATTTGCACGACAATTTTGAATGCACTGCTATTTTGTGCATTAGGTAGACCATAGAAAAAAAATTACAATATTTAGGAAACTAACAAGCTGTTCATGAAGAGCTGCTCAAACAAATTCTCAAAGACAGGGCTTGAATATATAATAAAAAAAACCCCTAAAATTCTTTCGATGGTGATCACAAATAGCATGTAATGGTATCTGTACATTACACAGTGTGCTAGTTTATATTCTGTATTTCACATTCCAGACCTAAACTTTGACGTTCCAACTCTTTGGTAATTCAACACACCCCAGAAAAAAAACATATTTAATGTCAATTTGCTAAAGAGGAGGTTAGAAATGTGCTTCAAAATTACTTTTTTTTTGCCCCAAAAAATGCACATAAAAATCTCTGAAAGACACCAGAGTTTTATTTCATACTGTATCAGGACTGACAGAAACATTCAAAATTTATTCTAACAGTCTGACATATTTATCATTACATTAATATCAAAACTGTATTAAAAAGTGAATTTCAGTACATGCAATGAGAAATTGGCTACACTACAAAAGCACTGATAATAGTGTTATCTCTTCTGTTCCAGCAAATATAACCTCAAAGAGGAAGCTTCCCTCTACTGACAATTCAAAGTATTCACATTATGACTCTGACACTTGCATGACTGATAAGAGACAAAGTCAGAAAAAGTTTGAAGGTCATTCTTTTGTCTCCCTTGAAACTGGTATTTTTAATACCATCTAGGAAGCCTTTTCTGGGAAACTCTTTCTTTGGAAATGCACTCTATTTGAGTAGATATTAAAATGCAACTACTGCATGACAGAAAGTATTCTAGGCAGGTTTTTTTTTAACTCGACATATTAAAAAAAAAACAACTTCAGGAATAATAGAACTGACTTTTAAAATTACAAGAAGCAGCACTGTGATTAGGAAATACATCTATACATACAAAAAGTTTTCTAGTTATGTTAAAAGATTAAGCTTTTAAAACTGATTATGTCTAGGATCTAAGTAGCAACTTGAACACGTATTTTCACTCAAACTTCCAAAGAGTTATAGAGAATTATAAAAATATTAAAGGACTGAAAATTGGGTTGGAAAGTCAGGGGAAACAGGAGAAAAAATATTTCTACGCTGTGATCTGTTAAATACAGAAAAATTGTATTGATAGCATGTTAAAGAAAAAAACATTATCCTCATATTACACTAAAAATGAATAAATGACAAAGGGGCCAGGATTCAACCACTGTAATACTTCCAAAAATTACAGATAATCCACACTGAAAAGTTTTTACATACAAAGGATGCAACATATTTTTAAACTATTATAACTCATAATCAGCTTTTAAATTGTTTTATAGTTTCTCAGTTGAGAAATTAAATTTGATAATTAAACGAAAATTACATCAAACTTGTCTCTAAAAGAGCTAAGTAAGTCAAGATGTTAAATTGAAATATTAATTAAAATTATTGAGAATTTGAGTTAGCTATTAATTATCCGCAGACACCCTCCCAATTCCCCACCACATCTCTTAACACCAAAATTACTTTACAAATTTGGAATAAGGAAGTTTAGCCTTTGGTATACTCATTTTCTAAACATACATTAAAAGAGGCATTTTTACTGTCAATAAAAAAATTACAAGATTGAAGAGAAAGGATCTTCAGCTTAAGTAACAACAATATATTTTTATATCCAATGTACAGCCTAACTAAACCCTTAACTTAGGAAAGCAAAGCATTAAAGTCAAGATTCTGAGGAGCCTACAGACATATGGACTTTTCAAGAAATAAGAGAAAAGAGCAGTACAGTGCTACTAACATAAAAGCAGAGAGGACTCAAAGCTGTATCTTAGCTTTTGTTTATATATATATATATATCTATCTATCTCAATATCAGCAAGAAATTGACATATATTTATCATATACAATATCATATTCTTTTAATGATCTTTTACCAGAATACTCCTGGTAATTCATAAGACACACCTTCTCTTAGAACAGGCATATTGGATACCAATCTGTGATTGAAATGATCTTAATGGAACTAGAGCTTGCACAAAATCACTCATCATACCAGAACAAATTTCAAAATTTGACTGGAAGAACACCACAATTACTGATATAAAGATGCTTATGTTGAGCTGCTGTGGATCCAAAGACTATGTTTAGATTAGCAAGCAGTGCATTTTAATTCCTCAAACCAAATATACACGCTGCACACATCTCAAATAGTTGTATTTCACACTAGTTCCTCTTTGGTCCAATAGATTGAACAAACCAGTACCATCTGGGAGTGTACAGGCAAATTTCTGAAGTTCAACTTCCAGCATTATTTAATGCAAAAGGATCATAGGTCATGTTCCCTTTTTATTGTAAACCAAAGTAAAGAAGGTGAGCATAAAGGTGGCATGGGCATCTAAAGAGCAAACCTTGCCTGAAGAAGCTTGTGTGGAGGGATTTCAATTGTTTGTTCTTCACTAAATGAAGCTTTCCAATATTTTAGCAGAGTTGGGAAATTTGCAAACTAAACAAACAGAAGAAGCCAGAAGAAATACAAATTAAAGTCTTTCTACTGTTGGGGTTTTTTTTGCAGTTTTTTCAAAATATTTGTAGACCTGAATTTGCTCCAGTGGGTTTTAATACAATAGGGCAATATAGTAGACCACAGGTCAGCATGAGCAACACCTGAAGTGGCATATTCATTCTCATCACAGCCTTGTTGTTCTATATTTTCCAGAGCTAATAAATATTAATGTAAGTGAATATTTATTGGGATTTTAAATGACTAATAGCATAATTAATTCAATTTTGATCTCAAATCAATTCTTAAAATCTGTTACTAAACTGCAGCTGATCCAATGCTTGCATTATCTCCATTTACTGTAACAGACTTCTAGCTAAATGCTCATCCAGTTCTTTACAGTGCCATACAAAAGTGCTGTGGGTACTATCATGTTGTACTGGTTTTAACACCAGCAGGCAAATTACACTCCAAATAAGCCACTTCCCTCCCTGCCCTCTTTCTGGAAATTTCCTTATTTCCCGCATTAAGAATATCATAAATGACAGTCCTGGACAAGACCAGATAATATTTATTAAGTCATTATGACTCTGATTGAAGTGTTCTCTGTCTGTAAACAAATAAAACATCAATATAGGACCTATTCTGAAATTTTTTTTTCAATGACTCTGGTATTTAGCCACACAGAAAACCAGGGAAAAATTCCTACTTTTATACATCTGACAGGGATTACTCTGGTTAATATGAACTATGGAATATTTTTTTTCTTTGAAATGTTTTTTAGAACACTGAAAATAAAAAAAAAAAAAAAAAAACAAAAAACAAAAAACCAAATTCTTCTTTCATTTCATTGACCCATAACAGAAGTGTGAGAGACTGGTAAATGCAGACAACTTACTTCTTTTAAATGGTAGTATTATTTTTATTTCATGTAGAGCATTTTGCTATGCTAAATAACCCCAGGACCTGTAAACACGGAGATTATTTCATGCTTTTGTTTACTGCTCAAAAGCTAGACTTTCAAGACTGTCAGTAAAGAACTCTTTTTAATTTGCTCTGTACCTGAAGTTGAAGAGCTGCAGCCTTTAACAGCTGTGGTTTAAATATTAATGATAGACTTCTGTGGGGAACAGTGAAAAATGCCTCTTTTTTTGCAGTACAAACATATACAGAAGAACTACAGTCTATTTCAAATAAACATGAAAGTTTGATTCTGTGAGTACTGAATACTAAGAGCAGGCGATGCACACAAAATCTGCTCCTCAACCCACTTCTGTACATAATATTAGCTTGACACAAGATGCCTTTAAAGTCTTTAAAGAGCAGATCAATTATATCTGTTACACACTAGCAAACCCTCCTAAGACAGGCTATAATTCTGCAATGTCTTTTAAAGTGACAGACAGAGGTGTTTGTGCCTACAGGCTAGTGTGAAACAAAAATAATTCCTCGTTGTAAAGCTTGTGTAAAGCCTAGTCCTTTTGTGAACTTGCTTCTCAACAATGTGGACACAAAAAAAGTTTGAATGCTGACCAGAAATCAGGGTAGAAGTTAAATTATGTCCTCCCCATACTCCAAGAATAAGGACAAAGCAGTTTGAAAACAATAATTCCCTTACAAAAGTTTTGGTGAATTTTTTGAGAAATACTGCTTGCTGCTTACATAGCAAGACAATTGACTGAGCAATGTCAGCTTCTAAATATAAGCATTTATAATGTAACAGCCATGTAAGCGATTCTTGAGCAAGATCTAATTGGAACTAATAAAAATCAAACTTTTCACCAAATAGTTTAGCTTGAATGTGTCCTTGGGACATAATGGAAGAGCAGAAAGCTTTAATATTAATAACAATGTTGTATGGTATTTCTGGTAACACAAGCTTTATAGAATTTGAAAAATAGTTTTCAGATTTCCAGGATATTTTACAGTGACTACTGAGAAGACAAAAGTATATATGTATACTTCATTTTATAAATTCAAATTATTTTGTAATTACAATAATTAGAATAAACAGAAGCACAACACCAACATTAGATAGAGATTAGATTAGAATATTAGATAAAGAAATTGTTAATCTGAGAAATACTAAAGAGTCAGGAAACAAGGTCCTTAATTTATTGAAAGAGTCTCACTGTTGCTTCTAAAGGTAGAAAAAAATTTCTTTCTGCTATAGAAGCATTATTATGTCAAAACAAAAATGAATACAAACCTGTTCCTCCTTCAAGTTGATTTTCACAGTTGCTTTGAATAGTTCTATTGTTATATAAGTCACAAACACCACCAACTCCTCCTCTGCTCCAACCAACTACAAAAACAGCTGAACTCAACAGTCAACTCCTGCCTATACCAGAGCACCTACTTTCACATTCTGTTCATATGTATAACGCTGCCAAGTACCAGCTTATTCTATTTTAATTTTAGTATAGGAATAGGTTTTGCCTATCTGAGCACACCAGATGAAGTCAAAACTGATTCCTTAGCTACCAGGGTTCAGACTCTGTTTAATCTTAATACAGTTTTGCTGCTAAGAAGTGGGGAAACTACCAAGAGCAGGATTCTTTTAAATCTCAAACCCAATGGAACAAATAATAGTAGTTGCAGCATCATTAACCTTGAGAATATTTATAATGCTACAAAAGAATATGTAAAGAAAACAAGGAAATATGTAAGGAAAACAGGTTTGTGAGTCTGACTATGACATATCTATCTAATTTTTGTGGCAACATCTATAAACAAAAAAATTAAAAGTCTTACGAATGATTCAAAGAAATGAAAAATGGAAAAAAAATGTATAATCTGCTAATTGATAACTGAACCTCAGAAATATTTGATATCTAATAGGTGAGTTATATAGCACCACCCTACTTGCCTTTGAAGGCAGAAGAGACTGCATGTACAATAAAACCTTTTAGTTTACCTTTTAATTTAGTCCTTATGTCTTCTTCTACTCTATCTTCCTTCAGTAACAGTCAGTTAACATGAAAGGTTAGCCAAAGAAGGGAATTAATGCTGGCACCAGAGCTAGACAAAAAAAAGTCAGAATATTTTTTTCCCACAAAAAAATAAAAAAAGCATTTTATATTTAATAAAATATCATATAGCAAATAATTTTTGCCTTGCAGGAAAAAAGAAAAAAACAAAATCAAAAATATAAATCCAACCAAAAGTTCCTTACGTTCAATAAAAAACCACCATAAAAAATGAGTAACAACAATAAAAAGGCATCTTTCTGAGCCAGAGATTCTGGGTGAATTAGTCCATGGAGGACTATCTGAAGGATGCTGCTTCATCTACATTAACACACTCAAATGCACCTTCCTTCTCTTGACACAGTCCACAGGCATAAGAGAAGTGAATCTGTTACACAGAAATGACATCATTAGAGCTAACTAGCAAAACTATATGGAAAGGCAAGAGCTTACCAATTCAAGAAGGCTCTGCAGGATAGAAAATATTTTGAGACTTCCTTAGTAGTTCACAAGACAATTCCCAACTGCTGAAGTTTTACTTCAGGAAAAGAATCTTGCACCCATTATATAGGCTATGTTTCTACAGGGAATAGATAAGATTCACAAAATAATCGATCAAAAAGAGTGAAAGATGGTGTTGCACAACATGGAAAATATGCTCCTTTCCTCTCCTCTGCCTTCCCCAGTCTCCAAGTTGTAGGATTTTAGAAGAAAACATTCGTTTAACAGGTGCAAGAAGAACATCTGCATGGCTCTATTGAAATAGCAGAATCTATACAGAGAAACATCTCTGATTACTTCAGGCATCATATTTTCTTGCTTTCAGTGTGGATTTTGTAGTAATATCATAGTGTCACTTAAGCAAAAGAATGCTGATAGCTCTGAAAATCTGTACCACTCACCAAAGTCCAAATTTTATTAAAGTCAACAGTAAATTCTTCCTAAGAACTCAGCTAATTCAGCTTTACTGAAGAGGAAGATAAATTTTTACCATGACTGTTTCTGAGGGAAATTAAAAACAAAAGTTAAATAAATTGAAAGGCAAAACTAAAAAAATTCTGTGGATGGTTAAACACTGAGATAGGTTGGGAAATCTCTAACCATGGAGATATTAAAAATTCTCTTAAACAAAGCCCTGTGTCTAAGAGCAACCTTTGAGCAAGCAGCTGGACTACACAATCTTCAAAGTTACCTATTAATTGTTTTAATAGATAAGGCTCTTACCAAATACATCTCCACAACCAGTAAAGTCCAGGAAGACAGAAAAATTAAGATTGGCATTTAAGCTGGCTTTACAGATACAGCTCTTGTTCTGCTAGCAACAGAAGAACATGAACCACTTACTCCCCATGTGCCATTCTGGTTTTCTGCCTTAAAGTATATTTTATGGCATTGCATTATCGTTCCATCTTCAGATACCTCAAAAATTCACGTATCTGAGGCCTCCCTGATTTCTGACATAAGAGCTGTTCTGCAGAAAATAGTTCTTCCAAATGAAAGGAAATGGCTTCTAGTAAATTCTTCCCACAATAAAAAAAAGAGTAACAAATACTGTGTAAGCTTTCCCTTTTCTAATGTCAAGGTAGAAACATAGGTTATACATAATGCCAGGTACAATCACCCTTGCAATCTTAAAAACGTTGCACTGCCAATTAATAACTTTTTTGACTAAATTGTGACAGAAATTTAATTTTAAAACTTTAGAAACCCTTTACTTCTTGTAGCTTTTGAATAGACTCACTGCTTTAATAACAACAGGGAAGCTATTTCATCAAAAAACACTCATAAGCAATGCACTCCTCATTTCAATCCAGCAGGCCACTATAAATAATTGGCTATTCCAATAAAATATTAAGATATATTTTCAACAGTACTATGGCTGCGATTAGTGGCAACAGATGCACCAAAATATTGCTGAAGTAAAAGTCATGCCAATTAGGATACCTTATCTTAGGTACTGATAATAACCTGTATGAACTCTTTTTTATCTGAAAGCAAGACAAACAAAATAATTTATCACACAGTAAAGTGACTTTTGTCTGTATTGCACTGCTACTATCAATATGGCTACTTTTAGAAAAGTCAGGCATTACAATGATAATCTTGGCAAACTTTACTTCAAACATGCTTCCAGATACACTGAAGGCCAAAGGACAATGAATTTAATGTGGCTGACTGAGCTTGAAAGGGTGAGTTGTTATTTAAAAATGTTTCAAGAAACCATTCCATAGATTTTAATTAGATTCGTATCAGAAACCACAGAAGAATTAACCTTGGCAAGTGACATTTTATCCTGCTTAGCAGCAGAGGATGGTGCAAATTAAGAATCCCAATATTCTTAGCATAAATCTTTCAAAATACATTTGTTTTGTATTAAAAAATGAAAAAATGTACCAGCAGTCAAATATATTTTTCATTTGACTTCAGAAACATACAGATTACTGCATAACTGTATCAGCAAGAGAAGTAAGTAAAGATCAGTGGTTAAAAAACTACAAAAGGTAAGTAGGGGAAAAAAACAGGATGAATAAGCTCTACATTTAAACAAATATTTATATTTAATGTGGTATTATAAGGTGTTTTATAAAAACCTTATAATATCACATTAAATATAAAGATCTTTTAATATACAAACTGCATCCTAAGGACACAACTTGTATTATACTTAAGGAATTTCAACAACCTTTTAAATATAAGACCAAAGAAATTTCCAATTAATATAGTGGTAAATAATACTATTGTCCATTTCACAAGGCATCAATTTACACAGAAAAACCACCTAATATCTGATATTAAAATACCATATTTTCCTCTTCACACAAAAAGTTTCCTAACTTCTAATACTTTCTTTTAAGAGAAGGCAAGGAAATTACGAGCTTTGGAAACCATATTAATTCAGCATTTTAGATCAAGTTTGTGCCTTTCCCTGTTTGCATTTAAAGCAAACTTCCAGCCATTTTAAAGATGCAATCTTGAGCATACTGCACAGTAAAAATTGTAGAATTTGTATGCATAATAATAATAATAATAATAAGGTAGCTAACTCATGGACAGATATACATAAATGCTCTCTCAGCCATTGCTGCTATTTGTTTAAAAGCTGATGAAAATCTAGTGAGAATTCTTTGCTATTAGGTCGATTAAATAGCAGCAGAGCTACCTCTGCAGAAGGCTCAAACCCATGTAATTGCTTTCTCCATTTCTACTTCTCTCACCACCAGCTCTATACAGGTCAAGCTCTGAATAAAAATCAGAAGTCTCACAAGGCTTTACACACAGACACCAACAGAAGGTTTAATTGCCACTCTCAGTCCCAGTAAAACAGGTTCAGATTTTAGCAAAACACAGTCAATAAGAGCCCAATCCTAACAAGATTATTTGGCAAAAGATGGAGAACTCTGGAAATAAAACAGAAATAAAGAAATACGTGTCAAGATCAAAGACTAGAACAGTTAATTAAACCTAAACCAGAACTGAAATAGCAAACAATGTTACTGTCTGATTCAGCTTGCTACATGAAAATGGATGTCCTTCCATGTGGACCCAAAACCTGAACTTCGCTGATAGCAGTAGGGAATGAAGGAACTGCAGACAACAACTGCAGTAAGAGACACCATCAGCTTTATAGAACAGACCACACAGAAATATATAAAAATATTTCAAAGCTTTAAAGAATACAGTCATGCAGGTAAAGAAGCTTAGGTAATCATTAACACAATGCAAAAGCCAAGTTTTAAGAACTGGTGATGTTATGTGCACAAGATACTGGCAAGAGTAAGTAGTATTGTCTAAGCAAAGGAAACAGATGTCCTTTCATCTTTTGAAAAACCCTCAGGAATTTAAGAACAAATTAAGTGTCATCTAAAATTACAGCAAGAACAAAGTACATAATAGGAGATATTTGAGGCAAAGAACAGTTTGTGAAGACAGAGTATTACTATTTTCAAAGTCTGTTGGCATATCAGGCTAGTATAGAACTGAACCACTACCTTATATGAAATCAGAAAAATTAGGAATTCATAATTTTGAACCTAATAATAAAAATATTAAGCTTGGTGAGCTATTCCATGCGTCCTCTTAAAACCAGAAATTTCTGTGGTAAGGCTGTCAACAAAGTTTCACAGTATTACATGCAAGTAATCCTTGCAAAAAATTGGCATGCAAATTTCAAATTGTTACTAAATGCTAGACATTGGAAAGAAAGTGATGAGCTAAATTTCATCCAGATGTAAAGACAGCAGCTAGTGACAATTCACAAAGTGTTACAGTGAATTATCATGGTTGAATAAATCTTACAGAAGGCTAGATAAGCAGATTTATTGCTTTAAATTCAGAGAAACACAGATAAGTGTTAGAAAAATGTAACAGGAAAATGTTCAAGTGTTATTTGAAAGAAAAAAAAAACAAACCACAATTTAAAATAGGTAAGGATTTATAGCCTACTTATTAAGCTTCTAACACTTCTCAAGTTAGAGCTTTAAATGACAACTATACTGGTCAGTGATAGCTTAATTAAAGCAGGGTCTTGGTAATCCTGCATTTATTCTTCTAATTCTAAGAATTCCACTGGTTTTACTTACTGTCACGTACCAAGTGGTCAGAGCACTGACACATACGAACAAGGAGAGACAGGTGAATCAGAAGCACAAATAACTTACCTGAAGGCATAAAACACATCAAAGCCAGAAAATAATGTATTTTGACTCGTACAAAATATTAGTATCTAGAATTCAAAACCATTTTTGCCATTATTTCCATTACTTAGTTTTGTGTTCTAACATTCCCAAAGTAGTAGCACTTCAGACCTGCAGGATATGAGTTCACACTCTGAAAATGCAGACAAGCCAGCACAAATTCAGGAATATTTTAAAATTATTAAATGCAGAGTATACTTCCAAAACAGGGGTTTAGGACAGGCAATATGTGTAAAATTGGATATGGTAAAAACTAATTTGTCACAAACAGTGCTTTTTTAATTCAATATTTCTTCTTTCTGTCACTCCACTGAAATTTGTCATAAATTTCATCCTGCAAGGCAGTAATGAAAAACTCCAAATTTTCATAAACAGCATTTTATTGAGATTATTTATGTATCATCAAATCTATATCTGAATAACAAAGTCCACAGATGAAATCCTGTTCTATTAAGACATCAATATTCTGCTTCATTCCTGACAAAACACAGATCAGTAATTAATTTCAAACCATCATTTTTTGCCATTTCAATTAAGATATGACACAAAGAGAGCTCAAAATAAGTCTTTTCTTTAAGATGTAATACAGTTTCCTTTAACCAGTGATGCACATAACAGAAAATAGCTCAATGGACTGTGAATTATTTAAAAAAAAAAATCTTCCTGGTTATTTCAAGTTTTGTAGATTCCATCTCAAGAAATTGCTTTAAAAGTGGTAAATAACAAGGAGTGATTAGGAACTAGCCAAGATCATTTTTTACTTTCCTAATAGGCAGAGAGAGTTTATTCTTCTGAGATCTGATGAACATTTGTTAACTTGTGAGCAGGAAGAAGCAAATAAGGTAATCCTTTACAGGCAGCAGTAGCAGGATATAAAAGTAATTCTGTCAAGAGTCAATGGTAAACTACTTAGTAAAGCTGATAAAGAGATTAAATTGAAGGAGCACAAAGATACAGGAAAAAGAATTCTGTAAAAGCTGGTGGATGAGTTATAGACATGATGGAAAATGGTACAAAGCACATGAGCGTCTCCTTTTCTAACTAAAATGATTGGGAGAGGAAGGTAAGAGGTTACAAACCTCAAAGGTTTGTGTAAAAAAAGTTTGTGTAGCCTAAATGTGGGAAACAAAACATTTGTTTTCCACTGTGTGAGGAAGCACATCCCTACAAAAAGACACAACGCCTGCATTTGCCTTTGGGCAGTGGGAATTGTGTGGTATGGAACAATTTTTAACACATTCACTACAGCTAGGAGCTGCAGAGAGAGACGTTTGAACAGCACAACCACTCATTTCATTGCTCAAATCAGAGATGGTGGCACCTTCTAAAGATCTGAAATTCCAAAACAGACTCTGCTTGCAACTAGATTTAAGACTCTGACAGACTTTCAGACAGACCTATGGACCTGCAATTACTCGCAACTGTAGGCTCACTGTAGCAAGTGACTGTTTACACATCCTTTCCCCTCAAAATAAAATTAAAATAACCAACTCACCACTTGTCCATTCTGAGGATTTTTATGTGCATATGGTGGTCCACGGATGTGATTCCACATCTGACCAGATGTCATAGCAAATACAACGCACTAGAAAAAAAAAAAGAAAAATTAATTTACCGTGAAGGACTGAACAGAAAACCATTCTGCTGGTTACTCTTCCTTTAGATATGTAATATTTTTTCACTAACCAGACACAGCATCTACCCCTCTTTGAATTTTAGGACAGTATCTTCAGATGCATTATTTTCACAAAATTTTTAATGACTTCTACCATTCTGAAAATGAGTTAGCTCAAGCCAGATTTTCCAAATCTCACTTGAAATAATCCTAAATTTATATGCCACATTTACATATCTACATGACAACAAGTACTTGCAGCAGTAGAAGGCAGCAATAGAAGGCACTCATTGCAAATGTTCTGGAAGCTAGTACTCGATTTATACAACCTTCCATGAAAATATTTCTGCTTCTAAATCTTAAAAAAATATTTACTTTGCCTTTTTGTTTTCACATGTCTGAAATTATAAATTAAGTACTAGAAAAAAGCCAGTTATTTAAAAAAAACCAACCAACTGTCCTATTTTACGGAATTCTCATTATGTGTCCTATATGGTTATGATTCATTTTAGCTATGACAAATAGCAATGGTTGACTTGCTGGAAAGGTTGAAAATTCCCAACAGAAAAAAGTGTGAATTTAGGTTAGGGATGTGTGACAACTGTAAAAACAGACCTTAATGCTTGCAGAAGATCATACTGTAGAATGTCTATGACAAACACCAGCCGTACCCAGAGTCATTAAGACTATTTTAAAGAAGAAAGTATAGTATTTTGGATTATCAAATGAGAGAAATAGGAAACATGTATCATCTAAATATGCTTTTTGTTTTATCAGTGCAGATAATCTTTAGAAAAGCTCTATTTTAAGTTCAGTACATGCTCATTTTTACTGTACACCAATATTCCAAAAAGCATCATAAAGTCATAAAGATATGGCAGATGGATCATGAATGCAAAAATTTGTACCACAGTGACTGACTAAACCAGGGTTTACTAAAACCCTTTGGAGCGTTTTCTTTAAAAACAATTTTGTAACATGTTTCTGAAGTAAATATAAGCTAGTGTAGCTCTGTATCTTTGCAAATGCAGCATTGCTACTTCTAGAAATAAGAACAAGGCCTTACTATGCAATCTTGTCAAACTTTAATCAAATCTGTCTTGGCTTTCCTGGCTTTGGATTTTGTTTCCATTTGGGGTTTAGGTGGGTTTTTTTGTTTGATTGGTTTTTTGGATTTTTTTGCTGTCGCTGTTTGGTAGTTGTTGGGGGAGGGAAGGGTTTACCTATTTAGTTAAAACAGCAATTTTTCCAAATACCAGGTGACCATACCTAGTTTACATTACACTGGCATATTATTTTCCCCCCCCTATTCTGTTTAGGATGAAATAGATAGGACCAACATATTGATGTATTACAGTAGTGATGAGATGACAGCAGAGACAGCCAAAGTGTAAACATAGGCTACAATGTGTCAGTATGGAATGACAAGAAATGATGCACAGGATTATACTGGAGATCCCAAGCCTATAAATATTACAATGAAGAAACACAGACATGGGAGCATGTAGAAAACAGTTTTACTGCTAACTAAGAAAACAAAGGAGAAGCATCCAACATCTTTAAGACCACCTCAATTTACCCTGTAAATTCTGATGTAAAATTTTGTTGCAAATCAGTAAAGAAGCACAGAGAGTGAAATAGCCCTAAATGGACCCTAAGCCAAGGAGGAAGAAAGCAGCAGCATCATACCCCTCCCAGCAAAGACCATGGAATGCTGACAACTCATCATAATACCACATTACCCCAAAGCAAAAGAATGATCTGCAGATCCAGAGAGAAGCAGTGGAAGAGTAACAATCACATAAGAGAAATGCAAAGATAGCAAGAAATGCATGCAGAATTATTTAATTGTGGTGGTATTAATGAGATTTTTCTTGTAATAGAAATAAAAGATACATTTTCAAATACATTTTAATTACTACTTTGCTGTAGTGTTATAATTTAAATTACAATAAGAAAAGGTTCCTAATTTTAATATAAAATGAGTTTCATTTTGCTATTAAAAGGATTAAGAATGTAACAGCATAAAAACTAACATGGCAGATAAAGACATACTGATAGTGATTGCTAGCAAATAGATTGTGTTTTTAATAATAACATGCAACAAAATTAAAGAGTATACAGTGACATTACTGAGAGAAGAGTAACATTTATTTCTATACCTTGCAGATTATTTTAGCAGAGAAATTTATACTGCTGATTTGGTGATGACTCACATAATAGCTGATGTGAAAGAACAAAAGTGTAGAAACAGAAAGTATCAAAAGTGAGGTGAAAGATATTTAGAAAGGCAAAAAATTAGCTGAACAGTCAAACATTGAAAGATAACAGATGCATAGAGTAAACAAACTGTGCCTCTCGAAAATTTGAGTTCCATGAGAAGTAATTTTTCTCATTTTTAAATTACTGTTTGTAAGGTATATTCTCTAGGGCCAAATCTGCTTCCATATGGAAAGATCAAAAAGACTCTATACCATTTTATAAATAGTCATATATTTCATAAATTATAAATCTTCCAAATTACTGAAGATCTTTCATGCTTTAAATACCACATTGTGAGACAGTACAGTGTCTAGCAAAAGAAGTAACTAGGAGACACAATAGTGATGAGAGGAAAATGTCAAGTATAAACATAACTGAAAAGCAAGGACTCAACAATATGGTTATTTAACCTGAAGGCATCTTTCACATTCTTTCAGTTCAGACTGTTAGTGACTAAAAAAACTAATTTTGTCTACCACACACTGGATCTGCAATGATTTCCTTCCATCATGTTCCTTTTATGGTGTTTTTCCAAATTACTTTTTCATCAGCCAAAATACATTTTCCAGGTTCTTACTTGTCCTTTTCCAATCTTCATATAATTTTAAGTATCCTAAGAACTGAGCATTTTCATCATATTCCTTAAGCAAGAATTTAGGATGCTACATATAGTGCTTGACATTAAAGCTCATTTTGCTGTGCTCTATATTCTCCAATTACAATTATCTGTGTAAAAAAAAAAACAACATTGGAAACTACAGACTTTACTGTTTATAAAATACAAACCATTATTTGTAGAACAGATGTGTGCATCTGTAACTCACACTAGTATACAATGTTTACCATCACAAATGGCATAGTTTCCATAGGATCCTATACTTTGGTATCCAAATATTTCCAAACTAACCATTACTGTGGGTTGACTTTTCCCAGTTAGAAATTTTGCCAAATTAACTCCCACAAATTATCAACTTGTCCATATTTACTCTCATATGCAGAGAAATTGTGCTTTTCTGCCATTTTCTTGGATCTTGTCAAAGTTAAAATGATGAAAACTAGAGTAAAGTTGAAGATTCAAGTTGAGCACTTATCTCTGACCACAATGCCACTTTTCCACAGAGTAGAGTCTGTATTTCAGCAGTTCCACGGAGAGGAAGACTATAGACACACCTTTCCTTCATCTGCTCTTTCTCCTTGTCAGACCCCAAGAATACCACTAACTGCTGCATGTCACCTGATTTATCACTGGAGTTCAGGGTATTTTTCATGGTTTGAGCTATTTTAAGAGCTTCCAGATATAGGTAGCTTATTTTGCATCTAAATGATAAAAGCAAGCAGAGCAATTGGCTCTGCAGCCAAACACTGGTGTTCTAGGCAAGTACACTCCATGTGTAGATGGATCTGCTGCAGGACCTTGTTAACAAATTACAAGTAATACTTCCTTGATGGCTTCCATCCTTAGTTTTATTAACACTGTCTGCTAGTTCATCAAACAAAACTGCTGGAGACTTAAAAAGTCATTTAGTATGACTTTTGAAGAGAAGCTTCCTATTAGCAGATAGTATACAAAACCAATAATATTTCTTTGCAAGTTTAGACCCAAGAACAAGGGAAACTTTGTAATGCAAGAAAAATAATTAAATTTTACATTCATTTATGAATATAGTTAAATTCAAGCATAGGTTCAATAAAAAGTGGACACATGACAGCTAGTTCTACACTTTATTTAAATATTGTTCTGTATATGTAAATTCTAACAATTTCAGAATTACTGTTTTAAAGAAATGTAATCCTTTCTTGTCCAGTTTAGCCTTGCTTTTGCACTCAATGAGGGCTTTCATGCTATGAGATCTGTACTCCATTTCCAAATCCATCACTTATCAGGTTCTCCAATAAAAGATATACAATTAAAAAACAGAGTACAAAACAGAAGCAAAGAGAATTGTATCTTTAAATTTTACATCTCTAAAACCTCTAACTATATGAAGAAAAAAATTAATAATCAGAATTTATTGATCTTCTTTTGGATGCCTACCTAGTCACACAGAGAAACCTTTGTTTTTCTGTTTATCTTTGAATAAAGCACAATAATTTTTTATCCTCATTTCCAGAAAGGGGTGAAAAAGTCACTAGTAGCCATAAGACCCTCCAAGCTCCTTTGGACCAATAACTGCTGATCAATGTACTGTGTGGTGCAAGTACTGGGGAGTATATCCACACAGCACACATTTCTCATACCCATTAACTGTTATGAGAACAATAAACACACACTTTGTCTCCTCATTCAATTGACCTGTCATATTTTGCCCAAGAGAATTAAATCCTTCTAATCTCAGTACAGATTTTGTCTTCCCGGATTCCACAGGTATATAGGCAAATCTGAAATATAGGCATAAAGTAAAACTGAAAATTACATGCAGGAAACAACAACCTGGTAAACAACATCAAAAGACAGTCCAGCCAACAGAACAGAAACTCTCGGCACACATACTGTTGTCTAAAATGAAACAATTCCTTATCTAAACTGTTAGAACCTTGCTTAGTTTATACCATCTGACCTTTTCTTCTCTCGGTTTAAGAAATAAAGAGTCTGAATTGCTTCTTGTTACCAGCATAAAAGGACAGGAGTCTGCAAATATCTAAGGACTGAAGTCCTTTGTCATCTTTGTGTTGGCATGTCAGAGGGAAAAATATCCATAGATGAATAGCGGAATTTGAATTAAAGCACAAAATAAACTAGGGGATAAATTTTACATGTGATTTCAAAAGACATCTTTTGGGATATTATGTACTGGGACTCAAGTCATCCTGGTTTGCCATCCTAAAACTCTTCTGGGTAATGTTGCAAGTGAAAATGCCTAAGGCATACAAGATACTACCAGAGCCTGCAGTGCTTCAATGAGGGGATGAAACCACAAATATTGCTGTGGTGCAATCTAATACCGAGGGCAAAACCAATTTGATGGTCTTATGTGAGCTGGCACTGGAATCAATGCGTGAGATGGAACCCGTGGTCTTGCTTCTACAAGTCTATCAAAACTATTAGATGTATCATTAAAAACTGCATTCCTAAATATTCTTCTAAAACGCTTCTGGAAATACTGTCTATGAGACACAACATTTTTATATCAATTAAGTTATCAAATTAATATTTCTGGGATCCTCTGTCAAAACAGCACATACCCTTTATGCTGAGAATTTTCTTCGAATTTTTAGCAACAGATCATTCAATCAGGCAGAGTGACACCATCCATTTACCTTACACAATAATAATATAATATTTATATGTATTACATTAGTGACTGCCCATTTTCTTCTATGAATCACAACAAATTTTAGTCATTAACTAAGGTCCTCTGTCCAAAAGTCTGCAATCTGGAGTCCCTGCTGATTCCAGCAAAAAGAAGTTACAAAATTAACTTGTATGTCTCCACAGGTCTGAATAAAACCAAAAGGACTTCTGCTAAATGTATGTTCTTTGCTTATCCATCACTTTACAGGGTATGGGGCTTTTACTACATTGTGAAGTCAGAACAATAACAATTAAAATAGTAAAGCATTGGCTCAATGCCATAATTACAACATACTTTGAGATATAAGACCACTTCCTAAAACATCCTTTAAGCGCTATTAATTTTTCAAGTAAACAGAAATTTACAGGGAAAAGTATTAGCAACAATACAGGACATTTTAGTTAAGCCATTTTAGTTAATTGCTTGTCTATACAATCAGCAGGATGACAATTACTGAATGACATTAATACATTTCTTAAAATATTTGATTACATTTGGATCTGTCCTCAGGAGTTCAGCTGAGCGTCATTATTGATTTTCTACACAGCAATTAAGAGTGTTCAGATGGAAACTCTTGAGCTTCTGCTAAAGAGAATAGCAAACATTCTGAGAAAAAATTGATGTGTTCAGTTTCTCAATTTAATTACATCTTCAACTATTTATTGCAGCTTGTAGTAGAATGATTCTTCTATCTTAAGAACTAATTTTTAACCTCTGCAAGACAAAAAAAACCAAATTCCACAAAACATTGAAACAAACTTTTCATCTGAAAAGTTTGAGGTATGAAATTGAGATGAAATTGCTGTCTCCAGAGCTAGGCTGCATGGCTAACCAAAAGAAATACCATTGATTACATATCTTTATTTGATTTTTTTACACAAGTATCTATTTTCTTGTGATAATTATTGCTTTAGTCAGGTTTTTGCTAAAGATTAGGAATTAAAAAAAAAAGTTAGACTGATACATATCAAATGTGAAATTAACTGGTGGTAAAGCATCTTTAGAAAGTATTATCATTGAAAAATAATGGTAACCTAGAAAAATATATGGAAATAAATATGAAAGACTTTGGGAGAGACATGTCAAAATTCTGCGCTAGATCTGGGTATATTCCACACGACATCCTGGAACAGAGACGACATTCTGATCCTAGCTTTCTAGATCAAAAGGAAAGTCCATTCTACTTGAAATCTAGTCTTAGTGGTGGTTTATTTGAAAACTTGTTCTGTATTCCTGCCTCAATGTATGGTGTAGATTAACAAACTGCTTAAATAAAGATGTTTTCCTACACTAGTAGGAAAATCTATGACAGCACATGAGAAAAAACAGCATTATCAGTAGCCATTATTCAAGATTAATGCCAAATCTTAAAGAATTCAGAGCAAAGAGCTTTCCTTAAAATCTTATTAATAATCTAGGCATAAAAATTAGAACTTACCAGATATTAGGTAATTAATATCTGACCTTTATGAGATAAAGCCTGCCAAAGGCCCATCAGGTGACAGTACCACAAAAAGAAGACATCTTCTCACATTTTTGAATCAGAGCAGAATAACAAACCAGTAATATGATATTGAAAAGGAAAAACCAGTTTTAGGATAAGCTAAGTCTAGCAGAACTAACACACAAAGAACTATAAAATAGCCCAGGTTGAAAGACCTCAAAGACCAGCTGGTGCAAGCTTTCTTGGGAAAGGGAGCCTAGATAAGAAAATAAAACATAAATGCTGATGTAGAAACAAAACTCATGTTTCATATAAAATCCTAGCCAAGTCTTTTCAAGAAAGGTTAATTCACATTGATAAAAGTTGAGGAAAAGTCTTTCAAATGATCATGGGAATAAATAATCATCTAAATGGTAAAAGAATAAAAGCTTTTTTTATATTGCAAAAAACATGTGGATGAATTTCTAAAAAGTAGTGTTCTCCACTGACATAACTAGTAGTACAGTAAAATACTGGATTGGACTCAATAATTACAGACACTATTCTAGTGTTGAAACCCATGCTTCTGATGCCATGTCCCTGAAAATTAAGCCTTTGATGCTTCTCCTAAGATTTTTCCTCTTTTGTCAGTCACAACAATGTCAGAGAAATGAGTGCTTGGCACTATAACAAGATTTACCATCCCTGAATACAATTTCCTGTTAAAAACTGAGACAGCTGACTAAGTTGCACATCCCACATTTTTCATCAGTCTACTCAGTTATGAAAACCACCATGTAAATAAACTCAGTGCAATACACTATTAAGCAAATTCAAGCTTCATTCATTAGTTATGGTTTTGAGAATTTAGTTGACTAAAATTTCCAACACACTTGGATTTGGCTAGATCTAGACTTTTCTCAGAGCTAACACTAAGATCGTCCTATACTCATTTAGGTTAACAGTAGAATGTTAAGGTCAGTACTATTGAAACCAGTTTTGGAAACAATTCCCTCTTTTTCTTTGTTTCTCAGATCTTTTATCACTGTCTTAGAAACATATAAGCCTTTGGGTTTTTTTCCTCAAACTTTCATTACTCTAAAGTGATATAGTCTGACATGAATATCTATGCTAAATCAATTGATTAACATTTTGGATTTTATCAAAAAATGGCAAGTTGAACCATAGCCATAAACATCAGTAACCATTATTGGAAATATCTTCATACTAAAGTTCAAATTAAAAACTGCAGCTCTCAGAGAATTTGCTAATTTTCAGTGAGTCACTCATAGTAACTGATACTCACTTCTTATGAGAATTAGACCCAAAATCTGGATTATCAATCTTTTTCTGACAGTATCATTCTGAACAATGTACTTATGCAATGGTTTTTAATTTATCCTGTAAATAATGAAAAAATTTATGCTAAGATAAGAAATTAATAAAAAGCATATTAATAAGGAAAATCTGCATACCAGAGCTGCCATGGCCCAGCCAGTTTTGTTATAGATGAACTCAAGATTATTTCTTCGCAGATATAACAAGCCACCAACAAGAGATACCAGAAGAGCCAGTGCAATTGTACCAGAATAGTTAGGAGGCCTGAACACTCTAATCTGGAAGGAAAAATGCAAATACAGATTGTAATAAATGCTTACATACAGATCATCTTCCATGTGGAACACCAAACATAATGGAGCACCTGAAATCTGGTTTCAGAGTCAGCAAGACTAGTCCCTAAATATACTTTAAAAAGGAAAAAAAGTACTTTCTTTTATGAGCACATACTATGAAACACCTTCATGTTTAATTTGGAACTGTGAAACATTATTTATTTGCCACTCTGAAACATTATTTCTTCAAAAGATTTGCAGGTTGTGTCTGAACTAAAAGCAGCTACCTTCGAATCGAAGTGTTTTGTATATAGTTTTGTAAAGCACATTTTATTTATTATCAACTAATTATGACCACTTGTTTTTATCCAGAATTAGATTATAACAAAGCAAGAATGGAATATAATCTGCAGAAGTTCTCACAAGTACATAAAATGTTATTTTTTTAATGTGCTGTAGAACCCTCACTTGACAAAGAAAGTTATTAAGGAAAGATGGAATTTATTGTCAACCTGTCTCAAACCACAAAGATACATTTAACTTCCACTTTTAAAATTGCTGAAAGACTTACATGAACATCTGTTCTGTCAGCTATCCATTTAGCTAGCTGTTCAGCTGCAAATCCGATTCTCTGCAGGTCAAATGTGTCAGCTCTCTTGGGTTTACCCTTCGGAGGAAAATGCATGAAAGTCGGAGCAGAGTTCATATTCAGCTACAAAACCAGGAAAAACAGAAGGAAAAAAAATAAGTAACCTTGTCCTCAAAATATAACACCACAATAGCCTCAAAACCACAAATCTAATTAGAATAAAAATATCACTTACCTCCATACATTACATTTTTTTATATATTCTCATATACAGTCCTCCAAAAAGAGTGCTCACAATATTCATTCCAGTAGATTCTTCAGGATGTTTAATTATTTAGAATGTTTCACCCACAAGCTGTTCTGTATGAGTATCTTATGCTTTAAAGTTCTCATACACTGCAAGACCTTTCCTGTAATTGGTAAAACAGAGACTGCGCACCCAACCAACCTATTAAAGTATATTAACTTATCATTCTAAGAGAGCAAAGTAGCTTGGCATTGTTTGGCTACAAGAGACTAACCTCTAGAGACTAGGCTTTTTTGGAATCCAAAAACAACTGGATAACTAGCTTAAACTACATAACTTGCCCTAGAGTTACTGTTAATTCATGTGCTGATGCCACTGGAACTATTCACAGTATATTAAAAAATATTCAAAATTGATAAGAAAATTTGCTATCTGAAGTTTTAACTTCAGCTTTGCAAGGTATGATAGGAAAATATAATTTCACTATATAAAATTCCTCTGCATTCAGACCATCTCAGAAATCATACAATAGAGCACTTGAAAAAATGGAAATTAACATAAACAAAATCAGGAGTAATACTTAAAGGAGATGCAATATAGAGCTTTCTAAGTAAAGAAGTAAGTTTTTTTTAATTCCTTAAAAATGAAGTTCACACCACATTAGCAAAACTTTATATTGAATCAAGTACAAAGCTTAATTGATCAATAGAAATAACCAACTACTAAAATATTTTCCATCTAAGCAAAAAAAAAATAGCCCTCTTCTTTACTGAAATAATTTGGAAATAAAAATATTCCAAGAAAGGCTAAGACACATGGTGGGAAATAGATAAATAAAATATTTTATAAGATACAGAAACATTCAGACATTGTATAGGGTTTGGAGGTAGCTGATGTGGAACTGCATTATCATTTCTCTATAAACATGGCAAAAGCAGCGAAAATCAAAATCACATTACTTTCTGGGTTTTTTTTTGCTTTGGTATCAGTATTACATGACTTTGCACACATAAATGTAACGTCAGAACTGCATTTCCCTTAGATCCACCTTGAAATAGTCATTAGTATAACTTAGTCTTAACACTCTGTCTCTTAAAAAAAACCCTTACATATGTATGCATAATTTTGTCTAAATGTAAACATGATTTTAAATGCATACCATTTGAAATAAACTGAATTTTTGCCCTGTTACACAAGGAATAAGTTAAACTGGACTCGTCTAACATGTGTTGATTGGCTTAAGGCAAGATCAAACAAAATATTTTGTATTATTAGAACCATGCAGGTTACAACATATATAAAGTTCTCCAGTCTATATATTCTATAGGTTATAAAGCCTTTAATGTTTATAGCAAAAAAATCTTTAATTTTTAATGCAAAATCTTAAGCCACTAATAACCATTTTTTAAACAATGTATTCTAAGATTTCAACTAAAAGTAAAAATATTTATTAAACACACTATATAAACTTTTAAAAGTAAGTATTTATAAAAGACATATTAATCTTTCTCCCTGAACATTTTAAGGCACACACTTCACCAAAAGGTTTCTAAAATACACAGATAACTTCAAAGTTTTACTCCTTCTAATCTGCCCTTTTAGCTTCAATCAATGGACAAGTAGATAAGCATGTCAGTATTTAGTATTCATTTTCAAGAGATGCCTTTTTCCTTGACTTCTCAATTTCAGAGCAGACCTTAAACTATTCTCCAACTTTTACTCTTCATAGCCAACAAATGAAATGTAAAACAGTCTTTTCTCTTTTCCCTGAAGAATTTCCAGACTAAATATTACTGAAGCTGAAGAATACTGTATTACAGAAAGCAATTAAAAGGCTCTTTTCCTAAAGAGGTTTTTTTCCCTAAAGAGAAAATAAAGGAAATCTTTAAATGAAAATGTTACTTACAATGTGTTTAATTCTAAAGAAATGACCAAAACAATTGCTCAGAAAAAAATTTGCATATATATCTATATATATATATATTGCAATCTATAAACATAGACTATAAACTACACTTGGAAAATTCTAGAAGGGGTTATTAGAAGACACTATTTTCACTGATGTCAGAGAAACTGCTGTGTTTTTAAACAGGAGGAAATTGTATACATAACAGGAGTACACACCTGCAAACAGAAACTAATTTATCTTGTTTTACTTAACAAATTGACATGTAGCTCTAAAAATTAGCAATGCTTTAACAGTATTCAACATTTACCTGCTGAAAAACATCTGCCCCTTCGTCATAATCCACTATTGTGAAAAACAGTTTGTTTGAAAAAGCAGACGAATAGCGCCATGAATTAGCCAGCACTTGATATTCCTCATTAGCTTGCCTGTTAAGGAAAAGAAACAAATGTATATCCATACGCCATTCACTTGCAAAAAATATCCTATAATATCAGCTGCAATGGTTAGATTGATACTGCAAACGTAATTCTTCTCAACATACATACAATCAACTAAAAAGTTTTAGCTCCTTATGCAACTTTCTGTTTCAAACTTGTCACCTCCAAAATTAGAAATGCGTAAAATTAAACTATAGAAGAGAAATCCCAAAATGATATTAAGAAAAAGTAATGTTTTGCATATTTAAAGTCTCAGTAAATAGGACTGGTCTGAATTGCAAGTATCAAATAGATCTGCTAGCAGGTCCATGCAAGGATATGCTTATGTGGCCCTTGAGTGTGCTATCAGGATATACTTGCTAGAAACAGCTATACATAAGGAATTCTGAAACCAGGGGACAAATAACAAGCAACAGTGAAAGCAGAATGTTCCTAAAATAGCAGAGCCATAGGAGAGCCAGAGAAACTGCTAAGCACTGGGGAAATGATCCTAACAAAATAAGAAGTAGACTTGTAAGCAGCATAAAAAACCCCAGACTATTTCTCTAAAAGTTGTATAAAATTATCACATTTAAAACAACATACAATCTTTTCTATCAGCACTAGACAGTGGTTTGCTACTAAATATCCTTCTAAATAAAATAACCAAACAACAAACAACCAACCAACAAATCCTCCAAAAACACCAAAGAGAACACAAACCAAAACAAACAACTTTGCTCTGAATTTACTAAGAGGAAGGGAAAGACAAAGGGAATTCCAGGACAATACTAGCAATGACATCCTCTAAACACAGTGCCATAAAACCACAGGTTATTCTACAGGGCAAATCTATACCAACAAAAATTGAGAGAAAAAAAAAAAAAACAAAATTAAGGAATGCTCGCAGTACTCTCTCATTTAGACAGACTCCTTTGCTAATTTCCATTTTACTGTTTGATCATATCCACCGTAGAGTCCAAACCAGTGTTTTACCACTTGAAAACTCAGCTTTGCATACGATAAGATTCTGAAATAGTACAAATGTGTTCTGCAGCTTTTCTCAAAACAGTGTTTCTAGAAAAACATTTCTATATGTTTCATGGTGCAGAACACTATTTAAAAGCTGTAAATGCAAAAATCTGTTTGCTGCAAGAGAAACTCTGCACTAAACATATATAAGAGAGAGCAAAGAAGGGGAAGACATTTACAGGATCATAGATAGCATAAGACCTTCCCCATTTCTCCATAACTGAGATAAACCTTAGACATGAAATATATTACATACAAACTCCAGCACAGTTGTCTAGTATTAACAAATCTGCTGTACATGAAAAACAAAATCATAAAATGCCAAGACTTAAAATTGAAATTGATGATCTCTTATTCCCACAAAGAATTAAATAACATGAAGCACAATAAAACTCAATTTTCACCCTTATTACCTGACTTGGTAAAATTTACTACTTAACACCCTTACTCAATGGGCAATTAAAAAAAGAAAAGAAGCAATTTAGGCATTACATTGGTTACTTCTAGAAACAGATATTATCACTAAGCAGACAATTCATTGTCATCCTGAAGAGGGCAGTCAGACAACATCAAAGGAATGCTGTAAAATCTTAAGCAATATCTGTAGTGTACTTTTCTGTTCAACCTGCTATATTTAAGCTGAACCATTTTTATTATAAGAACAAGACGAAAATCAGTTCATCTTGATGCCACCATTCTTCTTTATCTACCTTTGACTTGTGATGAAACAGTATTTGTGGGCAATTGAGACACTCCACTTATGGCCCCACTATTTGAGAGGTCTCTTGTTCCCATTGATCTCCATATATTTTGCATCTTGAAACTATTTTGAATTAATGGGTAACATTTAAAGTATTAGTCTGCAAAAGGCTGCATTTTTTGTAAGAGACTCCAAGCACAATTTCATACTCTCACTGAAAATAGCAAACTATTCTATGATGCACCCTCATAGAAGCTCTTGAAGGGCGTGGAAATGAGTGAAACAAGGAGCAGCAGGAATACAAAGTTAAAGGATTACCTCACACACTTAACTGAAGATCATCCTACACATAACTATATCATTGCCAATTGAGAAATTTCTGATAGAATAACATTAGTAACTTCTTGTAGCACTGGTACATTCCTTTTCAGACACAATAACAGTAAAAAGAATAAGCACTTGACTGAGAAAACTCGGTCTTCAATTATCATTTATCAATTTGACAATATCAACTGTCAAGTTTTTATCTACCTATCTCTACAATTACTTCATACCCATTCTATCAGCTTGTTTCTAGGAAGTAATGTTAATTATACAAAATTACCAGAATAATTATGTGAAAATCTATAAAGGCATAAAAGCAAAGAACTGCACTTGGTCTGAACTCAACTGAATATAATGTTAGCACTGCTAGTTTGCTTGACAGGATTTTTTAATAGATGGAGAAGATTTGAATGTTATTGCTGCTTTAGTCACCCCTGTAGAATTTCATCATAATAGCAACAACAACAGTAATATTGACCAGCTGGCAGAAAATAGAGGCCAGATCAAAAGGGAATGGCTACTATTAGATTTAATCAGAAAATTCAATATACTGGAAAGTAAGCTGCTAAGCAAATGCTCTACAGAAATTCTTCCATTATTCAAGAGCTGCTCATGAAGTATTAAAAGTTTTATGTAAAAAGATTAATTATGTGTGCATCTATAGCAGTTAATCAGATTTGTATAACTTGAGCTATATTTAATGAGATTAATTTTATTCTATTGGTCTGACATTATAGTAAGGAAAACACAAACTGAATATTAGGAAAAGAATAAAAGAGTATGGAATTATTTGAGAAAGAAAGTAGTAAAGCATTATTTTCTGGCACACTATGTACAAAACTTTGAAATGTGTAGTTGGCACAGAATGTACTACCCGGTTACTTACACATTCTTATCCATCTGTTTAAAGTAAACTGTGATCAGTGCTGCAATTTACTTCCAATACAACTCCTGGCTTTTATTTGCAATGGTGCTCCCAAAAACTGAAGGAACAAAGGGCTAAATGCATATTTTGACATCTTCTTGGTGTCAAGAAGACAAATTCAGAATGGTTATTTGATTTTGTTTAGGATGACTCATGTCTTGGTGAAAAGCACTGAAAAATCTACAAATGTGTCCAGAAAATTCACTAAACACAACAGAGTATATACACTCGTTGAAAACCATGTAGGTTTTGCAATCTAGGTAACCATAAAAGGAGAAAGCAAGCTAAAATCTATGCTATTCTATTTACAGCATCCCATGAAATTTTCAATATTCTGCAGAGGAAAAGAAGATATGAGGACCTCTTCCATAGAAGTTGCAAAGTAAAAGAATAAAAGATTGTGATCTCAGGAAGAATAAGGACTCTGTTGTGATCCAAGTATAAAATTACTGCCTTGTTAAGCAGGACTCATCAATACTTCTATCAAGGTCCTGAAGTGCACAGGAAAAGCAATTGCAGAACTTTTAACAGCTTGTTCCAAATTTCCTTTTCCTTCATTGAACAAAAGGTCTCACTACATTTAAGGGACCTGTAAATGATTTTCTCACTATCTGCTCTTTATCAGCTAGCAAAAAACTAAAAGACATTGGATCGTGTTTCTTCTTTCTGATGACTGCCACAATTCTTGCTGTTGATCTACTCTTGCATCAGCTACTTGATGTCTTCTGAGACTTTTTTTAAGCTGGGAAACCAATAAAATTATTTTTATTCTTTTTTTTTCAGAATAAAAAAAAAAAAAAAACTCCTCTTGGAGGTCTCATTGATATGGTAGATGCTAATAAAACTACTTGGAATCTCTTTTCAAGTATTTTTCCACTTCCTCATCTTTTCAAGGAACACTAAGAAAAAAAAAACAACACAAAATAGACATCTTTTTGTTGATGGGCTTCAGCTGTTGGGGAAAAGCTCAAGTGAACAGTCTCATTCCTCTGACCCAAACATCCCTGTCTAAATGAAATGTGAACTGTTGGATAACAAACAAAACACATCTTGTATGCACCTGCATTCAAAGCAGAGATGGTTGCTTCTCCCAGTCAGATAAGAGAAGCAGACCTTAGAAAGCAAACTAAAGACTTCATACAATGTGTTTATGGAGTGGTCAGATAGCACAGAAACAAAAAAAAAAGGAGCTAATTATAACAATGAAAGATGCAGAGGAGCAGTCAGCATTAGCAGGCTTGAGCTAAAGCCCTTTTGTAGGTGAAAATCAAAACACTAATCAAGTGAGGCAAGGGGGGGGGTCACTGAATTCTGGCTGGTAAAAGGTGCTGATCACTTTGAAAAATGTAGTGATAATAAAATGAGGGAGCAGATTGCAAGATGCAAGAAGATGAAAAGCACAGAAGCCAGCAGCAAATTTTCCCCAAAAAATGCATTCAAGTTAGTCCAGTAGTTACCATTTGCCTGTATGCAATACAAAGGCTGAGGAACAGTTCCCCCATCTCTGTGAAGATATTCCTGTCAGAGTGAATGTGATTTTTTTCTCTTTCTTACACACATAAGTAATTTTTTTCAGTAGTGTGACTGATGTGGGTAACAGAGATAAACTGTCTAGTTGAGTGAAGACCTAAGGACAAAGGGAAAAAGGAAGCTAGTCTTACATCCTGAGTCAGTATTTAGAGTGAGATTATTTCTGACTGCTCATCCAAACTGATTCATCATCACAGTGCATCAAAGGGCCTTTCAGTATCTACTTCCAATGTACTGCTGAAGAATATGTAAACCAAGAACAGCAGTAACAGGTAAAACAATTAAAACTAACTAAGTTTAATTTCCTGTAACCAGAACAGTTTAATCAAACACATTTCCAAACATGCATGGAAAAAAATCCATCCTAAGCCATTAGAAACACATTCCAGCTCAGTTTGAGAGCACATTGAATATCTAATCAGCTATTCCTACTTCATTTCCTAACACCAGCTATGTCATATTGAACTTAAATAACTGGTACAACAGAAAAACTGACATTCATGCCACCACTAACACAGTTGTAAAGGCATCAGATGTCTTTCAATATTCTTTTGGATCAGAAAACTGTAACTTGTTTGTTTCTCCGCAAAGTTAGATGATAGAGTTCTGCTTTAGAATAAAGACAAAATTTCCTTGAAAAAGACTCCAGAAGTGTGACTAGAAGCTCTACTAATACATATACATAGCTGCTGGTTTTCACAAGTCTTCATGTGTTAGGACTAGATTGATTCAGACAGGATTGACTGAAAGGATATATTTTACATACAAAAGCTTTATCTAAATATCTAATGACCCAAAGACGACTTTGTATGCAGCATTTTAACACTAAATTGATATGTTTTCCATACACTTTCACAAATCATATGATTTGTGTGACTGATGTTGTAACATCCTCCTTGCTTCACAGAAATGTCTCCAATTGTCTGAGACAAATTTGGTCAGCTTTCCACATTTATCATAGAAAGATAAAATACAGAAGTGTCAAATCTACACGCCAAAAGGAAAAGAAAACTTTTTTTTTTTTTTGGAAAATTTTGTGGTGCATAAACCAACCACACCCAATTTTTAGAAGGGAAAAAAGTTCTCTCTCTTGTGACAAAGTTACTCCAAGTCTAAGATTTCAGACTAGGTATTTCTTCATATTTGAAATATGACATTGATTTTTTTTCTTTCTATGCCATTATTCCAAAAACATTTTGACTACTAGCAGTTAACTTAAATCTTGAACATGAGCATCTTCACAGAACATTACAGATTAAGTTAAAAAATCAATTTAGCCTTTAGGCAAAGTGGCTAGTGAACAGCTAACAATTGAGTAATGCATGCGTTTCAGTTCTATATATCCTTACAGTGCTCCTGTCCATTAATTAACCATTGATTTGAAAATGTCGATTTTCCTGATCATGGTTTTATGTCTGCTATGATCAACCTCATTAAATTCCTTTTATTTCACATGAACAAGTGGATCGCATCTCCACATTTATTTAAACAAACCCAGCTGAAAGTTCTATGCTGATTTTTCCTTCATTTTATGCCTAAAGATTTTCAGTTGCTACTGCACAAGATATCAAGTCTGGTCTTTCCTAAGATGAAGTTTATAAGCTCTTTTTCAGTACAGTAAACAATATACAGTTGCAAGTAAAATAAATTTCCTTAATAACAGCAATATTTATGTTGCTTAACATGCCCTACAAAAGACCTATATGTACAACACAGAAAGAATTTGCCATGGCCATTATAATGACAAATACAATGACCCTTATAAAGCTGAACTTGGTGCCTCTCTTGTAGCTTTACCCACTGGTAAATAAGGAATAATATAAAACAATATAGTAAACTTTCCACTCCTGTATCATCTCCTGAAGTTGAACTCTAGCAATATAAAGAAGAAACAGCAAAGAAACTACTGAACTAAAAATTACCTTCACCTAAGAATGTTGGACAATTTCTGTACCTAATCCTTCAGCTTCACAGTTCATATAGGGAGGGTGAAGTGGAAAGACAACTTATATACTCTCCCACAAAACTGACCAACTGACTTCAATGACAGAAAATTAATATATAAAAAACCAAAAACCTAATAAAAACCATAGACCATTACAGATACCCAAGTTAAAGTATCAGTTGTAAATGCCACATTCCAACACATCAGCAGTCTAACACACTGTTACATTTACCAATTTCACATACAGTTTAAATAAATGTACTTAAAACCAAGAAATAGTGTTACCTCATATACAGCCTATGTTTTTCATAGTCTTACAAAATATTCTACTGCCTATTTAAATAGTGTTTAGAGCTCCCTGCTCAATAATCCCATTTATTGCTAAACACAGTCATTTCTAATGCATATTTTGGCTGAAGAAGGTTTTATTAGCACAGTTTCTGATTTAGTGACATAATTAAGTGCATGACTACCTTTCAGTGCCTTGGCCCTATTTCCCTATCATTAGTCATTTTTGGATTAACTTATTGCACTAGGAACTTGCAGAGAGAGATCTTGAACTTACAAGTCTACTAGAGGCACTCTAATACATATTCAGAATGGAGCTACCAGAACACATCAAATTACTGTGACAGACAGTATTCCACAATACCTATTACCTCATGGAAAAATGTGCTAGCACATAAGAACTGTCCAAAGCTGTGAAATCAGAGGGTAAGACATCTGCATGAGCACTTTGGGCATCTCTTAACTGTAGAAATCACTGAAGTGCCGTATTGTTAAATGGTAATTAATCATTTTTGTCACAAAATGTCTTTGGAAAGATCATGGTTAATTGATAATAAAATAAAGCTGATTTCTTAAAGAGAAAGTCTTCCTCAGCTGTGTACATTTTATTCAACTGCAATTTAAAAATCAAAACCTGGACGAATTCTAAAATGTGACCCATGGATGAAATGCGGTTGAAAAGATACTGTAACAAGCACACGAGTCTGTTGATTATTGAGCATCTACCCCACGCAAAGAACAACCCTACTTGGCATACTGCACATTGATTCCAACATTCACTGGAAAACCGAGGTAAGGAAGATGAGAAAGGTCACCAAAGTATAAATTACCTGCACACAGAGCACTGCCGCTGTGGCTGGAGCGCAGTGAACATCACTACCACAGAGTAGTTACGAGGTGGAGCCTTCACAAATCTTCGGAATTTATCACCATTCATGCGGATGACTGAACGCCTTGAGCTCCACTCCATCAGCTGTTCCACTTTCTCAGCCAAAAGATTCTGTAATTGAGGACAAGCAAGAGGAACGTTTAAGCTTAAATTTTAAAGTGCTTTGTATCTATATTCTGCCTTTGCACCCTCCAAACTTCTCTGGACTCAAGATGGAAGTTATACATAGCTGCATGTAGCAGAGTTTAGCTAATAGCATAATTTAGTCTTTCATGTAGTCAATGAGACTAAGTATTTAAAAGAATAACTCAATATGGTCTTAAACAGAAAGAATACATAAAATAAAATCAAACAGGTTGCTACCAAAGACAAGGGAGTAGAGTAAGGATCACTGCCTAACTACAACTTACCAGTACAGCAATCATTTAACTTCCATTTAAAAAAACTGAAGTTTTAGAAAACACAGCCTTATGTTGTATTTACTCTGTTTAGTAAAAATCACAGCAGGATATTGTCAGTCACTTGAGTATAAAGATGAAAGAAAAATGTACTTACAAAGAGAGAGAAATAGTTACGTTTAGAATTTCCTACAAATGTGGAAATTCTAGTGAATTTAAATTTAGGCAATTTTATGTCTTGCCAGAGACAAGACTGCACTGTCATATAAACTCATCTAGGTACATTCCATTATGACATCAATGTTTTAAGCTGATCTCAAGACTGAAAAGCACAAAATATTTTGATTGAACTACCATTGTATAAGAAAAAATCTGCTTGTGTAGTCTTTTGCTTGAAAGCATTCCATCCCTTAAAAGAAAGTATGAGACAGACTACAAGACAGCCCTCTTTATCTATCTATTCCTGTGAGAATCTATTCAGGGGTTTGGTTTTTTTTTTTTAATCAAGTAAACCTGATTCCATACATGCCCAGCAGAAAGTGTTTATTTTCCTAAGTCACCTAGGTTCAGCAAGGTTGTACTGACCATGCTATAGGTGGATATCAGGATTAATGCATCTATCTTGGTATAAGTCATCAGCTCCATGCTCACTGGCCCTGTGGAAGCTGCCTTTATCAAATAAAAACTAAAAATAAGAGTGGAGGACACTGGAATATTACAACTCAGAAACTAAGTGCTGAGAGAAAGTGAGAAGGACAGAGAAGGGGGCAGACAGACAGGAACAGAAAGTGAGGAAGGCACACCAACCAAAGAGGAAACTAATCTCAGAAAACTTGAAGATGAAAGAACTCTGCTAAAATACACATAAATTAGTGAAAGGGTTTACAAATCGGTCAGGCTCCACTGGGGAGGGGTAGAACAAACTAGCTTAAAAAACCTTTTGAAATAGGGACACTCTCAGAAAAGAGAGCCTGATGACAGGTAAAAGGCAAACACTGTAAGAACAACTGAGCAAGAAGACAAAGTGGATATTCTGAGATTTTTTTAAAACATTGAATAGAGTAGAAAAACTAGGTCATCTAGTAACATTTTGAAAAATCAGTAATGCTATGAATGAGTAGAGATAGATATATGAGCGTAGGAAGGAATGAACTACAAGGATAAAGAAAAATTATATTTTGCCTGTCAGAACTTCCACCTTCAAAATTATCAGAGCCCCTGAGGGGCTATGTCCCCCTAGGCACAGGTCACCAGAAGACCTGAGTCCAAAAGAAGCTTTGATGAGTATGGATCATGAATAGTTCTGAAATACCTGCATTTACTTGACCCTATTAAAAAAATCCTTTAGGTTTTTGTTCCTGTTCTCAGAATTTAGCTGGCATTTGTAATCACGAATATGAAGGAGAGATTACAATTCTGTTTATCATGAGAATATCAATGATTCAATTGAAACTATATTTTTTCTTCTTTTAAAAGACATGTTTCTGGTGGTTTTGCTTCAAGAAGATATTATGTAAGTTCTTTTTTTTAAAAAGTATCATAAAGCAAATTACACAAAACTGAAGCTTATACATTTGTAAAATTTCCTTCAATTAGCAGTGTCAGGATTAAATCCTTGTTCATTTCAACAGATTCAGTCGTTCTGCATCAGTCACACCAGCCAGTAATGCACAATAAAATACGAGCAGCTAAAAAGGATGGGAACCAGTATATCCAAAAGCTTTAATTATTCAAGCAAAAAGATAAACCAAAGAGAACTAATAAGAAGATGTAACTTTTATATTAACAGAGAAACTATGCATAATATCCTACCTGTTACAGAAAAACAAATACTTTTCAGATTAGGCCTTATTCAAAGAAAAGAAACCCATGAAATAGCATTAAGGGTATGAAAGCAAAAGCAGGATCTTGAAAGAAAAAAAAAAAACAGAAGAGGGAAAAAATCCAGCTCTGTTAGTGCTACATCATTTGCTCCTATAAAATACAGTTATATAGAAGAATGTTACTCAGAGAAGTCCCAATTCTAGCTTTACTTGGAAGCTAGTTGCCAATAAAAATTAGTCTTAATTCCTTTAGATTCAGCCATGCATAAAATCACCTTTACATAGCTTTTGTGCACTATTCACTGTAATGTTCTCAACCACTTTTATCACTTGTTGTTGTTTGGTTTTTCCTATATGCACTAGTAAAAAGCTAGTAACTGCACTAACTTTATATGTGTACTACACTAGATAAAATCAAGCTAATATTTCAGGTGTGTAGTCATTACGTACAATGTATATATTTGCTTCACTGCATTCTGAAGAAATCTATTTTTTTCAAATAAAAAGTTATGAAATAGACTGCAGATAGTGGTTTGCCTCACAAAACATTCTGCTATAGGCTACACTTCTCTTAGGTAACTGACTGCACTTCAATATCCTACCAATATTTTGTACACTTTATTTCAGAAGATGTCTTCTGCAGAGTAATTAATAGAAGAGACCTTGGGACTGACATCTCTAGAATTCACAGTGCAGTCTTTCTGAATTGTAAGTCTTTAGAAAAATATGAAGGTCTGATATTGGTTTTGTCAATTACAAAATATTTTCACAATATATGCTCCTCAGTAAGTTAGCAATCTTTTCCTTGTTTTTTTTTTAATAATGAAATCAAACAAATAAATCTGAGAAATCAAAGTTTCCATTTTAGCCATGCATTTGACTTTAAAGTTGAGTCTTAAGGGAATATGGCACATTTTAAAATTTTAACTGTCTAATTAATCTTTAGATCAAAAAGGCACTCATCCAACAGACACTACACTCAGACAATTGGTGCCCTGTTAACAGGCACAGGGCAGGGTAATGCATGTTTTATGTATACTGAAGCCAGCAGACCAGTCTTAAGGATTTCATAATTCAGAATCTAATTTGGATATTTTTGTTATATTTGATATTATTTTTTTAAGACAGAAGTGTAGAAAACAGAAAAACATACTGTTGAATAAAAGCATGACCTCTACATCAGTCAAAAATTTTCTCCCATGCAAAAGAAGAATGTTGAAAAGTGAAGAAAAACTGCCAAAAAAACATGTAGAACAGAAAGGCAAAATTTTTCATACTACCCTTAGAAAAATAATCTACTAAAATCCGAGAAAGCACTGTTAGAAAAGACAATGGTCGATCCCAAATTGCTCTTGCTATGAAGGTACTGAAACCAAACACACTTTCTTTCACCCTTTACTGTCCAACTATACAATTCATACATACAATTGTCATCAAAGTGAATTCCCATTGGTATTCTCGACACTTACAAATTTTATTAACTTGCCTCTTTTCACCCCCTGGGAAAAGTCTTCTGCCAGAAAAAATCTGGAGGTAGGAGAGAATGGCTAAATCTAACAAAACACATGCAGTGATGACAGACACAACAACTGTTATTTAAATCCAGAAAACAAGGGACACAACCTCATTTTCACTCCAGATTTCTAATTCTCTGCTCCTTTCCATAGTCTCTCCAAGTAAAGACTCTACATATATTTAAACCTAGTCATTTACAGAATTCCTCTAAGCACTTACCAGATTTATGTGGAGAACTGAAAGGGTTTTTGTTGAAACACTAAAGGAAAAAAACAACAAAACAAAACCAAAAAGAAACAAACAAACAAAACCACCCAAAAACTTCCCCCCCAAAAAAAACCCCAAAAACCCAAACTCTTAAGTATGACAAAGGAAATTCTTCCTGTAAAAAGAAAACTCTGGGTGTGATATTGTAAATAGCTACAAAAAGATCAACAGATAACAGTCTGTAAAAGCACTGAGAACATTATATCCATTAATGAAGAAGCAGCCATGCATCATTTACTTATTTTCATTAGCTGATGCCACAAGAAGAACATAAGAACATGTATGACCTATGTGTGCAAAAAAAATGAATGCTAATTTCTGTAAACAAACAGAAGTACAACATTACTTGCTGCTCCTGCACTATTTTTTCACAAGTATATGGCACATCAACATTTTAAAAAAACTAAAGAACCCTGAAAAATCTGAGAAAATCCAAAATCCAGGAATTCTCTTACACAACAAGTAAAGCTGTTATTTATTTAGAAAATGGGATTATTTCATAAAGTGATCACTTACAAAAATTGTCTGTGCTCTTCAAATAGTGACAGTCATTGGTATCTCTTCCTCAATCCTGTTAAGCAGATGAGCACTCCCCACTGAAAAAAAGCTGCTTGGGAAAACAATTCTAAAAAAATTCCTCTTTTATCCCTAAGGCTAGTAAATTATTTTTCTATTTGCAATTTTCCCTATTATTGAGTCATGAAGAAAGAAAGAAAAAAAAAGGCAAATTACATCTATTATAGATCTTAGTTTCCAATGATGTGATGAAACAACCAAGCTACCTGTCAAAAAGCTAAGTGTGACAAGTTATGAAACTAAAGATGCTAGCAGGCCAAGCTTCTGGCATCTGCACCTGAAGCAATTTCCTATTAGGGACTGCTTCTGAGTGATCCCCCATATCTCCTCTCTGCTTCTGAACCCAATAGAGTTTGACATCTACAAGCCTTCCCTTTCATACTCTGTGATGTAGCAGAGTTTTCTGTAGCAGATTAGCTACTGAAAACACAGCTTTACTTATTCATTCTTCCAAGACACAGTGCCTACAAGACAAAGCATAAACAACAAGAATCACCTTGTATACACACGTGGTGCCTCACTTGACTTAATCTTTCTTGGCCAGATTTTCTAAATTTCTTTTGGTCCGAATAAGACTGCTGTGGGCAGGGGGTACCAAACAACAAAAAATAAAATACCACACATATTTTCCTAAGTGCTGCTTGCTCTGTCTGTCCAGTAGATGTCCCTGATATTTTCAAGATTTCTTCTTTAACCTTCCTTTCATTTACTTTGCCTTCCATTAGAATAACATGACACAGGTAACCTAAGGCATAAGGAGCTATTGCAAAAAAGCAAACAACTAAGTCCTAGTGATATTACTCAGTGATTCAGTGTTCAAATCAGACTCCTTCCTTTTGAAAAACACCAGATCTAACTCTTTACATCTTTCAGGTTTCAGAAGAGGTTTTAGGTTTTTCTGATGTAATAGGGTCCTGAATACTGCTCAATACATGAACATGGAAGACTAAGACCTCAGCTCTAGAAAGACCCGGTCAAAAGCAGTAACATGAGATACCTATACTAGGAGAAGTATAAACTTGCCAGGGAATCAATCTACTAATAAGGCTGAAGCATTGTTTATAACTGAGCCATTCTCCTTTCCTGATAAAAAATTCCAATTCACTCCAGCACTTGAAATTTCAGTTTCTGTAGTGAAAGAAATAAAGAAAGGAGTTTCTAATTAATGATTTGATACTACATTTGCTATTGGAGATGAGCTAACTACAGATTTTGTTAAGTATTTCTGAAATTATGCTGCAAATAAAAAAAAAAAAAAAAAAAAAAAAAGATGGCTTGACTTCCATGTTTCTTTTATGTGTATTTTACCAACATTAGCTAAGGCAAACTGAAAAACCACCCTTGATGAAAAATCTGCTTTATTCACTCAGGTGCATCAAATCCCCAAGAAATGCTAGCTCTGTACACAATTATTTCAGGACAACACTCATTGGGAAAAAAACAACCAAACGAAATACAAACCACAAAACAAGGCTGCACTGATACTGCATGTAAAGTATCTCATAAATCTATCTAATGCATGTAGCCTAAATTCCAATTTACTTTAACTCCATTTTAGTCTTTAATTATACTAAGAATAATAGTACAGAGAAACTAATTGCACTAATAAACACATTTCACCAGTATGTTGTAAGAACAGTTAACTTCTCTGAAAATGTGTCTGATACATTCACAGATATGCAATTACTGATCCCATTAAATTGGTGGCAGAAAGATGATAGATTCAAGATTCAAAGTGTTCTTACAGGCACTCATTCCTCTGCCGTCCCTTGGTCACCTGATGTCTGCATCAAAATGTAATTTATGCTACCAAATGCTACTGATACATATCAGTATCCTTGAACATATAAAAATATTTTATTTTATTATCATTTGTAAAACTCAACACGCAATAATGCCATATATTTAGATAACTTCATATAATATTTCCTACACACTAAAAGATAGAAGGCTACTTTTCTGCATAAGACTTCTAAACAAGATCTCAAATAGTTCATGGACTTGAAAGGTAATTTCTTTGACCTGTCTACATCTTCAATCTTCTCTCTAATTTTTTCTAAGCTACTCTAAAACCCAGGGAATAAGATTTAAATATATTTTAGTTTTATCAAAATTTATTCCTCTTCAAATTAACGCAATCAGCACCAGTAGCTTTATCAAAAACACTTAGTCTCTATTTTGAATTTGTCTTTAAACAGCAATAGAAACCATGGGTAATGTCAAAGTCACAAACTGTGATTTCTTGATTCACAACCCTAGGCCTAATGGAGAACTCCCAGATTAAGTATCTGAATATTCCAGTGAGCAACAAATTATTCTGCAGCCATATGCTCATGAACTAATTCTTCTATTGAAAATGACTATCAGTACAGCAAATATTTTCTTCTCTAATTTCTCCTCTGCAAGAAAAGAGAAGCATGAATTAATGCAAATATTACTAACCACTAAGATATACAGAAATCTGTTTGGATACTTTTTTTCCTTTTCAGATTGTTTATTTATTTACAAAAAGCCATTGCCTGAACATAATTGAGAAGCCATGTAAGCTGGCAGAGTATGACTGACTTAATATTATGCTCCATTGACTCAAAGCCATTTAGCTGTGACTGAGGATTTGCTTTTTGGAATGAGACACTGATTTTCATCTTTATGTAAAATGTCTACATTGTGGCATAATACCTAAAAAATGTCCTTTTAAGGCTGAGTAGATAAATGAACAGAGAATCAAAACTACTGTTGTTCTTTTTTTTATTACTATTATTTTAACCCATAAGTTATTCTATTAGTAGTTTCAGAAAAATTTGGTTCATTTCCTATTACATGAAGCCATCATTTTCTGAACATTATAAAAGTATTAACATTAATATTTTTTTGCTGTGTAAGATGCAGCACTGAAAATATCCTGCATAATGGTTTACATGGATGTATTTTGTCCAGTTGATTTTACAAAGATCGTCAATTTCCACTGAGAACAATCAAAAATTGACAATTGACTTCAAAATACAAGAAATTCACCCTGTTTTCTATTTAATACTTTTCAAAATTTTCACAATTTGTCAAGTTTTCACAAACTTAATAGTAACTTATATTCATTTAAAGATAAAGTTCATCTGATTTAAATAAAGCCTATAAGATCAACAGTATGAATTACAGAGTAGGACTCCAGTACTGTGAACAAGAGCACAGCTTATTTCAGGAATGATAATACCTACTTCATCGCATTAAATAAACAAAAGTTAAACTCTAAGTTTCACAGAAATAAGCTTAGGTAAGATGACTTATATGACTATAGGCTTTTCACCTATAATTTTATTTTACTTTTTTTTCCTTTAAAAGCATGCAAGTAATTCATTACATAATGAGAAATATCAAAAGGATGAATTATGAATTAGTGAAAAGATTCTACAACAAAAGCACCAGCTAAACCTCAAAGTACATTTTGCTTAGGTCACCTTTAGACTGGAAGGATATTAGTCTCAGGAGAGCATAATATAGGACATCCAGGATGATTCCAAGTGCTTCTTATACACAAAAGCTAAAAAAGCTTCATTTACTCTCAGTGGAAAACAATTCAGGGTCACCTAGCAAAAATACTGGAGAAGTTCCTAAAGATGGGAAGAAATCTTAAGCTAAATAATGAAATTATTCACAAAAAAAAAAAAAAAAACAACTAATTCTGCACATATATTTCAATTCATTAAGATCAAACTCCTAAGTCTAAATTACTACAATTTTTTCTTCAATATTCAGAACCTTCAGATTCCTGGGAATTGGATTCAGCCATACCTTTCAGAGTGCTAAGTTTATGATTTTTATGCAGCTACTTCAAGTTAACCCTATGTACAATTATTATTTCACAAACCAAAACTCTTTCTAAATCCACAAACACATCTCAAAGATGCAGATTATCAAGATGTTTAATATCAACTTATTTGGCTTGCTATTTTCAAATATTTCTGATTTTTAGGTAAAATTAAACTTAACTAAGCCAGACTTTTAAACTACTTACTATTTAGATTGTCACTCTGAGTTTCTGGACCCCAAGGAGATGTTTTTGTTAAGTTCAGCTTTCTGCAATAGTCATCTCAGAGCATTCAATTTACAGAGTAGAATTATGAGTTAACTACTGAAAGCCATTCAGGAACTAATATATACTTTGTGTACCTCTCCCTTGTTACAAAGAATATTACCTTCTCAACACAGTATTAACATTGTATTTATGCTTAAAAATAAGTAACTCTTCACTTCTTCAGTGTTTGCTGAAAGCAGCAGGCATTTGAAGAAATTGTATTTCTCTACTAAAAGCAAAGGTTTGACACTAAAGATATTTCTCCTCTAGTTTTAGAATGAAGAAAACAGAGTCCAGTGTCTTCGAAAATGAGTTCTTTCTTTTAGTCTGTGAAAATGAGTTCTTTCTTTTAGTCTCAAGCACTGTATGTGAAGTGTAATGTTCTACATACAGTGCTATATAACCAACTGTTCCCTCTCAACTTTATCATGAAATATTTTTGCCAGCTGAATCTCTTACACTATTAAAAAAGAAAGTGTTGCAGAGTAAGCCAAAAGAACTCAGTAATCCAGGATCAGGTTGCTCATATACTAGTTTTGTACACATCAGAGCACATAGTTCTAGTACCCCATATACCCCAAATTACTGCCCTGGGAAATATGCATCCATGGGAAAAATTCAAATAATTTATGTAGTATGTTCCTTAAGGAAAACAAACAAATCCAAAACCAAATTTAAAAAATGGAATAAAGTCCAAGCAAAACCCCAAAACAAGAAACAATAAAATCCAAACAAAACAAGCAGCTGCCCCTAACCTCTGCACAACTCTTGACAATGCTCAGTCATCTTCACAGTACAGAAGTGCTCACTGATGTTTGGCTAGAACCTCTAGTGTTTCATTTTGTGCCCACAGCCTCCAGTTCTGTCACTTCATCAACGATTCTGGCTCTCATCTGTACCCTTCAGCTATTTATTTGCATCAATATAACTCCTCCTGAACCTTCACTTTTCTAGGATAAACATTCCAAACTCTCTCAGTCTTCCTCAGAATATTTTCAACTTCAGAACATTAGGTGGAAAGCATGATATTTAAAGGATGTGTATGAAAAGACATCACTTTACTGAAGAGTGGTTCCATCCTAGTTTTTCATTTTTCATTAATGCAAAGCAATTTCTGCTTTACAGAGCAGAGCATCTAGAGAAAAGGTGAATTGGACAAACACCAACAAATATGCTTTGAACATTGTTCCTCTGTTCAAAGCGTATTTGTTCCTTGTTTCACAATAAAGCAACTCACAAACTGAATTGCTGTTGAAATACAGCCAATCATCTTTCCCTTTCTATCCCTTACTACCTATTTCCCTGCAAATTTGTGGAATGACAAGATTTTATGTTGAAAGCTGATAAAGTAATTATGATAGTAACTTCACAAACAGGTAATTCACCTCAGAAATTTGAGGTTGCTATGACTTCAGTGGAATGCTACCAATAAATCACAGTTTGAAAGGGGTCAAAAAGCCAGAAGAGCAACAAAAGTTCAGGGCATTACTGGATTTTCTCCCCAAGAAATTAAAAAATTAAATAGAATCTGGATCGTTTTTGCTCTCTGTAAACAGGCATGCTAGAGAGACATTTTACAAAGCTGTTGATAACTCAGCTTTCTTCTCTGTGGAACCACATAGAGACTAATCCCTCAAAGCCCTTAAGCACTGTGGTACTCTGAAGAATTACCCAGACAGCCAAACCATGGCTAATGCTAAGAAAAAAAAGCTTTCTTCCTCTTCTTCACTCTTCTCTGTTTTTCAAAACACCAGGTTAAAATACAGATGCTGTATTTCCAATGCCTGGAAGCATTGAATAGAAACTGCTACAACTACGAAACTGCTACAATGAAAAGAAGTTTTATTTTAAAAATCTTATGAAAGGCTAGCTAGGGAAAGCATCAAGAATTTAAAGTGAATTAGATTACAAAGGAAGACTGGGAAGGGGCAGTAGCAGATACTGTTAAAAGAAAGAAGTTAAGGACAAATCAATCCAACATTTGAAATGTAAAATGCAGAGTGAATACAGAATAAATCAGAGAAGATTTGGTTCTATGAGTGAAAATATACCAGAATGAAGGGGCAGAAATTAAATTGTCTCAAGGCACAGAAGCACTGTTGGGTAATCAGAAATATACTTACTTCAACAGAAAAACAATGAGACCTCAATCAAGCACACTGAAATAATTCTGACAGAATTTCCATAAGAATAACACTTACTTTTTAAAAAAAAAAAAATGCTCCAACAAGGAATACAAGAGTATTTCAATTTTCTTTATTATTATACAACAGACATTTAAAATGAGGGTCTATAATATAAAATAATTTTAGAGGAAGCTAAGTGACCTCTAACAAAATCAACAAATCAGCAGAGTTCTCCATACAAGCAAACAACTAGTTTGTTGTTGTTGTCTCTCATACAGAGAATAAATGAAGCATCTACTTGAAAAATATTCTGGGTATGAGTACTCTGGCTTCTTCATCTTCCAAAACATTAAAAAAAAAAAAACACCATCAAAACCAAAAACACCAATGAAAAAACCAAACCAAAACAAACACAAAACCCAGCAGCAACAAAAATGCCTTAACCCCCAAATCAACACATAGGCAGAGGACATGATTTTGTCTTTTTAGTATTACTGAGAAAATTGTCAAATACCTATTGCTTATTGGCACCTTAATACAAAAGGTTATCTTGCTGATTAGTACACTGGGAAGCTAAAAAAAAAAAACAGAATTAAATTTCTCACTTGCATCTACACAGCAACAGAATTTAAGAGAGTAATGTCAGAGGAAAGATGTGGTGATGATAAGTAATTACCACTTTCTGTTTTGTGACAAGGCAATTAAGTATTTTCTGAAAAAAGATAGCTAACTATGTACAAACTAGTCTGTGTAAAATTAAAGAATTTTAAAAATTATAATCAAAAATTGCAGACAAAATAATTCATCTTCAGAGTAGAAAAAGTTGTTACTGCCAAAGGCACTGGGACATCTTGTAACCACCTACCACAGATACAAGTTTTAATTCCTCCTTAAAATTCCATGTTCTTTATGTTTTAGCCATTAACCCAAAGGATTAAATCTCCCATGGCAGAAAATAAATAAATATTATGCAAAATATTATTAGTATTCTCACTAAAAAAAGAGATACCTCCAGACTTGGCTAATGTAAGACCTATCAGGGTTAAAAACAATTACAGGTTTAAAACAAACAACAAAAACCCACCACCCAAACAAAAAAAGAAAAAAAACCTCTTAGATTTTTCAAGACCTAAACCAGTCAAGAAATAATAAGCTCCAATTCCGTAAAAGATCAAGTAGAGATCTATGATTATTCTGCATCTAAAGTTTAGGTAAACAAAAAGAATACTAGCACTTTTAAAGAGTTGGGTGCTTAAGGACAGAGAAAAAATAGAGAGTAAAAATTATTTGGCAGTTTGTTTTTTGTAGTTGATTTTAAGGAGTCTGTTGATATAGAATAATGAAAAATACAAAGGAGAAAAGAAGCATGATTATAAAATTTAATATTCCACAGAACCATCCTGGAGCTTTGCTTTGAAAACAATTAGAATAATAAATCTGAGAAGCACTTTCCCTATTTTCTTTCCAGTTTTTTCCTTATTTTCCCAAAAATCACATTTCCTGATTACCTTAATGCACACAGATATATTCTGAAGTCCTCTTTACATCCCAAGTCCATCATTATAGGAGGCAACATTATATAACAAAGGCAGTAACAGCTCAGGCCACAAGTCAGCCTATTCCATGTGCAGTAGTGGATTCCCACAGAACTCAGATACTATTGCAGGTTCTAACCATATTAGATACACTAGTATATATCTTCCCAGCCTTCATCATTTGCATCTCAAGGACATGCTGAGGTAGAAAACACCATTTTTTATTTAAAATAACTCCACAAAGAATTAACACTGAAGAATTACTCAAGTCAAAGGCTACATAATCTTTAAAAGGCCAACAATTTTTTTGTGAATAAAATTTGCACACATTCTTGTCCTGTCTTGGTTTGAAGCTAGCTAAAAAGATTCAACATAGCTAATTCAACATATTATCCTATATTTAATTATTCTAGTTTTGATAACTGCATTCTTTAAGGTCAATATTAGACACTAGCTAAGCACGCCACCTTCCAGGTCCCCCCCTCTCAACTCCCATTCAACCTAGATTTTGAAGTCAGTTTGGCAAATAAAAAATGCATCTCAGAAATATCTACTTACAGCCTGGGGAATAAACAGAAATAGTTTCTCTACAAAAAGTTTTCCTTATTGAGTGTGTCCATACTCCACTCACTCCCATGGTACTCTAAGAAAGCCACTTGCCTAGTTCCCTTACAAATGCTGCAACAGCAGCCATAACAAAGAGCTAAAAAAGTTTTCCAGTTAGAAGACAGGACACATTACCACTACTATTTTTTACAGTAGCAAAATGGTCTAAGCTAAAGCAGGTGCTATTGGAAGGAAAACTCAGGAAAACTGAAACAGTAACTGACCCAAAAGCACAGAATGGTTCTAATCTGGTCACATCTCAATTTAACAAGACAAAATCATTTATAAAGTTAACCTAAGAGGCATGTTAACTAGTGAAAGATCAAGTGAGAAAAAATCTTTGATAAGCTTATATCCCTCCTGCTCCCTGAAACAGAGTAAGAGGAAGGATCTTCTGATAGATAAAGAATAACTGCTATAGAGAGGAAGATTAGATAGCCCTGAAACCAATTGTAAGTGATAAGTAAGTGCAAAGAACATCAATATGCTTAGCAACAGAATTGGTGAATATTCATGGAACATGCAAGAACAAACAGTAAATCACCTCATTACAAGGAAAAATGCCAATCAGGAATATAGACACTGGTTGCACCACTTTAAAGATAATCAGTCTGGGAGATTATCATCACAGAAACTTCTTGCAGTCTTAAAAACATGACAGAGAAAAAGCAAATAGTACTTATCAATTCATTCCAGTTTTTCATCTGGCACAATTTACACTCCACATTGTTCAAGGAAGTCAGGCATTCACAGTTCAAGAACTGGACATTAAAAAAAAATACATTTTCTCTAGAACTGTACTATTCACTCTATCAAAATTTCCTTTTCCCTGCACTATATATGTGCATGTCCCAAACTATGTACACAATTAGTTGGCCCCCTCTATATTTAGGAGAAAACAGTTGTGAAAAACTCTCATTCTGACAAGCCTAAAGATGAGTAAAGTAATAGAAATTATATTCAGGTTCAAGAAATCCACTGCAGACATTTCAACTCCTCCCTGAACATTCAGCAAAATAATACATCAGTGACCACAGGGAGGAGAAAACATCACCAGAAATTAGATGCAATTACTGCCCTAATCCCTACAGACACAAAGACTGAGGATACACTTTATCTCCATTTGACAGAAACCTATCCTTTTACAAGAACACAATATGATTTGCTCTAAAGTTTTAGGTCTGAATCACATTTAAAAATAAGTATGAGGCATTACTTTCCAATTTACTTTGCTGGTACACAAGTCCTTATCTCCCACTCCAAGAATGTAGCTAAACTGAATTTACTCTGCAAAACAATTTATATAGGATGCAATAAATACAAAAAATATTAAAAATAACACAGTTAAATATTCTGCATTATGTATACACGTGGACTTACATATGCAGGACTGAAACTGGATTACTATTTACCAAGAACACAAATGGGTTGCTTTATACACACACTCCAACTTGACTGAAATAATCTGACTGCCTAAGTAACATACTATTAGTTTGGCTCACTGGCTTTGGCCAAATAGCCAATAATTTATTTCTGAGGCACATGAGTAGAAGAGACCATATTTTTCTGAAAAAGTACTGCTTTGTCAAAAACTATGTAAATGAGTGGTTCAAAAGACAACTAAGAGTGCAGAAAGGCAAGTATTTAAAGATTTCATAATATAGAACAGACATGGCTTGTGAGCCAGATGGCTTTTTACCAGCTGCTTGTTAAAGGGGCTGGGAGAAATAATCTGTAGCATGACTAAGTCAATTTGTAGATACACAGTTCTGTCTTCAAGATAAGTTACCAGATTTTGTAACACTAAAGTAAAGCTTCATAGTTATACAAAATCAAATAGTCTGTTTGAGACATATTAACAGTTCCCATTTAGAACAGAGTTAACCAATGAGAAAAATTTACTTTCCTGGTACTTCTAAAAGGCATTTAAACAGACCATCAGGGAGAAGTTGCAATAAGCAAATAAAGCAGTTTTCAGACAATTGAAACTCAAAATTTCAATGAATCCAAGAAGTTTCAGGAAAGTGTATATTTTAAAAACATTAATGATAAAAGGCAATGCTTTCAGAGAGGCTGCAGATTTTAAAGGAAAATTATCCTAGAGAGAATTCAGTTTGTCAACAAACTGTAGAAACCCCTCAGAGCAAGCTCCACTATCTGCTGATCTTGCCTCACAGTACACACTACAGCTCCTTTTTCATCACCCATTGTCAGGAAAATATCCACTTTTCCCATGGATATTAATGTGAAGAAAGAGAGGTAAGTACAATTGACTTACTGATGGCAGACTGGGCCACTAGAACTGTTGGAGCAGAATACAGAACGGAAAAGAAATTGAATTTCTTCTTGTAGGAGGACTTCCAGGAGATATTTTAAAACGAGCACAGGATCAACAACGATATGGGGAGCAAAGCAGACCTGGAAAATGGTCAAGGGCTGTAAGGACAAAGGATGCAAGCTTCTGCCATGGCTGAACAGTATACTTTAGTAGGTGTTATAAAGCTGAAAGAAGCAGGAAGTTACATTCAAAGTGTTAAACAAAAGCCTACAACAGAATCCATGACAACTGTACTGAATGCACAATTGAGTGAGTTTAGTGCAACCTTTGAACTGCAGAAAAATATATTTCCATGATATTACTGACATAGAATTTATAGGCCAAAATACATTGTTCAGCATTCAAGTATAATATTATAGTTCCACTTACATTGAACCAGTTGTGCAAAGGAATTGTTCTTTTTGTATTGTTGTTATTTATGTAATCAGAGCACTAAAAAATCCTAATCAAGGAGCAAAATTTAATTGTGTGTAACTGGAGTACATTAGAGACAGTTGTGGTCCCTAAGAGTTTGGAAGCTACAAGTCAAAGAATTAAAAATACATGTCATTTGCTTATTTATATATTTCTACACACAGAATACAAGAGACCAACGAAGACCATGGATTAACATGGTCCACAGTTGCTTTGCCATATTTTTTGTCTAACCACAGACAAGATCTTAGAAACTTGACAGCAACATGGTCTCAAAAAGCAATTTTAAAAAAACAGTTTTTGCAGTGCTTTGTGATGTGCTGTTTCAATATTAAAATATTAATAAAATGAATCCAGAGACACTTGTTTTTAAGATTTAAATGAATGGACAACAAAGGAGATGGAGGATAATGAAGAGCAAGAAGTTGATACAAAAGATTGCTTACACACAAGGGTAAAGTAAAATACCTTCAGTAACTTTTGTTTACTATTCATAGTTGCAGAAGTAAATTATATGTAATCTGTCACATATATTGATGGACTAAGGCTAGAAAACAAACAGAAGACAGATGTGGTAAGTAAAACACTGTCATTTTTGCAAGTTTTCAAAGCAGCCATTGCCTTAATATTCATTAACTGTAGAGAATCTTTATTTTATCCCCGAAGCTCTAATTATTGTGAACCCACACTGTCATCTACATTTTTTTGCAAGACTGCATCCTCTCCCTTTTCAGAAAACTTAATTAAATCTTTAATAAGCCAGTATAAATGTAAAGGATGTGGAAAACATAATATCACCTTATGCATATTTATTAAACTTCTGCAAACCCTAAAGCATTTCTCCCCAAATTAATGGTATGGAAAAAATTGATTTCAGCTTACCTACCAATTTCTTTTCTTGCAATAACTCCATCTGTTAGTTCTGTTAGGACCTTGGTACTAAAGAGCATCTGAATATAGTCTGCAGAAGTTGTTATCAACCCCACAGCTGATGACTTCCTCAGGTAATTGATTAAAATAACGCTGTTTTAATAATTGTGTGAAATTAAGCATGAAATCTACCCACCCTCAGTGAGTGGACAGCCTTATTTTCATATGCTTTCACAAACTGTAGCATATAATGCAGCTTAAGTTCATCAAGGAAGTTACCAATGACATTTTAGTGGTGTTACCACCACATAAACATGAATTGTGGTGTTGAAACTGGTGATAGTATAAGTTTAATTTCTAAAAAATACTTAATCCAATACAGTTACATCAGGTAACTCATTAGACCTCTTTGGCAAGCAAAGATCCTAAGATAGATAAGACAGATCACTGAACTGAATACTAATGGCTGCATGCATGCAAATAATCTCCTCCTAAGAACAAACACTACTGTCAAATAATATTAGCATATTTAAGCCATCCAGGGGACAGAGGAGGACAAAACAAAGTTCAAATGTTCCAAAGAACTGAAAACCTGCACTAGTTTTGGAGAAATTACAGGAGCTCTAAAAAAAAAAAAAAAATTAATCTTAATTCCAACTTTGAGCCTTGTGATGAAAACCCTAAAAATTAATTGATTGATTAGACACCTGCATACTGTTGATTTCCTCTAGTTGTGGAAAATTTAACAGCTATGAAAGTATGACATGCATTATTCATTTGGTCTAACTTTGAGATCTACAAATGGCATTTATAATGTTGTTGTCATCTTATTGCAAAAGTTCCATACTTTCTTGGTGACTTCTCAAGGGCAGCTCTTCACAGCACTGCCTCTTCTTCACAGCTTGGCCAACAAACTCCAACTCTTCTCCCAGCACAACTAACAAACTCCAACTCTCTCTTTAACCAGCTAACCCACTCTTTTGTAGCACGCTTCTTATTGGACACAGCTGTGGCCCATTAAGGGCAGGCCTGTTCCTAATCTTTGGTGATTAGTACAGCTGCAACTCCTCAGGTGTGAGACTACCTTCTGCACTATCCTTATTTTCTTACATTCTATCTCTCCACATAATGCCAGCACCAAATTTCAGTGCTGAGCACTCTGATAAAACATTTAGCTAATATTCTAAAAAACTGTATCCAACCACCTTTCAACTACCCAATGCCCAATGATTAACAAGCTAGTGGATCTAGTCTAACACTCTGCAGGCCATATTTTGTTCATCAGCAGTGATACAAGAAATGGTTATCATTACCTATCAATGGCCTATCCCATGCCAGTATGACAAGCATATGCAATAATATAATTGGCTAATTACTTCCTCACTTCTTCATTCAAAAATTGCCCTCTCCTCATCAGCTTAGAATTGGTATTCATTTTCAAATGGCTGCCATTCTCCCCTCATCCCCCCTTATCCCAGTATTCCAGGATGGTCTTGTAGAAGTGACCTTCACACTTTGTTCCCAAGCACACAGAGCAATCAGGTGGGTGAGTACAACAAAGAGAAATACTGCACCATTAGTTTTTAATCACAGGAAATAACCCATGTCATGCATAAACCTACTTGTCTCCCTCCAAATGACTGATAGAAGATGACCAATATATTGGACTGAAAAAATTCAGTCTAGAATCATCTCATTTAAAACATTCATATGAATATTTTAAATGAATGTTTCATATGAATGTTCATTCATCTCTTATCAGTTACTTCAAGATCTAATGAGTATTCAGTGGAGCACCATTCCTTTTATCAAGATGTAATATAGTTTCAATTAAAATTGGTTTAAAAATCATACATTCTTGATATTTAAAATTGTTTTTACAATTTTAAATGTTGTGGAGGTCATCCTATTCAACATTCACCTCAAATCATAGTTAAATTCAGGAGCTTCCATGGGCTGCTGAGGGCATTGTGAAGTAGAGTTTAAAAAGTCTACAAAGATGGAGATTCTGCAACTTCTACAGACATCCTCTTCACTATTAATCATTTTTTTCCCTTTAATTTCCACTGAAAATTTCCTTCTTCCTGCACCTTCTGGCTGTCTCTGTCATTTCACTATGCAAATTACTAGATTATGAATAACACATCCATTCCTTGTGTTTCTGGAAAAAAACTGAAGAAAAAAAATGAAGCTCTGATCTTTCAGCAATTCAGAAACTGCATGATTTTCAGATTGATAGTTATGCACAGAAGAGAAAGCATGTACAATATAAAACTTTAAAAATCTGAAAAACTGATTAAGTTCAATATGCCATATCAGCTATTTGTGTGCTTAGGAAGAACCAAATGTGTTTATCATAATAGTAACATACAAGTCCAGTTCTGCAAATTTAAATCTCTTCTAAGTCAAACAGGTAGTGTCCAATTCAAAGGCCAAACAATCAGAGATTTACTCCTAGGTCGATGTTATTTAATTACTCTCAGTCCCAGAAAGCTGAAACTGCATTCACTGTCTAAGACCATCATCAATAAATGATCCAGATATCAACCCAATTACCATTAAAAAAGTATGTGCTTCAGTAAGAGAATGGGCTCTTAAGCATCTGCAGTAGAGAGGCCAATATTTGGTAGACTCTTAGTGCAGTATACAGTGGGAAAAGGAGAATGCTACTCTTAAAAATGATGACCCACTGTGAAGAACATGTTTCCATACTACACTGATTAAGATATAAACAAACCCCCTCCACAGAGATAGTAAAAACATTATTGCAATCCAATTTGTGCATGGCAAAATATAGGTCTGATTACATAATAAGTTTGAATATAAATGATTTGGCAGCTTCACTTCATTCAATATTCATGGTTAAGAGATATAAAAAAAAATCTACTTCAGGCCAGAAGCGATTCTTGCAAAAAAACAAATTAACTATGAAGCAAGGTAGCTGTAAAGTCATTTGAACAGTAACTCTATTCAGTAAATTCAGAAGTATGTCAAATGGACAACACTACTCTAGATGGTAGGAGAGATGAAAAGCACTCTCTTTCCTTGACAGCAAAATACTTGGCAAAGATGAAGATTAATAAAATGACATGGCATAAGCCACAAGACCTCTCAATCCTCTCTCGATGCAGTTGTAACTACCAATGTAGAATCCTTAACAGCATCATTGTGTAAAGCATGGAAAGAGACATGCAAGACCTAGGATTGATGAACTACTCATGACTGAGCATTCCTCAGAGAGGATAGATCCATTAGTGGAAAACATTAGACTCAAGAAATCCAGAACTGAAAACAGTGGAAGGGTGGAAGATTACAGGTTGGTGAGGAGATAATGCTTCGCCTCTCTTGGGTACCCATTTGCAGATGTCGTTAGGGGGAAAAAAGGAATACTGGATGAGGTGAACTCAACTGAATGAGTGAAGCCATTCTTACCCATCTTATATTGAGATCCTAGATGATTTGATGTTATAAAATATTCAAAGCACAAAGTAGTTTTAAACCACTGCTCAAAAAGGAATTAAAAAAGAAAATATATCTTCTGATTATCACAATATGGCACACGGTCTCCTGTTCTGGGAAGAGATATCATCTGAACCATTTCCATGCAACAGAACACAGCAACAGGACAAAAATCACTTCCATAAGGGCTCCTGTCAATAGATAGATAATAGGGGCAATGATTAGAGCTTAATGAATGAGAATCATCCCTTTTATACATTAGAGCAGAGAGTGATCATGATGAGATCAGAGTCCATTACTAGCTTTATGTATTTCAGGGAACTTCAATAAAGACTGAAGCAGGAAAAATAAAAGCATTTAAAAGAGGTCATATTTGTTTTGATAGCATTTCACACCATATCATCCCATTTTTCTTCTCCAAGTGTAGCAAAGTACAAAGAATTTATAGAGCTAATTCATGCAGCCTAGTTTGAATTTTCAGGGAAGAAATGCAAACTTAAAACCTACAAGTCACAATGAAGACCTCCAAGCCAAAAGCAAGGAACTTATTAAATCTCAAAGATAAAAGAAGGTCACAGACAAAAAGAATCATGATGTCTCTGAGAACTTCTACTTTATGCCATGATTAGAAAAGTCAGGTCCTACAGAATAACAATCTGTGTTGAATATCTGTAAAACTGAATGTCCTTTAGTATTTTATGGTTAGAAATAGTAATTGGGATATCTGAAGGATTCATCATGGTTGTCACTTTGCAGTGTTTGGAAACACAAGGAGAGCACATGACACTTAAGTATATGCTAACAATCAGAACAGTATCAGCAGGAATTTCCACAGAGAAAACCTGAAATAGCAACCGAGTATTTTCTTCTGCAGTGTGAACTGCAAGATAGCTTTCTAAAAACAATGACTTATCCACCTGGAAACAAATGAATGATTGATTCAAAAGGAAGTTTAAAAAGATAAAAGCTGAAAAATAAATAATAAAAAAAGGGATTCTTAAATTTCTGTCTTTACTTGCAAAGGGTATAAACCTGGAAGGAAAGCTGACACAAGGCAAATAACTGAATTAAGAATGAATACAGCATTCAGTCAACTGAGCAATAGGGAGAAACTCAAATTGTGACTGAAATAAGCTGGTGGCAACTAGGAGGAAGAAGAAAATAGTATGACCTAGTCTTTCTTGAGTGCTGTCAACTGAGCCCATTTGGGTCCTGACAGGATATCTTGTATAAGTACCAGCACTAAATGTGAACATGGTCTCTGATTTTAGAATAAATCACAAAGACCACAAGGTAAGAGAAAAGCTAAGTACAAATAATGAAATCAAACCCTTAATTCCTTTCCACATCTGTCTCCAGATATTATAATTACAGGTGTGCTTTCTTCCCCTACGCCAAAGAAATCCAGAGGGTTTTACGGGAAAGAACAACAGAAAAATTTCTAAACAATACAGATCTCTTCAGAGACATCGAAATTTTACTCAACCTACTTTTGCATTTCATTCATCTCTCTCCTTAGAGGAGAGCAAAATTTGACAATCTATCTTAGAAAAACAGATATAAAACAGATTGTGGGAGTACTTTTAAAATCCATCTGTACGTACCAAGAAGAGTAGAATATCGAAAAGAAGGGAAAATTTTAAAATACAAAAATTCTTGAGAAGAATGTTGTAAATATTGGAAAAAAGATGAAACAAAAGGCTATAAGGAAAAACTTCTAGATAATCACAGAAGTGTGACACTAATTCAGAAGTATGATGACAAAAAATGTACAAAGGAAAACCATCATATAAGGAAAAAGTAGAATCACTGGGAGGTGCAACATGAATAAATAGACTGGAAGAAAATAATGCAGTATTACACTGAAGGTAAGAAACATAATACAGGGAGTGAATGCAGGCAGTCTGAAATTTGCCTTTGAACAGACTAGAGAACAATTTTTGGCAGAAAAAACATGCATAACTTTCCCCAGGGCAGCCACAAATGTTCCAGGATGAAGTCTGCTCTTTGAGTTGAGCAGGCTTTAAGTTTGCATCAATATATGTGACTATTCTATTTCTAGAGAAAACAGAAGAAGCTAAGATAATAACAAAAACTAAAAAAATAGGAATTAAATTAAAAGAATCAATCCACACACAAACAAAAAAACCCCACCATCTGGGACATAAGAAGGAAATAAGGAGACTTTTAGGTTAAACAGACTATGAATGTAGTCACAGGAAGAATAAAAGTAACTTTTCCTGTACCAAGTGGAGTTTGTAGCTGGTCAATCTGCATTTTATAAAAACACAGAGAGTTTGGAAAACAAGTTATACCTTGAAATATAAAAGAAAAAAAAAAAACAGGTGAAAAAAGCAATGAAAAACTGTATTAGAAGATGACTACAAATGTCAAAAATTTGCAGAATCCCTATCAGAAGAAGGATATGAGATTATAAGAGACAGATCTACTATCATGCTTTTTCTTTATGAGGATTGTGACTAGAACTGCATAAAATTAGAAAAATAGGCACCCTTGCATCCACACTTTTTCAAGACCATATCATGCTGGCATTGTCAAAGTTTTAAAAGACACCAGGGAAACTGGGTTTTTTTGACCATGTGCAACCATAAATATTTGATGGACTTCTATTATACATTCAGTTTGTTCTGCTTTCAGAAAACATCAAAACATACAGAACCCAATTTCACAAATCCTTTTATGTCTAACAGACTTTTGCAGATTGACAAAACCTATCATGAGCACTTAAAGAACTTTTTTTCCAAAACTACATTTACTAAATTTGACACATTATTTGCTACTAAGAAAGGCACAGAGCACATAAAGACCACTACTTTTTCCAAGAAGAACTGAAAATAATTTGTGTTGCCATACCTCAGAAATAACAACAACAAAAAAAAAAAAAGAGAGAAAAAAAAGAAAAAGCAATGTATACTCCTTTCTTTGCTATGAAATGGAAAAAGCAAGAAAAAAGGGAAGTACCAGCCTTTACAGTTTATAAAATGGACAAGCAACTAAAGAAGTTACACAGGAAACCAGTTAACGATTCAATCCAACAATTGAATTCAAATACCTAAAGTCTGCAGATGACTTCAGCATTAGGGGCAGTCCTATCAATGTCTCTCTCTCAAGCTGAAAAGGTAAAACAAAAGATTTCTTTCTTCTACAAGAACTTCAGGAAGTAGTACTGTGTTTCACTGTTTCACATGAAATTAATGAAAGCCCACTTTGGTTTCAAAGTCAACTCTTCTAAATTCTTTTTCCTCCAAATATCAGTCAATCTGCTTTAGGACACTAACAGCAATTATCAATCAAAAATATATACAGCACTTGACATGGTTTACAATAGCAACATAATCCAGTCAATTTAATGGACAACCTACTATCAGACCAGAAAGAGAAGGGTCCAAAGTAAAGCATTAAAACCAATAAAAATCCTACCTCATATTAAGGAAAATTCACATTTTCTCTTCTTGCCAGAAATGACAAACTGTAACACAAAAATGTTCATATGATACAACTATTTAATCACTAAAATTTGGATTCAAGGTTCAAACTGTTGATTTTTCAAGATATGCAAAAACATCCTTTTCCTTGTTTTTCCTTATGATAAAACATTTCAATAAAGAGATTCTACAAGCAATTTTAAAAAGCTAGAAAAATAGGCAGTAGAGAAAGTTTTGAAGGTATCACAATTAATTGAGTGTAAGCTTCACTTTTAAAAATTAGAAATTGTGTACATTACAGCCATTTCATCTATTTTAATGTATGTTTCAGAGTACTATGTCTCCTAATACTTTCTTCAAACTTTTCATCATGACTCATGGTCACTGTGAGAGAAATCTTAAGGTACCCTCACATTATTTCACTGTCAATTGCTTGCTAATGATTATTCATAAATTCTTTGCCACCTCTGACATTCACCCTCCATAGTTTTATTTTATTATGCCATGCATTCATTGATCACTTTATTGTCACAGTTTCCTAGCAAATTCTGTTTCTCAGGAGGCAAAAACACACACATAGACACAACAGAATCACTTAGTTCAGCATTCTTGCTCGTGCCTAGTACCTCAGCATTTTCAAACATCAAAACCGTTAACCTCTCTCAGCCACTCACATGAGGTTCTGGCACACTTGCCATTTACCCATACCTTAAGAAGCAGAAGTATCACAGTTTCCTGGGCAGGAATTCCTTTGGTCAGAATACTACCTTCCCAGTAAGTCGTTCATTAGAACAGAAAGGACATAGCATGGTGCTAAGTTAATTAATGGATTCAGTGGTACAACAGGAGGTAGACAATCTCTAGTGGCAGATAAAGCACTTAATCCTTTTAATATAAAATAATTACTTTACACTTTTAGATCTATTTCTGAGTAGTTTAAGGAAAACCTATTCATAGACACCAGCACATAATTTTTATCTAAATAAAAAAAAATGCAATTAGTAGGACTAAAGCAGAAGTTCATTGTGGAATATTAAATCATGATTGTGCAAGCAGTCAGAAAGATTTAATGCAAAACCTAATGGTTTTAATATGTTAATATGTTATTGCTGTTTAAACACCAATACTCAGCGTTATTTTCTATGTTGAATATTAAAAATTCAGGTACCTTATAGTGAATAACTCAATAAATCACACTGAGGAAACTGGAGGTGAAATTAATGTCTACATTAGAAAAATAAAAGTATTATATGCTTACCAAAATTACTTTTCATTCTCATAAAAACATTCCCATACTATCACAATGTCTGTACTTTTACCTTTTGAAATTAGCTCCTAAAATCCACATAAAATACAATTTATAATTCTATACATTTTTCATTTTTAGAAAAAGTTGCTAGAGTTCTAATGATGGAAACCAGCTAAAAGTGTCTCTCTAAGCCTCTTTTAAAGCACACTTTTTAAATTTTTTGTAGAGTCAAGATTCAGTGTAAAGACCTTAGTAAAGATGTGTTTCCTCCAGAACACTTTTACTATCAAAACAGTTCATTAGATTCAGGAAAAGTTCCATTTTCACTTGGGAGAAGTACAGACATCAAATTACTTTTGAAAACAAAGCTGCTGTATCAGCTAATGAACTTGTAATTTTCTCCCTCACAGCCAAGCAAGCATGAGTTCTGCATGACAGCACAATGCATCCATTGCTCAAAAAAAACTGACGTTGCTATAACTGAACAGCTTCAGCTAGATTTTTGAATCACTTAAGACACATGCCAATAGACCAATACACTAACACAACCATCACTAGATCACTTTAATATGGTGGGACAAAAAAATGAAATGAAAGATTAAAGTTCTATTTCCTATGATTCTACGTGTCATCTGAATGTGCAATATATACTTGAATTTACAGCCTATCTAACATTACTCACTTGAGGTTCTTGTAAAATCAACACAATATCTGTCCTAACTTTATGAAGGGGATAAGGAGGGAAATATTCAGTTCTTACACAAGTGGGACCATCTTCATCAGTACTGTGCCCTACATGTGGCTGAAGCTCCAATACTAACATAACGGAATTCTAGAGTGGGGTGACTTAAGGCTTCATAGCTTCCTAGTGTAGCTCACTTGCTAATATGTTTTCTACAGTAGAAAAATTTTTGCAAAAAAATTTATCAGCTTTAGTGCCTTTCCTCTCATTTATCATTTCATTAAAGCAAATTCAAATAATGTGGTATTTTACCACCTATAAATCTATAAATCATTATAATCTTGTGCTATACACTCTTTCGCTTGGAATCCTTATAAGTAATGAGATACTTTGATTAATCCACACAGAGCAGTTAATTGAGTAATTTGTATCTACAGCAAACAGAAATGGAAACCAGAGTAGGCAATTCTAAAGCTGAACAAGCTTCTCCTGTCTGCCACCAGGTACTTACAAAACATACTTAAATTTTGTGTAATCTCCCCTTGCTTGAATATTATTTTACTTTCTTGTAATATCCAAATGGCCTGGAATACTGAAAAATCAAAAAAAGATTTGAGAACCTTTATGTTCCTACCAAAACCACTATTACCTTTAAATATTCCAGGGCTGGCTCTTTGAGCACGGCACTAAGTATAGTGCACTCTATACTTAGTTCCTTCAGCCACCTCCACTGTCACATAAAGTTGCAACAGAGAAGGTGATAGCCGCTTAAACAGAGAAAGCAAGTGTACAGAGGTTATCCTTAGAAGCCTTCACTACTTTAAAGTAACCTTGATTTCTTTCACTGCCCTCCCAACTGGTTTGGCAGGCAGTACTCAGGTCCAGATGGTGGACAAGTAAACCTACTTGAACAGATTGTATTACAATGTTTTACACTGAACAGTTATTGGATTAAATGTATAAATAGCTGTGGGAACCCAGGACTTTCCTCTTTCAAATGATCATCATTCAGCTATAAAATTATCTTCCTCTTGTCACTCCTTTGTGCCCAGTGAATTCTGCAACATTGCCCAAACCTCTGTGTCAGTGTTTAGAGGACAGTTCAGAGTGCAAACTATGCTCTAGAGGGGGAAAACAACTGATACACTCCAGAGCAGGAACTTTTTGAAATAACACAATAATGAAGATCATAAGAGGATCCAAGCACCCAAGGGAACAGACAGACAAGTGTTCAGGGTACTTTATGTGAAGCAGTATAAAATTTCCCAGAAATCAAATTAATATCAACTGCTCCCACTGTATCAGTTTCCCAGACATGCTTTAACCATAATTCTACTGTGGAAGAGGCTGAGATGTCACATTTAATTGAAAATTTAACTCCTATTGTGAATGTTACAAGTTCATAGCACACAATGACTTAAAAAAAGCTTAGTTTCTGTGCACAGAATGGGCTAAAATACAAGATGTCAAATTAGATGAAGACTGTCGTTCTTTATGCACTAAAGTAGAACTTCAGGTAACTATTACTTTAAAAGAAATTGCATTATGTTAGCAGCCTCACAAACCAATATGCAGTTACATGAGAGCATTTTAGTTTAAAGTTTTACTCTGAAAGCTACATTCTCCATGAAGTCTGGTTAAAGCACTTTGATCATTTATAGAACTTAAGAGTTACAGGACAAAAACCCATAGATGTCAACACCAAGGCAAATGCTATTTCACCTAGACCAATATCATGATGCTATTCATCTAGTGTAAATATGTGTGTGCATATACAGGCACACAGCCCCACATCTCCACTGACTGATTTATTCAGCTTAGAGGAAACAAAAAAATGAAAAAGTTTACAGTGCATTTGAAGGGGAAAATGATTAGCAACACCCGTGACAGACTACAGGGAGAAATGTTCAGATCCCTTGAAGTTGCAAAGTAGAGCTTAAGGAGAAACTAGGAAATTAGGTGAAAGAATGTAGTAGACAGTAGATTGTAAATGTAGCTGGAACCAGTGGATAAACAGATAATGAGGAACCTAGGTGGTTTTGTGGCAGTCATGTAACAAAAAAAAGAGTGGATGCCCTAAGATAAGTTCAAGACAAAGTCTCTTAAAATTTTGGGGGCTCTCAGTGAATACAACCACCTCTAGATGATCCTCTAAGACCATAAAAAAACTTCCAGTAAGGGGCAAAGACATGTAAATTCAATCTAGGAGAAGTGATGTTTGTGTATTAGCTTGGAAGTATGTTGTAGTGACTATGTACAGTCATGATAGAATAAATACCCCATTGTAAAATTTCATGATACACATTCAATAAGAGAAAAAATACCGTGAATGTGTGCAGCATTAATAATAATAAAGAATGCCTCATTTCTAATACTTCAAATTGTGACAGAAATATTATTCTCTGGCTGATTACAGTATCACCCCAAACCAAAAAAAGCATAAAGGAAATAAAGAACAATTATAATATCTAGAGTCTGTCCAGCAGATATCAAAATCTTTATCTTTTCTTCTAAACAAATTGCCCACTAAAGAAGTTAGTGCACTGCTATCAACTAGATTTGAAAAAAAAATTTGGATGAGAGCTTCTATTATTAACCAGCTTAGAAGAAACAGTATGTCACAAAAGAAGAAAAATATTTATGCAATAACTTCAGCACTAATGCACCATTCATGTCCGGTTCATAACAATTCCTATCTCATCTACTCAATGTGCTGTCACATTGTCACTAGCTGAATCTACCAGGTGTGGACAAGCAAGAGGCAGAACAATCGTACATCTTCGATTTTGGACTGAGCTTCCTGGGACTGGCATTCTTGAAATTCCTATGAAATTCCTGCCATTCGTTTTCCATTTCAGTTGAAGTTTTAGTAGAAATCAGGCATAGAACAGAAAAATGGAAAAAGTTTCCACTGAAATGTTTTAGAACTGAGCCATCAGCTATCAAGAGTACAAACCACGGCTAAAATATTTAGAAGTGTGATGCAAAAAATAATATAGAATTCAGATAACTTTACACTACTAGTTTCTACGCTCTAACAGATTTCAGAAGGATTTAAAGGCACTTCTTTACTTCTGAGTACATCTGGTCATTGATCATTGGCTTCATAGTTTTTATTTTCCCATACACATTTTTTCTATTCTTCAGCCCAATGATTAAAAAATACCCCCTACTTTATCAAAGAAATTAACTTCAGCAAGTTTCCTTTATTTTCCAAAACACAGGAAAACCAGGAAACAATGTTCAGGAAACATGTGATGGTATTTCCATTTAAGTCACAAGAATGTGTAATGTTACACCAGACAGAAGATTTGCACATGAGGCTAACGTGTTTTTCACTGACTAGATCTGAAGTTAGAAGTGAACCAAGTTCATCAACCACAGTTCTACTTCACATCCGACTTTTAAGTTGCACAGACATTTCAGTAATGGAGGAGAAAATTCTGAACGATCTCTAGGCCTCTGAACATGCCCTACGCTCTAACATGCCAGACTTGGCCATAAGATAAGTTACAGCCCCATTTAAGAGTCAGACAAAGAAGGTGGCAGGTGCATTGGTTTCCCCAGGCATCATCTGAAAATACCCAATAACTGAAGACATCCTGGTAAAAGGTATCACAATGTACTCACTTTAAAACAAAAACCACTTATTGCTGCGTGAGTTTGTGCACTTTTTTAAATTTCAGTGTTTGACTCAAGTAGGGGGAAGTGTACTAAATATCACTTTCACCCATGTGGAAGTATTCAGGTCCCACATCTCAAAATCCCTGAAACCCATCCTATAAACCATAATCAATTAGCACGCCTATACCATCTCACATGACCTGAACAGAAACAGAAACCAGAATATATACCACCTTAACTACATCACCATGTGATGAAAGAAAAAGAAAACATTAATCAAGTTATTATATTACTATTTTGATTTTTTTAGTTGTTATTTTTAAGGACCATGTACATAATCCTCACTGAAGAATCAGTATACGTTGTCATCACTACCTTCTCCTGCAGCTGAAGAGTACACAATATTTTATCAGCACATATTCTGAAAAGCACAGCTTTTACAGTTTTGACTTCAGCATCCAAATTCTGGAGAATTATAAAATTTCAGAAACATCCTTTTGCATTTTGTATTCCTAGCTCAAGATCACTGACTACAAAGAGTGCTGGTACTCTGACCTATGATGAGGTGCTCTACTGTTAATTAAATTGCTCTACAATTCCCTCACCTAATTGTAGCTAGAATTCCTCTCCTTGGAAAGACACCTAAACATTTGTAGATACAGCTAATAATTTATTCCTTCACTCTATGTAGCCCTAGCCCTGTAACTCCTAGGGTATCTAGAAGAGCATTATATAGGACAGTCAAAACAGAGGTATGAGGTATTCTATTCGTATTCAAATACCTTCTTTATCTTGCTAGGTAACCTTAAAAAAACCAAAGTAGATAAAGGAATTATGTCTCAAAAAAATCTGTCTGCTCAGCTTTCTCATTCCCTACATTAATCTCCTGTGAAGAATCTGAATCTACAGCTACGTCTTTTATAGAAAAACAAAGATTCACACTAAAATACTTTAATAGGATTTAAAAAAAAAAAATTTAAGTTTCATATTTTTAGTGTATCAGTACACCAGTGAATCTAGTAATTATGGATTAAATGGAATTTGTATTTCACTGCAGTTTACTACCAAAAATACAAGAGGGTCATATGTACATAAGTAAGAGAAGTAAAAAGAACAAAATATTTTAAGTAACAATTTGAACCACCAAAGCAAACAAAGACAAAGCAGCTACAATTACCAAGGAAAGTTTAAGCAGTACCAACCAAAAAATACCTCTCCTGCTTTATTGTTAAAATAACCATATTCCTCAGCATAGTGCAGAAAACCACTGCAATATAACAAATAATTACACTAAACAGACTCTTGCAGGAAAGCAGTCTTGAGTTAAAGGCCTAACTCTAGATTCAGAATTCAACCGGACACTGACAAGATCTGAGAAACAAAATGTGTGAAAAAGCGTGAATGTATGTATGTATGACCTGAAAATAGGAAAATATAAACAGGAATTAGCTAATTAATTAACTGAATAACTGTCAATTATTTTTCATTAAAAACAGGCTAAGTATCAAAAGACTTCAAAAAACAATCAAGTTGACAAAAATGCCTAGTATAAATTATTAAAAAAGCCCCAGAAATGAACCCTAAACTATAAATGGGAACTTTACAGTATTAGCTAAACTTTTGCGTGACAAGCTCAAAAATCTACATTGGGGAAATATTTACATGGCTCAGACATGAATATATACACAGTGAAATCTCAAAAAGCTAAACAGAAATGTCAATATCCAAGATTCAGTAGACTGTCATAATTGGCCTTTTTAATGCAATTGGTTAACAAAAGAAGCTGAACATGCTATTTTTTTAATAGTAGAGAAGACAGTAATAGTGATTGGAAACTATTAAAAAGCCAAAGTAAAAGCAGAGTAGAAAATGGTTTCTATCCTTCAAGCAGCAGATGCTACAGCTTATAACCTTGAGCAGCTCTGTGAGCTCAAAATGTCATTCCAGAGGGACTGCATAACTGTAATTACCACTTCTGTTATGAACTTGATATACAAAATGTTCTATGCAACACAGCCAAACTCTGCTAAGCTTAATGACCAGTTCATCTCAAATTCAAAAATTAGTTGCTTTAGATTCAGCAGCAAAGGATAAGAAAAATTAATGGAATGGCATAGTTAGGCTAAGTACTGCAGTTCCTTAAAAAAAGATTATGAACTTGGGGTATTCCAGAATGGTATTATCAGATACAATCATCAAAATAAAGTAAAATCCTAATAGCAAATCCTATTAGGTGGGAGAACAGTCTGTCCAGAGAAATGCTGGTCCTGCCACTACTTTAGCACTCAGGAAGAAGAGTGTTTTCATGAAGAAGCCTGCAATAGCAAGGGTACAAATCTTTTCCATGTCACGGGACTATTTTCTGTAACCAAATTAATGCCAGGCCTTTTTCTGAATTTTGTCAGAAGCAATCCACTCAATGCACATATAAATTTGTTTATCCACCTTAGAATATGAAGGACTTGTGAAAATCACAAATAAAAATATGAGTTTCCCTGTCTGAAATGCAGCTTTCATGTTCACTATAAAATATCTTTCCATTTGGTTAATGGCAATTCCTCATTATTGAAAGCTGCAAAAAAATGAAAATAAAGAATAGCTGTTACATTTTATATATACAAACAATAAAGAAGATACTTTTATATATTTTTATAAAACCTCATAGCATTAGATAAAAAGAAAATATTGGTTTTTTGTAATTTTTGCTACTCTATTTAGTAGATTTATTAGAGCAAGAGAATGAGGCCTAAACGAGGTAAAGGTCCTTCTTTAGTTCTGATCATTATCTTAGACAATAAAATGTGACCTTGAAAACACTTCTAAAAATTAAGAGAATAAATATGATGACCCAAACCAATATCAAAAAAACCCAGTGCCCCAGTGCTTTCCCATTCTAATTTTACTGACTGATTTTTCCAGAGCATGTAGAATTCAAGCAGATACAATCTGTATTTTCCATGTGGTTGCACAGGATGTGCTGTATAAATGGTTATAGAACAGAACAGGGGAAAAGATCAATTATGTCACTGATCTGTCTTATGACAGCAAGGATGCCAAAAAGAGACATCTGGGACAAAAGGTTTCAGTAACCCAATCACGAAATGCTATCAGGCCACTATAAGCATCCTTTATTTCACTTATTGTATGCAGTCACTGAAGTTTTCTACACAGACTGGTCAAAGTCAGAACTGCTAGTCAATTCTGCCAAATCTCTGCAAAATTTTAGTTAATTAGAAATAAAGGAGAGAGGGATATAGATGTTCTATGGGGTTGTAAAAAAACAGCAGAAAAAATGAATTCTTGCAAATATTTTTTTTTCCTCTACACTGTCCCCATTCTTTTTAGACAAGAGTAGAGAAAAACATTTAGAATTGCATTTAATGAATTCTATATTTTCAGGCATGGGTTAGAACTGCTATTTCACTTCAAACTGAGAACACTTATTTTAAAGCTTTAAGCATTGTTTTAAAAAAGCCTCTCTCTACTGTAACAATAGTTAAAATGTCCACTTATATAAATGCATACAAAAATCACCACTTAAAATACATCTTTAAAATGGATTGAAGGCAAATCTACAGTGAAGGCTGAGTTTCCCTCCACAGATGAAAGCTTTTCCATATCTCAATTTTTAGTAAATTTTTAGTTTTTAAAGAGAAGTCTGTAATTGGTGTAACTGCCAAGTGCCTTCATGCATCCTGTGTCAAAAGCAATAACATGCAGTGCTTCAAAGTCTGGAGACCAAACCCAAAATTTTCACAATTACAAGATGAAGAAGGCTTTATATTCACATTTAATTTTAAACAGAATTTCAGTAGACCAAGAGGAGAAACTTAGGTTTTAATTATAACTGTTATTTAAATAGTATCAGAGATCTTGAAAAATGGAGAATTTATTTTTTAAACTATATGTGAAATTGAATATATGCTAAACACTTCCCATTCATCACAAACCTTTTTCTTCTTCCTTGCCTTTTCTCTGCTTGCTCTACCATGTTTTCTAATATTCCTTTCAATTAAATACACATGCAGAACACTGAACAGAAGAAAAGAATGTTACGGATCATTGAAAACAGCATCAAGAGATAAAGTAAAAAACTACGGAGTATTCTTTCAATTTTGGAGCAAGATCTAGGACAGCAGGTTTTGCTGCCTCTAGGTCTGAATGGGTGAGAATTGCTACCTTTATGGTGAACCACTACCAGAAATTAGATGGGAAAAACATTTTAAAGTGGAAGATGCTATTCTGGCTGCAACATGGTAATAATCAATAACTGCAAATAAACACAATAGGCTCACTAGGAAAAGGAAAAGAAAAACTCATGGTGCAGAAACAAGGGGATAGTGCCAATGTATCCCAGTTAATTTGATATAAAACAGGTAAGTATGATCAGGACTGAAGACTCTCTCATAAAAATTATCACATTTAATACTTTAAGCCTTAAAAAAATATACAGCTGTTTCTTTTTAATTTTAAAAATAAAAACCAAACAAACAATAACCTGTTCTTTACGGTCATGATGAGTACAAGAACTAACAGGGTCAAAAACGTAGGCCATGAACACCCAGAAATTTAGGTTAGATCTTTAGGGGAAAAGAAAAAGCTAGAAGTTGTAGAGTCACCACTAAAGACTTTGGTGGCACATCACATACATATTTGTCAAGAATAATAAAAGTATGGCTGAGCTTTGGGATAAACTATCAATTAGATTGTCCTTCCAACTCTATCTCTCACAATTTCTCACAACTGTCATAACTTCTACACTCAGCTGGGGAAAACAGACTGGGAGAAAAAGGTAAAGACCTTATAAATATGGTTTAAGGTCTTTACCTTAAAAAAGGTAAAGAACATTATAAATATATGAATCTTGAAATCCTTCAAAAATAATCAGGGCAAACTAAGATATCACAGAACCTTGCCTTACAGAAGAGTAAAATTACTACAATATTTTTATAAGTCTTCAGCATCTTTTTTAGTAGACTCAAGTTCAACAAAATACTTCCACCTGAAGAAAGCTTGTATCTAAACAGATACCGTCCCTGTGTCAGATTTAACAGTTATGACAAACTACCTGCAGAAAAAGTTACTCCAATTGCCCAGCAGTGATTTAACTAAGCTTCTGAGCCACCCACCTGAAAGCTCAAAAATAAACAACATCCTCCATGAGAAATGCTTTTAATACTGCAAATTCAGTGTTCTCTTTCTATGTGCTTCAATCACAGGAAAATCTATAATAGAAAGCCAAGCAGTGTGTTTCAAAATTAATGACTCTGATTCCTTTAATTTTTCTAATAGTTTAACCCACCTCAAATTTTTATAAGATATATAAAAAGCATTGCAAGAACTGGGAACAAAAAATGCATGTACATTAATAGAATTATATAATCTCAAATGTGTGGAAAGAGTTAATTATTATTTCTCTCATTATGCATACAGTTTCCAAGAGAATAGTCCTTCTTCAGTGTCTTGTTGATACTTCACAATCAAGAACTTTTATTTACTTCACTTTAAATAAAGGTACTCTTCAGTACCCAAATTAAAATCATAAAAGCAGGCTTTTCAAATCTAGTTAGCTTCTAAGTGTGAGCTATGTGGAGAAGCTATGGTGTTGTTCTTCATCTTATTTCAAATTAGACATTGCAATTTTTTTCCATTTATCTCCTCACTTGTAAAGACTGTCATGAATGTCCATAATATGGAAGAGGTACAGCAAGATTAAAGCAAAACAACAGGAACGGTTGTGTGTTTATAAATTCATTAAGTCATTCTAAAAATGGCTTCCACAAAACCAGATGACTAATAATCTAATTCAAATCTATTTCCAAGTAACTTTTTAAATTCTTGCAGATTTAATCAAATTTAAAACCAACCTAAGCACTTTTCAGTAATTTGCCAGAGAAGACAGTTTCTTTAGTTATCATTAGGAACATTTTACTGTATAGGACTATGTGTTTCAGCAATTCAAGGACTTGCACATGTTCTAAATACAGCTTTAATGCAGTATTTCATAATCAACACAGAAATTTGTGACAATGTTTTCCAGTATCCCTTGTTATTTTCTCTGCTAGCATCAAGTCCTTCAGAAACATCTAATATCTTAACTCGGTCCTCTCCTTCCTGCAAAGGCATCTCCATCTCTTCCATGCTCATACAACTGGTCAAGACACCTCCAATCATTCAGACTTCATGCATACTTTTCTGTGTAGTCAACACTTAAAAACATAAACTAATAAAAAAATAAATTCATTGTCTTCACTAAGAATACTATCTTTCCTTATGATTTAATTCCAACATCTCAAGTTCTTGTAATTTTGAAGTACTTTACAAGTAATCAAGTTTTTTTTTAAAAAAAAAATATTGATTGGGAAAGCAGTTTCTTCTCTCTAGTCCTTTACCTCACTTTCTGGACAACCATGTCAACAAACACACACACAAAGCACAGAGAAAGCAGGAAACTGAGATGTGAAATGATTTTATCTCATGAGATATACATTTCAACATTAGCTTTTCTCCTACAGTGTTCACTTTGAAACAATTCAGAGTGTGTTCAGCCACTATTCAATCTTACCAGCGTCTATACAATCTTACCAGTCTTTGTATAGAACATCTTCAGTTCACTTAACACATTTAACTTCCATCACTTTTACCTGTTACCACTGTGCTTCTGGACAGTGATGTGAACAGCAGTGACCCACAGCACAATAGCCTGCACTCTTTCAATTCACACAATTTTCCCCAGAACAGTTTTAAAATGTTACTTCCAAACTACTTACTGTAAGTACAAGTTTCATTTTTCATATACAGATGTTTTCCTCATTATATACATTGGGTAAACTACTACAGCTTTTAACATGAAGGTTATGGGGCAAGAAGAGTCAGACTTTAGCTCAGAACCATACAACACAGAACCATACAGTGTATAAAACCCTGAAAAAAACCAAGTTACACTTTATTTTAAGCTTGCATTTAAAGGGAAGCAAGAATTTACAATATTGTAAGAGTTTCTATAAAGATGCAGTCATAGATACTATGTCTACATAAAGTAAAGGGTTTGTCTGTATGAGCAGTCCATTGCCTTAAAAGCAAAACATTAAACAGGAATGAAAAATGGCAGCAAAAAGATCCAGATGACTGGGATGTGTTAGTTTAAATCAGTTAAAAGGAAAACAGAGTAACATGCTTTACAGAGGAGAAATACCTGCTTGAACTGTAATACCAAATAGGTGCACAAACAAGCATTTCCATCCTTTTATGTACGACCTCCACAGCAGGACTGGGAAACTTTCTAAAAAATAGTTGCACATGTCCATTTTAATTTGCCATTATTTACTTGTTAGGAAAAGGATCTCACTTAAAAAAAAGATTATTTCAGCTATCTTGGTAGCACAGCTGGCACTCCACATGAAAGTGTCAACAAAAGTTGCAGTGCCAGCACATCGCAGCAAGAGAGAATCAAGTGTCAAACATTAAACACATTTTATTAGGAAAACCTAATAAGTAAAAGTTTTGAAAGGAAGTTAGTTATAGCAGCAGAAGGGCAACACATTTACTGCTTACTCATTCCAGAAAGAGTGGAAAAGACAATGAATGCCTAGATTGAAGGTGTTAATTTTTCACAATGACACCCAAGGGATTTATTTCAATGATCAGATTACTTATTTTGGTAAGACTAGAGTAACACCATTATTTAGATACTTAAATAAGAATTTTATATGCTAACTTTGGCTTTGTAAAATCATAGAATATTGTGAGTTGGAAGGAACATTGAGTCCAACTCCCAGCTTCACACAGAGCAATCTAAAAGTCAAACCATACACAGAAAAATGCTGCCCCATATGTCCCCTGAACACCTACAGGTTTGAGGCAAGACCACTTCCCTCGATACCTTGTTGTCTGCCCAACCACTCTCTCAGTTAGGATCTCTTTCCTAATATCACATCTGAACTCCCCCTGAAGCAGATTTAAGCCATTCCTTCCACTCTTGTCACTGGACACCAGTTGTTTTACATCTTTTGCCTACAAGCCTTAATTACCTACATAGCTCTTTAAAGAAAAAACAAAACAAGCAAAACCCAAAAATTTGGACCATCCTTCACTTTGTCTGAGCTGCTAGTTCAGAGAAAGAATCAGCTACAAAAACTCTACAAAGTTTGGTTAAAAGCTAACTCCTCCCATAAATGAAGTTATAGCCACCCTGTAGAGACACTACTGGGTGGCCTAGCACTTGGTATTCAAAAGCCTGGCCTGAAATCTAGGGCAATCTAGGAAGAGAAGCATACGCAGCTCTAGCAGCATTGAAATCTGGAAAAGGCAAGTATGTACACTACACATTTTTGCACACTTCCCTATTTAAATAAAAAAGTTGGTGAGGATAAGCTGTTAATGTGAATCTGAATTAAAACTGCTCTTTCCTCCACGTCCCTCTTACACAGAGGACAGCTCGAAGAGAGCACCATCACCTACACCTGCACTCACACACACACACACACCTGCTGCCATCGATTTGATGCTAGTTATTAACTCCGGGAATTTCGTTCCCTTGGCACCACAAACACGGGGTTTAACTTCCATCTCCCGCGGGCTCCTCGCCCCGCCTGGCTGCCAGGCCCCCCTGGGCCAGCGTGCCGGCAGCCCAGCCCAGCCCAGCCCAGCCCGGCGCTGCCCGGCCCGTGCCCTTTTTGCTTAGAACCGGCCATTCCAAGGCCCACGACAGCGCAGGGCACGGGCCTGGGCACGGACAGCAGACTGGGCACCGCGATGCCGGCGCTGCTCCCTGCGCTGTCGCTGCCCTGGAAACGCCGCCGCCGCCGGCCATCACCTCCCGAGCAGAGCGGGGCAGGGGCACCGCCTGCCCGGCGTCCCCCGCCTCACCGGCGCCCGCTCGGGGCTGGGGAGGGAGCGGGGCCGACGGAGCGCGGGGGGCGCAGGGCGGACAGGGACACGGGGACTCCGGAGAGGGAGGCAGCGCGACAGGGCACCCCCGGCCGGGCGCGATGGCGAAAGAAGCGAACGTCTCTACCTCCTTCTTTTTCTGTCCTCCCCCGAGCTGTCCGCAGAGGAGGAGCAGGAGCAGCAGCAGCAGGGGGAGGCAGCCCCCGGCCGGCAGGTGCGGCAGCGGCCGCCCTGCCCCGGCACCCAGCGCCATGTTCCGCCCCCGCCGGCGGCACCTGCCGCACCGCCACGCCGAGCCGGCCCGCGCCCGGCCAATCGCAGCGCCCCGCGGCGCGGCGCCGCCTGGGAAATGTAGTTCTGCGGGGACTGCAGGGCTGGGTCGCGCTCGGCTCTGCGCGGGTGCCGCGGGCAGCGCTGCGGCTCTGCCCGCACGGATGGTTCTGCTCGCTCAGGGGGGCTCTGCCTGGCCGGGCTCAGCTTCACTGCTGCTCCGGCTGCCCGCAGCACACAGTGCAATCCTGGATGGAGACTGTAAAAGTGGACAAGAAAAAGCACCAAAAAACCTCACCAAAACCTGACCCAAACTATAAAGACTTCTTTCTCGTATGTTTATGCACATACATTTTTCAGATTTCATTAGGCACGCACAAAGCCAGCTTTGCAGAAAATAATATTAATGCAATATGCTGATACAATTAATTCGAATTTAATTCCGAGAGCATTAACTGTGCAGGTCTAAATTGATATTCTGATTCACGATACAGTCCTCAAATCAGTGATTGTGTATTTCTTGAAAGTGCACACTGCAGTGCACAGGATAGGTAATGTTAAATTAATGAGCACATACTTCTCTTTTTTCCCCTAGAATTCCAAGTACACTCTGTGCTACATTAGTTACTTACACACAGCTGTGCTGAAGACTCAGAAAGCAGAAGTATTAATTTCTATGGAGATCTTGCTGTATCACTAGAAAGTTTTGTGCATTTTATAATAGAACAACACAATGAAATAGAAAGCTGAGGCCCCAAGAGCACATTTTAAAGTATCTCCTTTTTATGGACAGAGAATTTTTAGGTGGTATTATCATAGTATCAGGTGCCAGTCTGATGACACAGCTGGCATCTGAGCACTGATCAGTTAAGACATTAAATAGGCCATTTTTCTCTCTTCAGTGAGATTTGCAATATGTCTTTCAGAAGTTACATCTATCCCTAGGATTAGTAGAATGTATTCAAATATTCTACCAAACACTTAATAAGTTCAAGATAGTTCAGAGCATTTGCTGTCCACATCCATCAGATTCTGACCACTGTTGGGCAATAATATAAACCATAAAATGGTATTCAACCATGACATTGGATTACAGAGATTTCCAAGACCTCTGCTCTAAAAAGACAGGATATATGTTGATCAGATCTGTGTGTTTTTAAAAAACATCTTTTCTCCTTGTCTTTGTTTAGGTAGGATATAAAAATGTAGTGGGAATTGAACTGGAGCAAGAGAGGCATATGTTAGTTACTGTGCTAAAAAATAAAATTTCATTAGAAGATCTCAGGCCACTCTTGCTAAATCCAGAAGCTGATTTCACTGGAACCTTGTTTGAAAAATTCTTGGTATCCTCCTGAGCCTGATAAACTGTAGACCCTTCACATTGTTGCTGTATGAAGAGCATAAAACTACTGAGAACATGAAAACAACTGGGAGCTCTTTATTCCCTGAAAAGACTACAGCACCCATTTGACACAACTCAACTCTAACTGTCAAATTTCTTACACCTATTTTTAATCAATAACCTCAATTCTCAATCACCTGAAGTCCATACCTTAGCAGGAAACAGCAACATGGACACTTTTGGTTTGTTTCTTTTCTGTTCAGAGGTTCATATAAAGAGGAAGGAGTACAAGCCTGGAAAGCACTGCAGGGCTTGAGAAGGTGAATGTGCTTAATGTGAAAGATTACATGAAATCTGACTGGTTTACATTTGCTGTGTTATTGTTCTTGAGAGTTAGCTCTGTTAATAGACTAATGAGGGGAACGGGCATTCTTACCATAGAAAACAGAACATTTGTGGGTGCTGAAATGCAAATGACCTTGGGACAGCAAGGGAAGCCCAGTTTGGGTAAAAGTCTTCTAAAGGCTTAATAAGAAAAAATGTTACCTATGCATGTCTTGTGAACTTGAATTTTCCTGTGAGATGTGTTAAATAAAAGTGTTGACAAGCCTCCTGTGAGGTGGAAGACTGCCTTTCTTAGTGTCACAGGAGCCCTCCTAAGATGTAGTAGAATAACCAGAGAAGAGCTGTGGGAATTGCCTAGAGGGGTTATCAGAGCAAACACAAAAGCAGTGTAAGGCTCAGATAGCAGAGACGGGATGAGTTCAGGAGCAGACAATGGAGAGAAGGTACCTAAAACAGCAGCACATGAAAGGAAGGGGCAGCAGTAAGCAGGTGCCCAATAAGTGGCTCTGGAGACAAGCAGTGTTGTGAAGCTTGGCTAGGGAGGATGAAGTGAAAAGCAGCTAACATGAACAGGACAAGCCAACAGATCACTAACTCAGAACAGACCTTGCAATCCAGAAACATTTAAAAAACTGTAAAAACTGAAGAGAGCTGCATGAAGAGCATTAGCCTAACACTTCCCTAGGAGAAAAAAAATAAAATCATTAACTGATTAAAAGCATTTTAATAATGCTTTGAAAACTAGTTATTCCTATCTTGCATGCATACGTTTTTGTTTTTAATAAGAATATTTAGTTATTGATTCATGAGTGAAGAGAATCACCTCACACAGAACCAAAAAGTTTAATATAAAGATCCAAAGATTTATGGGTGGAACTCAAGCCAGTATTTATTTTCTTTTCAAGCAGTCTCCTTAAATTTAAATCTGACTTTTGTTATAGCCCATCAAGTGCTGACAGAAGACTTAAACGAATTAAGGTTGGCCATATACAGACATATAAAAAAGTTACTGCTCTGATTGTCAGGTATTGTCATTTTCCAGATTTAATTGGAGAAATTCCTACAACCCTACAAATGTTTCCTGCAGCAGTACAGCATTACAAGCTCCAAAACAACAAACTTATTCAGGCATTTTGATTTTTATGCAGCCCATCTATGGAATATTTACATACAGTAGCAGCCTGGCCCATTGAGAGAAATGTCATGTGAAGCTTATATGCTTCAGCTTCATGGAAAGAGGAATTGCATTTGTCAAGTACAAGTTAACATTTGACTGACATGAAATGATACAGTTTGGTAATTTTACTGAACTATGATGAACCATATTAGCTCTGGGAATGCTTATGTGCTTCCTTCAAACTAATGATGCTAAAATATTTTTATGCTTGTCATTAAAACTGCAAGGATATTAAAAAAAATAAATTAATTTTATCGTGACCTGGGATCAAAATAAATAATGTTTCAGAACTCTGCAAGAAATTCAGACTTCTGTTCTAATTCCTGCATCTGAAATTTGTAGAGATAATGAGCTTGCAGACTGATTCAAGTTAGCATAATCCTGCTTCTAAGGAGATAGGTGTGGTGTGTTGGTGATGATACAGGCAAAGTGTCAAATGTGGTAGTAAGGGCTTCCTCAAGAGAATATATTACAAACTTCTGGACAAACACAGTTTCTTAAGGAAAATCTTTCACTACTGTTATATATGGTCATTTAACAGTCACAAGTCAGAAGTCGCAAACTTTAATGTTGAAAAATGGATTTTCTCTTACAATAAAATTTAAAGATATCCTCTTTTGGCTTTCAGCCGTCAACCTTCAGAGAGCCCTTTTTCATTCAAGCCCCATTGATCTCTCCCTACCCAATGAGCCACATCACATCCAATCCAGGTCTGAAGGGTGGTGAACTGAGTTATATATTCTCTTTCTGCTGGTGAAGATGAAGTGTGCAAAACAAAACTTAAGAGTTGCTGAGTGAAGGTGCCTCCCAGAGAGGCAAGGTGCCGTTAATCAATGGCTGTCGTTAACAGGACTATTACTTCTCACAGATGTGCTTTTCAGGATGCTGAGGCTCTCGGGTTTTGGCATTGCACAGCTCTTGATGCATGCCATTGGGAAAAAAACCTGCTCATGCAAATGGGTGGGGGTAGTGTAGCAATTGCTGATTTCTGTTCTGAGCTTTGTTTACTCTCCATAAATAAGATAAAACTGCCTAGCTACCTGTCAGCCATCCCAGCTTATCAGTTTATGAAGTGACCTATTTCACCCCATCCTTTTTTGGGGGGATGAGGGGGAAGAGAAGAAAAGGAAAAAGGGAAAGAAAAAATAAAAGTAAAAAGAGAAAAAAAGTGAAAAAGGAAAAAATAATCTTAATAAGTTTAAAAAAGAAATAAAAAAGGCAACAGTCACCCAGGCTGGTAATGCTGAAAAATACCATCCTAAATTGAAACCAGACTAACAATTTTAGTCATCATGTTTTGTTCCTGAACAAGACACACCAGTCTCTTCCTTAGGAATACAGCTATAGTAGTTGCAACAAAGCACACTGTGTTTGCTTTTGCAAATAAATTTAATAGCATGCTTTATGCCCCTCATATAAAAGATAAGTACTATGAAGCCAGATTGACTAGAAAAGCTCATACCAACTTCACTATGTTTTTTTTATTTCATTTAGTATTAGTAAACTTCTTATTTGTGTATACAGTTTCTGTTGTAAATATTTCTATTGTCCTATTTCACTGACTTTAACAAAGAATCCAAGAAATATTGGGCAAAAAATTATTAGTTGGACTTGAATATTCAACATGAAATAATTTACATCTACACCAACACTCCATACAGCTGAAACTATTTTTTGTTTGTAAACTTTCCTTTTGCTTTGTTCATAAATTGCTTTCATAATATTATGATGAATGCATTGCATGTTATCTTGGATAAACAAACACATACAGAATAGAATAATCCATATAGTCAAGGAAACTAAAGCAGCAATCTTAGCATAAAAAGAATTTTCTTAGGATATATGTTATATTTAATAGTTTAAACTTTTACGTAGATGCATACTTAAGGTATCTATCATGTCATGTTTGTTTTACTGTTATCACAGCAAATGAAAAAAATATGGCACTCTTTATTAAGTGCTTTAATGGGAATCTTAAATTGAATCATCTCTCCCAGTTAGGGGGTATTCAAAAATAAGAAATGCCAGTGTTCTTTAGCTCTCTATTAATATAATGGTTTAATCACAATTTAGGGTTTATAAGCATGAAAAGAATAAAGTATCTTGAAAAATTAATCCCAGCAGTCTAATTAATCTAATCATCACAAATTATATTCTCCATCAGTACCATATTTTCTAGTACACAAAGATATATAAGAAGTGCAATTTATAGCTAGTCCAATAAACAATCTGCTTTCTATGTTACTGAACTGTTACTACCTCAAGTATCATGAGGTGTGTCGGGGTCTGTTGACCTTTTTGGACAATGTTTTTTGAAAAGACACTTATGAGAGCCAAATCAGCATTGTAGTGTGAGAACATATCCAGGTTGAAAATGTAAAATATTTTAAACTTTTTTTGGGTTGACCTTGGCTGGATGCCACTGTCATTGCCCTCCACAGCTATAGCAAATGGCTCATGGGTCAAAAGAAGGGCAGGAAGAGATCATTCACCAGTTCCTGCCACAGGCAAAACAGACTTAGAGAAATTACTCCCATTTATTACCAACTCACTCAAGAGTATGGTAACAAGAAATGAAACCAACCCTTAAAAATACTTCCCTACCATCTCTCCCTTCTTCCTGGGCTCAACTTCACTCCTGAATTCTCTGCCTCTTCCCTCCAGTGTCACAGGGGCACAGGGAATGAGAGCTGCAGTCAGATCATCCCATGTCTCTGCTGCTCCTTCATCCCCAGGAGGAGGATCTCTCACACTATTCCCCTGCTTCAGGACCCTCCCATAGGAGATCATCTTCCACCAACTTCTCCAATCTAAATCCTTTTCAAAGGCTGCAGTTATTCACAAACTGCTCCAGTGTGGGTCCCTCCCATGTGCTCACAAGTTCCTGCCAGCAAGCATGTTCCACTGCAGGCTCCTCTCTCCATTGGCCCACAGGTCCTGCCAGGATCTTGGTCCTTTGGGCATCCACCTGCTCTGGCAAAGTGTCCTCCAGGGGCTGCAAGTGGATCTTTGCTCCACTGTGAATTTCCATGGACTGAAGGGGTACAGCTGCCTCACCATGGTTAGTCTGTTCCCAGATGAAAAGATAAATCAGAAAAAAAAAAAAGTCATACTTGGTTTGAAAGCCGTTTAAACATCATCTTACACAAAATGTCTTTGGTCTGTGTTAGGTTCTATGGTGACAATCTTTCAGCTAATTATTTAATACATATCCATATAAATGTAAGTACCCAGAGAAAAGAGATTCAGCTCTGGATTAGGAAATGCAAATCAGCTTCAGGAATACCAGCAGCAAAGCTAACAAGAGATTAGCATAGAAGCTGCAAAGCTAACAGGGGATTACCTTTCAGAAGAGCTTACTAGTTTATCGTCATGAACAAAAAATATAACAAAAAAGACATTAGAGAACAAGAATAACTATGAAGAAAAACATTCAGGGAAAAATTATTAAACTGTTCCTGCAGTGAATACATGGCACTATATTTCTGACCACAGGCCTGAACATACACTTCACACTAGACCTTCTACCTCCAACAAGGTGCAAGTGAACGGTGCTTTTTAAAGCAAGGTACTTGAAATTAAATAAATTCCAAAGCCTCACACAGATTATTCAGAAGCTGAGTTTCAAGCATGTTTCTGTCCAGAGATAGCAGGACTCCCATTGTAACCAGATAAAATGGGTTTGCCTTAGAAAATATAAGGACAGTAGGGCAGGGACCTTGACTGCTTGGCTGATACTGCTTCTGTTTCCAGCACACGCACACATACACAACGTATATATGTACAAGCCTAAATAACACATCAGTAAAAACAAGGGTGTACTGTTGAGAGGCACTAGGTACAAGAAGTTGGAAGGTTTGTAGAAATAACAGACCATATAAATAAAAGTTAAAGCAGTGATGTCCTAGGGAATACTGGAAATTGTATTAGTGCAACTAAAAGTTGTCCTGAAATGTGAAAAATTGCACCCAAAGTTTATTTTGCCCACAGAATAGTAGAACTTTGGTTATTTCACACTATTCAGTTCTATTTTAATATGTTCACACTATAATTATGTCTCACTTAAAAACCCCAAGCTCAGTATGCTGAACTGTACTATCTGTCTGCATGGCAAGTTTAAAAAGACTGAGAAAGCTGAATGCAGTTCCGATGAGGTCTCATCTGAAATCATTATCAAGGTTTTTCTTGTAAGTTGAATGCTTCAACACTGTCTCTGTTTCAATGGGAGCAAGCATTTGCTTTTCATTACCTCTGTTGCATAGACTGGGCAACAGACACCTTCCTGCAAAGAAGCTTAGAATTCATCGGTTTTGAGAATATCAGACATACCCAACCTAACTCTCCTACTCTTACCTGCTCTGGTTCTCTATTAAATGATTGGTTTGATCTGCTTTTTAAAATTTTAACTGTCAATAATTGCATGATTTCTGTTCTGGAAGTAACAGGAAAGTTATAACACATAAGAGACCTGAAAAATAATTGTAGTGAACTTCAAGTCCTTTCCTAACCAACAAAAAAACTGCAGTCCCTTAGAAAGTTAAAGATTGCTAAAAATACCTCCATACACTAGCAAATTAAGTAGGAAGCCTTCTCTATGTGAAACTGGGAGTATAGCTAAAGCATAATAAAAAAATTATTAATATATTAATTTGTTACAGTCTGTCCCTACCAGAGTGGATACATATGAAACATTGTGCATATTCATTTCTGTCTAAACCAACTATTTTGTCCTTAACTGTATGAGGACTTAACTTACTTCATATGTGTAATGAAAAGCACATAAACTTTTAAACACGTTAAGTATTTACATTTCGAGGTCTTGATCCCATTCTTTCTCAGACTGCAGACAAAGCAAGTAGAGCACCATGCTGTATCCCTTTCAGTAAAATTCATGTATACATCTCTGATAGTCTGGACTAAATCCACACTGAAGCATTTCTTCTTCACAAATATTTCAATGAATCACATCTGTTACAGATGAATTAGCACCAGCATGAAAGGATATTGAAGTAAATCTGTGAGCATAGATCTCCAAAGAACTTTAACCCAATGCAAGAGGCAAATTGTTTACCATCCCTGTTTAGTAGGCTGTTCCCTACTTAGTAGGCTGTTGTTACATTGAAATCGGACAGGTGTAAATTAACCTTATCCACACAAATTTACTTGAGATGCTAGATTAATTAAATTTTCCAATTTAATTATGCTGACATTTTATTAGTGGCAAGCATATTGCACATTATTTCACTGTTGGGTAAGTCAATCTCATACCATTCATTCTTGAAACTATACCATTATTATGCCTGCCTTGAACTGAAGAGTATATTTGTGATGGTGTCATACCTGAATGATGCAGGTTAAGGAGGAGATGGATTTGTTTGCCAACATATCTTCCCTCTGCTGCTATAGATAACTAACCTTCAAGACAAGTGTGACAAGTGTTTATTACTACTAAAACACAAAATAATACCTGCAACTTTTGAACTGCAGCACTACCTTTAACATATAAAAGCATAATCTTTAAGAAAAAAAAAAATTACATTGAATTTCCTCTGGAACACATAAAATTGCTGCACCTGTCCTTATAGCAGTTCTGTGAGATGTGAGCATCTTAATATTGAAGGCTTTAGTGAGAGTCTCCTAAGATTCTGGGAAAACAATTTCAGGCTGATGGCAATTAAGCCTCTAATACCAAAATCACCTGTTTCTGTTTAACTAAAATGTATCTGCTACAGTTACAACCCTCTACCATAATAGTCACAGAATATGGTATGAGCAATACCAGAAAACAGCAATTATTTAAGAGAAAGCTGAAGATTTAGCATTTTAATTCCCTTAATATATGGTTAGTGAAGATTTCAGAGTTTATTTTCAGAGTTTGATTTCTCCTATATCCTACTAAATAGTCTTGACTTAAATAAAGCTGTGAGTACTTTGCATGTTATGCTCTGAGTGTTTAAATTCATCTTCCTCCTACCTTTTTGCCCTCCCCCATGACACTCCAGAAAGATAGAGTCAATAATACCACTGATTGTATGTTCTGGAAAATTCTTCCACCTACACAGTATTAGTAACAGACTCAAAATTTTTCTTTCATTATTAAAAATACAATAGGCACTTGTGTTGGAAAGACTATAATTTCTGCCTGAACCTTCAGGTTCAACTGGGTAGTTTAGACTCCTTCTTGGGAAAGAACAGGGGCACTAATGATCTTACCACTTTGACAACTAACTTTGACATGCTACTTACTAAGTCTCAGTAACTTACTGCAATACAAGCAGTTGGATGGCCAGATTCAGAAATAACCTTTAAAAATGTCATTCTCATGCTTGCTGGTTTGTGGAGCAAGATAAAATACTGATCTAAAGACTTTACCAGATCTGAATGCTGTATTTTTATCTTTTTCTTTTTCTTTTTCTGTAGACAGAGTAATAGTCTCTTAAGTTACTCAAATTACTTTGAAGTAGAAAAGCTGACCTTTAACAAGTCCAAATCTATATGCAGGAAAAAAGGAACATGTACGAGTGCTCCTCTCTAGTAGCAACTTGGACAATGCTTACTAGTGTCTTCAAGAAAGGCAGTGCTTTTAGATATTAACAATGCTGGATACACCCCCCCCCCCCGCCCCTCCACCCCCATAAACATGATCTTAGCTGACTGGCTACACATAATGGACTTAGGAAGTGTTTTTACTATGCTTCTTTTTTTTTTTTTTTTTCTTGCAGGTGATTAAATTCAAGTGAGTTTTTGTTGTTTATTGGTTTTTTTGTTTGTTGGGTTTGGTTTTCAGTTTGCTTGTTTTACCATACATGATAGTGGATTTTAAATAATTTGTGTTAGATTGAAATCTATACATGATACTCACCAAGTTACTCACAACAAATATAGCACTATTTCCTTTTTGGTCAATTGACCACTGAGATCAGACTCTAAGATAGTGTAAAATTTCTTCTCTGGAAGGTTTTCTCCCCACTTACTTTTGTTTAGTTTTCAACTCCTAATTGCTATGTTTAGATTTGCTCCCTGGTTGTTAATTTCTTGTTTTCAGAGAGCAAAGCCCACTTGGTCGGCTTAGGAAGTTACAAGGGATCGGAAAAATGGCCAGCTTCTGTGCCCTCTGCAGATCTGTTCTTCACCTGTTAGTCATGCTGCTAATAATAGAGCTGTTTTTATTTTCTCAGTTTCTTTTATTTCTTTTTCTCTGTGATTCATGTTGCACATCAGCTGATGACTACTGTCACTTACCCCTTAAGGTCAGTGTCCCAGTTAAACCACCACAGCCAGGCAGCTGCATAGATGCTTTGCCCACTGGGTTAATAAAACTTAAAGTGAGGAAGAATTGCTATTCCAGCTTTCTGTGATACTTTGAACTGCAAATGCTACTCTGCCAACCAAGTGTAACATTAATAACAGTAACCACACAATAACACTTGGGTTCACACCGTGTGCATGACCTACATGCAAAGCTGTGGCTGAGAGTTTGACCTCGTGCCAAGGGTAGTCTGCTTGCTGGCTGTGTTGCACCTTGGGTCCTCATCCTTCTCCTCGGTAATGTTAGGCCTAGACCATTTCCACTGCTTCATCTCCACCACCCTGTCATGTCAGTCACTCACAGATGTTGTGCAGAGCTAATTTCTTCTGCTAAATCAAAGTCTTTGGCAGAACTGCCATGGACAGTTCATCCACTCCTACTTGTTGTTGGGTTCATGGTAGAAGTATCTTGATCTATTTTATGTTAGCTCTTCAACGAAGAGAGGTAACGCATTGTTATCAATTCCTCTGGCCATTTTATTTATCCCACTGATTCCAGGGGATTTCCAATGCTATGGGATTTACAGAGACTCCCACTGATTCTTCTTGTGGTGCAAATACTTCTAGGATTATCCAATTCTCGATAATGCACATGGTGCAGCTCCTGGTGCAGCTCCAGGTACACAGAGCAGTGCAGGCACTTCTGTTCATTGGTGCCACTGACAGAATTTTCTGAGACCACTGCCATGTCTGCTTTAAGAAAGCCAGAGTAATTAATCAAAAATAACACATCGGCAAGGCAACGTATTTAAGCTGCTTACCTATTATCATCCACATAGACACATATCTTTATCTACCCTTGAATCATGGTGTGGGTTTGTTTCTTCATTGCCTGTGTGATAATTGAACAGAATTTGGATGAGACTGAGATGCTGATGCTGAAAGATGCCTTTATTACAGACTTTTTATACAATTTTTTTCTATGCAATCCAAACTTCAGTGTGTCAGGATTCTGAACAATGCTATGCATGAGGCTTTTCTGTTGGTATTTCCAAATTTGTATGACTGCTTCAATTTGAAATCCCAGTGAGGTCTTGGTATGTTTTTATTTGAATGTTTCACATTAAAAATGCAAAAAAAAAAAAAAAAAAAGTACAACCAGCTGCTTTCTAAATCTATTTGGTTACTTCTTGAACACATAAATGGGGGTACAGGCACACACATGTGACATTTGTACATTGGTTTTGTTGATAAGTTTTTTAAATTTTTTCCTGATTGTTGAAATTCTCTGTCAAGTATTGCAATACAGAGCATAATGCAAGAGAAAAAAGCAACACTGTGTTTTTCTGTGTTCAGAAACTGTTGGTAAGAAGACACAAAGAAAGAAAAAGAGAAAACTTTCATCCCAAAGATGCACATTAAAAAAACTGAGATGGCAACCATAAAATTGTAAATGTCCTAGTGACATCAAGGCAAGTGACATTGACAGCAATTCCAAACTTCATCAAAAAGTTTGTGTTTTTTAATTCTTGGGGATAATATGTATCTACTTGGATTATATTCAGTTTTTGATGGAATTGTTTTAGGTAAAAAAAGGTAATTGTAAATCTAATAAATTTGGTCTTTTGAGAGTTTTTTTTATACAATTACATGTTGAACAATTTAAGTAGCTTTAACGATGTAGATCTAAACCAGCTACATCTCAGTATCAAAATTATAAAGAGTCATCAAATCAGAATGCTTCTGGTGGTGCTCTGCTGAAAGCAGCTAAATGCTACTGTTGGGCATTTTTGTTACTGTTCTAGCACAAAAAACTCCCTAGACATACTGCTGACAAAACTTGGAGACTGTTCTGTTACTATCTGTTATCATCAACAATCTTGTTGAATCACTTAGATCACATAGCAGGCGTTAAGATATTCAAGAGCACAATGTTTTATGCACCTATAAGAAATAATTTCAGTCCTTGGTCATGGACAGGGGAATCCTGAAAAGGATTTACAAGAGAAAAACATTTCACAGCAACCTCAGCGTAACCCGATCCTTGGCTGTAAACAAAGAAGTGGGGACTTAATCTCTCAGGGTGATGTGCCTGACTGCACTGTTGGAATACTGCACATTCTACTGCTTTTCATGTTTAACAAATTGGAGAGGGCAAAGGAAAGAATCAAAAATCACTGAGTGCTGAGAAAATGCCTTGGAGGAAGAGACTTAAAAACTTAATCTGTTTAGCATGTCAAAAAGAAGATTGAAGGGTGGCCTGACACAATGCATAAGTATTTCCTTGAGAAGCGGATATCTGGCATCAAAGATCTTTCTATTTTGCTTTAATGAACCATAATAGCTAGAATCCAGACACAGTCAAGGAAAAAGAGGACATGAATTTTTAAAAAGAAGGATGTTTGTGCACTGACTCAAACTGATGGAAAGAGACAGAGTCTATCTGTCGATTTTTGGTACAAGACCAAATGTCCTTTTAAAAAATAAACAGTTGGCATTACCTGGCTGAAATTCAGTGGCAGATATCATACATAAGGTCACAGCAGATGACATAATGCTCCCTTCTGGCCTTATACACAAGAAAAAAATTACCTGTATGAATATAAAGTATCAGAACTACAAAGCAGAACCACATTTGCATTCACTAGTGTGTTCCAGAGTAGACACTAATAATTAGTTTCATTAGTAGATGCTAATAATATGCGTCTTCTTCTTGGGACTTGAACTCTACAATCAGATGTCTGAGTAGAGCATTATTGCAAACAAAGCTACTTAATTCATGTAGTGTAATCAACTCAAACACTAGTATACATATTAAGTTGGAGTCTTGATGTGGTGAGGACAAAATCTGAGCAGCAAGAGCCCAACACAGGAAAATATGGTTCTGCTTCTGTCCCAACAAGAGCAATTCACTGGTATCCTTCATCAAGTGACCAAGCAGATAACCAGCAGGTGAGGTTTTAGCACAGATATTCTGTTTAGGGACATGGTTGCTCCTGCTCCTTATGGACATCCCACCTGCTAGAGCACTTTCTTCAGGAGAAGAATTTAAAGGTGTGTGTAAAGGGCCAAGTCCTTTGGAAAGGAATTTCATGCAGTTATTTGAGAGCCCAGAAGTACTTAACAGGTTATGAGTGACTTTACTACAGTGTGGACAGGTCTTCTGCATTGGGAGGCTGGCATCAGCAATGCCTGGCTCCCACCTAACTCACCATGTTATGTACCATTCACCACAAGAGCATGCCGAACTAATCAATGGTAATCAGTCTAAACTGCCCAAAACCTTAATTTAAGGGCTGCATATTAATCTCAGTTCTTCTTCTTCCTTAGATAAATCAACTCTGTGCCGTTCTTTCTCCTCTCATTTTCGTTTACGTGTTAAAATGTAAGAATGGGTCTGATACTTCTGTGATTTAGCCATATCAACCATAAAAAAATCAAAATCCTTACCAAAAAACTTTGTGTTTTTTTTTTTTTTTTTAGTAGACAACAAAACCTTGGCTGGGTATCTTACTTTATACTATCCTATAATACTGGTACATATAGACTAGGAAAGAATATCTGGAAATATTTGCCAATTGTAAGAAAATTGAGGTGGGTTTTATTCCAATTGTATTTAATGCAAAACAATCTTAAGCTTATTTACATATTTCCTTAAGGAATAAAGGTTAATTCTATTAATAAAATGCACTTTATTTGCAGAGAAAAGAATTAGTGCAAGAAATTCGCAAAGTCAAAAATCACATGGTAATATTTTTCTCCATGGTTGAACCTAAAACCTCAGGTGGCCTTAAGTCATAATACCTAGAAAAAGATTTTTCACTAATAGATTTGTCTGATTTAAAGTTGGAGCATCCAGTCCCACAAAAATATCTTAGCTAGTGGTTATATTTTTTAGCACTTATTTATTGCTACATCACCGTAATCCTGAATGAAGAATAGAACTGGTAGTCATCTCGTTAAGAAGTCCTGTACAGAAAAAGGAAATTTAAAAAATTGCAGTGTCATTATCTCCAAAACAAAACACAAAGGCAAGAATGTAGTATTCCTTATTTGGAACGTATGTTACATAATGCCTTACAGGAATTGAGTTTATTTGAATTACTTTTAAAACATTTCACTGAAGTATTTAATGCGTGGAAGTTTAAAGCACAAGCTGACAATTTTTAGAGGAATTATTTAAAAGTGCACATGATAAATGGGTATTCCTGGTGAGATCCAGAACATTTCAATATCAGAAGGAAGCGCAAGACTTCATTTGCAGATTTTGATGAGACACTTCATGACCAGAATTAAAGGGCTCACAATCAATACCTAAATTACATGTTTATGACTAAGCTTAAAGACTTCACAGTTCAGAAACTGATGGAAGGAATGTGCCCTTGGAAATATGTTGAGACATTGCTTGGTTTGTTTCTAGAGGTAATCACTATTAACTTGGGTTTTTTCTCAGCAATGCCTCAAGGGCAAATGAGTAAATCAAGTCTGTTTTGATAATTTGCATACAAGGTACCTTCTTAATTGTATTTAACCATAAAGCCAAGGCAGTTGAATGCTGCTCGGGTAATTGATCTCCAAACTGCATCACCTATGTTCTCTCCTCTACATATTTCAAGTTGACATAGGTGGCTTACAAGAAACATTCTACTTCTCTCACCTCACTTTTGGAGCAGTCTCACAATTCTTGAAATGTAGAAAAAGAGAAATCCCTGTGATCCACCAAATCCAAAGGCTGCAATTAGACAACGTCCTTATTCAAGCCTCACAGGCTCTGGATGAAAAGAAAAAGTTGATTCCTCTTTCTCTCTGCATAGATCTGCATAATTTCTGGGTACAGTATGGCCCTTTGTGAGATAATATACATCTTTTTTTGCAAGAAATCTATCCTTCCTGGTTTAGCAGCATCTTTGAAGGTCCTTACCAGTGGCAAAAGGAGTTGTAGCTCTTAAGGAATTATAACAGTGTTCACTGTAATTACCAGTGAGCATGCTGGAACCCTAACAAGACTGATTCTGGATTGTCAAGTCTTCACTGTAAAATTTGTATAATCCTTATTTTCCTTATTTCTACATTAATAAAGATGCTTCTGAGTCAGGACTTTGCACCATTGCTTGCGAAACAAAGTGCACACACTGTGATGGTTCAGTTGTTGGCATATGACAGAAGCTAGTATGAAAGTAACTTGTTTTCTCCTCTAAAATCAATGGATTGAACTCTTTGCACACTACAAAAGGCACATGTCAAGTGCAACTGAATAAGACAAAAATAATTTTGAAAGACATCTAAAAGATGCAGCTTTTACAGCTGTTTAATACTGTCTTCTAACTGCCAAAGCTTTAGTACTATATTGAATTTTCCCTTTTTGTAGGCACTATAGAAATAATAATAATTTTTACATAATTCTATCTTAATAAAAATGTAACAGTGTGTGTGTGTAATTTAATAAGACTTTGTATAACTCCTTTCTTTTATGGTCACTATGGTAGATACTATAATTTGTAATGATAAAATGAAAAATTTTTTATCTTTCTTACAAGGATCCTGATAGGGAAAGCAGAGCTTTTAATGGCTTTCTGATCATACAAATACTTCACTAATTTTCTAAAACAAGCCCTACTAAAGATAAAAGAAAAAAGATTTTTTAGCTTTCATCTCCAAATATGACAAGGTAATCCTTTAAAGATTAATATGAAGTTAATTTCAATTAGTTAGGTTGTGAGTTTATAGTTCCTCTAGCATTATTACTGACAATAAAAATTATCATCATTATTATTTGTTCCTAGGCTGCATACCCAGAATGTCTACGGAAGGCAGACAAATATTATAATATGAATCAGAGAAGTGATCCGAGCAAGGGATGCCTAGAGTACTGAGCTCACTTCTAGATGAAGTGTAGTTTACTAATCTGTTACATTCAGTAGAAAAACGAAAACAAATGTGACCACTGCATCCAGAAATGAGCCTTTCAACAGGAGTGTCTCTATTACCTTGCTCTTCTGCTTTCAGACAGCATTGGCAGAGCTGTCTGCCTTCACCTGCTGGCTTATACACCCAGGGCTGGGGAACTTTAAATCTATACAAGCTTGTAAGTGACTAATGGTCATTGTGAGTGCCAACATGTGGATGTAGTGTCAAGTAGCTAGTGCTGTAAATGACAGCCCTGAATTCTGTATACTAACACCTCTGTGCAGGCAAGCTTGGATAAATCTTTTAATACGACTGCTAGGGTGAAAATGTGTTCAACTGCCACCTTGTTTAAAATCTCTTTAGACAGGACTTTGCACAGACCAGAGTTGTTAGGGGCGGAACACAAAAGAAGAAAAATATCTCCACTTTTGAGGTCAGGACTTGGGTGCTCATTGACTAACATCTTTGATAACTCAAGTGAAGACGAGTGGGGAAAACTCTTTAGAAGGATAGGTTGCCAGTCTGCCAAGCACCTTCTTCTGTTACATACTGTTGCCCAATAAATCCTTTATATTATTGAAATGACATAAGAGCTTCCCTGGAGGTGACAAAGTTTCAGTCTCAAGTAGGCTTTTGTCTGCTTCACCTGACTTTTATGGCAAGTTACAAAACTTTTGCAGTGAAGAGATTCCTCCTAGAGTTAAGCCCTTTTTTTGTTGTTGTTTTTTTTTCTCTTCCAGTGTTGTCCTTAGTTTTTGTGTTTCTAGATAAGACGATCAGAGGCTTCTCCGCACAGGTTTTGATTTTCTCACTCAGCCCTATGACAGCATGGTGCTACCAAGGAAAGCTTTCTTCAACATTTGCAGAAATACAAACTTGACTGCTTAATCTAAACAACCCTACTAACACAGGTTTCTAATTATGTCAAATATATAACTTTTGCTGGATATACAATAAAACTTGTTCACTACTTGAAATGGCTTGCTATATTATTTAAAATAAAGTAATTTCTTTTTAAACCATTCACAGTGTTGTTCCTACTCAATGCTGCTGTTGTCATTGTTTCTCTAACTGTGATTTTTTTGGGGTTAGCCCCCATAGGCAACTCAGTACCACACAGCTGCTTGCTCAGCTTCCCCATCTCAGTGAGATGGAGAGAGAATCAGAAATGTAAAAGTGAGAAAAGCTGTGGGTTGAGATAGAGACAGTTTAATAACTAAAGCAAAAGCTGTGTGCCAAGAAAAGTAAAATAAGGAATTAATTAGCTTCAACAGGCAGATATTTATTCATTCCGAGGAAAACAGCACTTTATCACATGTAACAGTCGCTTGACAGTACAAATATTATAACTCCAAGTTACATCTCTCCTTCCTCCATCTTCCCCCAGCTTTTCTTTGCTGAACATGGTATCATGGGGTACAGGAGATCCCTTTCATCATCTGGGTTCAGCTTCTTGGGCACTCCCAGCCTGCTGCCTGGCAGAGCAACATGACAAACAGGAAAGGCCTTGATACTGCTCATCCCCATTTAGCAAACAATAAAATGTCCCTGAGTTACCAAAACTGTTTTGATCACAAATCCAAAACACAGCACTATACTAGTAACTATGAAGAAAATTAAAAAAAACCAGCATAACCTCTACTCCTTATTCCACACCATTTAGGTCATTCACAGGCCCCACTCTAATCTGTAAATTTGCATGAATCATCAAACCCCTTGCTGCCCTTTGATTTCTGTAGATGTTAATCTATAAACCACTCCTGAAACATGCCAGCTGAGTTCTTTCAGCCTGTGGCTTGGGTCTCCATCTGTTCTGGTGGTCACTTGGGACAGTAGAGGTGATGTGCTATGTCATGTTCCTGGACACCAAAGCCAGCTCCGTTCAGGTCACCGCAGCACTTCCATTGCTTCTTGTAAGTCTTTCCCTCCTACTATAGTACATAGCACCTGGAAGTAGAGCTGGAACTAGAGCATAGGCATACCTTGAACTGTTTACAAAACCTGTTTCTGCTATCTGGCTGACATTTCTAAGCAAGTTTTAAAAAAGTCTATGCAAGTTTCCCATGGGTAGTGAGAAAATGCCAAACCTCGTTTCTTCCGTTTCTACAAAACTGGAAACAGCCCTGTAGAGAGCATTCTAAGCAGATGATTGTTCACACAAAGAATTTTTGACTAGTCTTAAATGCTCCCAGCAAACCAGGTAAAAAGTAATCATGGGCTGTGACTGCAAGTGAAATGAGTATTATTTAAAAAAACACTTTCATTTTATGAAGAAACATGGAAAACTGTGGATTGTGCTCATCACTAGTACTGAGCATTTCTAAATGCTCAAAATTTAAAAAGTTCATGTGGATCCTTTATATCAGGCATTACAGAAATTAAGACAGAAGTGTGGGGGAAGAAAAAGGTACCAAATGTTACATTACTATGTTTTCTTGAAAACAAGAGGCTTTATTTATCTTTGCTTGGTAATACTATACGAATTGGCAATGAGGTTGCTAAATTGGATGCCAACACTCAAGGTTTGATGGAAGAGAATGGATTTGAAATTGTAAGTAAGTTGTGTTTGTTAATTATTTAACTACAGAAAATCTCTGATCAGGCAACCCTCTCTCTCTTCTCTAGTCCCTTATCCTTCTTCCCCCCACAGAAAATTGTCTTGTAGAAAGTAGATGTTCCTCACTGTCACTGTGACCACATCTACATTTTTTTAAGTATAATGCTTATAAATAATTTGTAACAACTTTTTTAAAGGCCAATTAAGCACTATTTTTTATGATCTGCGTCAATATTATTTTCAGCTCTATAATGTGCACCTTAATATAACCAGCAGCAAAATTTCTGATTCACCAAATAACCATGATATTAAACCAGAAATTTTGTTCACAGTTAAACAATTTCTTAAAATATATTCTACAATAGATTAATCAATCTATTAAATTGACTGAATTATTCCTAAAAATATCTTTGTCTTTACGTTTCCTTTTTTAAAATTAGTTGAATTATTCCCCTGCCCCCCAAAAAAAATATTTAACAGTAATTTCATGTACAGCTAACCCTAGCATTATAGCTTACAGGGTTAAATGGCACTAATTACATGTTGGTTCTATAGTCCATATCAGCCTTTTTTTGATATACATGCCAGCTAACTGCCAAGGAAAACTTCCTTATTTCTACTGGGACCCTTCTGAGTAGGGGTGTGCACACACATGTTGTTTAGCATGCATGCAGTCATACTCACACCCCCTGTTAGAGTCAGACCAGCTGGGCATTAACTGCAAATATGTAGAGAATTTATGTCCCACTCCCACCCTGATCAAGTCAAATCACTTGTGCAATACCTGTTCAGCTGGTGTGACATTGGCCTTGCTGTAGCTGCACTGTATGGCTAAACTGGTTATACAGACATGATCAGGTGTCTGCAAATTCAATGGCAGAGTGTCATTGTCCGGTCATGTGCCAGTGCTTCACATTCTCTCCTTGTTCCGTAATAAAATTGCAAGTTCAGGAGTCAAGTTTGAGCAGTAAAATCAAAGAAATCTGCTTTCCAGATTCCAGACCAAGTTCATTTTCCTAATGAATGACTCCCACCTTTAGTAATACAGCTTCAGCCTAAAAGAGTCATAAAATAAAATTAATTTGCTAGAGAAATGCAAAGTGTTCTTAGTTGTCAAAAAAACCCCAAAATTACCCTTAATGTCATCTATTTACATGGGCAGGGCTGCTATAAACTCAACATGTTTGGAGCCCCACTTTGCTGAAGGACCCTTGCCCTGTGCAGTTATAAACCCAAGATGACTTCTGAGCATGATCTACAGCTTCTATAGGTTATATTTAAGTGTTTACAACTTTCAGGAAAAAACAGAATTCGGCAACAGATCAGGATAAGCTGCACTGGAATTGAGGCAGAAATATTATACCCTGGATATAAATAATGGCCAGAAAACTGTCTGAGATCTCAGAGGAAAAAAGCCAACACCTGAACAAAGAGCATATCTAGAGGAACTAAGCTGCTAGTAAAGTTGTTTTATTTGTTCTTCTTGGAACAGAAGGCTTCAGCTGTTGCTCAACCTTTGTAAGATGGGAATCTTTTCTAGTAGCTGGTCTCTGCTGCTTCATCTGCAAAGCCTTAAGAGCAGCTCTAAGAAGGTGGAGTAAAACACGAAGCTCATGAATGTCTGAGAAGATAAATATATGCAAATTAGTCCTTGTTGTCAGACAAATATCTACTGCATCACTTAATACAATCTGGGTTCTTGACTGCTCTACATAAAGCTAGGAAATGACTACACACAAGCAACTTCCCTAATTTAAAGTGAAAATTGCACACTATATTTGAAAGGCTTTAATAAAAAAAAATATTATCTGCACATCATGTGAACTGGGAAGCTGCTCAGTTATAAAAGGGAAAACTATCACTTTACACCTTCTCAAGTTAAAAAAATATTCACAGATACCTAAAGTGCAGCCTGTAAGAGCTGCACCTGTATCAGCAAAAGAAAATAAGGGCTGCTGAGCCTTTCCCTGAACAGGGACATATCACAGTGCCTGTCAGATCATTATATATAAGCAATGAAAGTTTTTTCCTGACTCTCTGGAAAAATCCAATCTTGTAAATAGCTTCTCTAACAGACAGAAGCTTCAATTTGAAGATGAAGGGTTTGTGGAAACATCATGGCTTAAGAAGCTCCTGCCTTGGCAAGCTGTCACATCTCACTGTCCTCTGTTCTGCGTTTTGCTGGATTCCCCTGTGGACTGAGGGCAGCATAAAGTAGAAGAGTACAGAGACAAAAAAAAAAAAAAAAAAAAAAAAAAAAAAAAAAAAAAAAAAAAAAAAAAAAGGAGGGAAGGAGGAAGAGGCAGCAGTGTTTAAAGAGAATATTTTGGTCCAGGTTCAGGTTGAACCTGGCCATGCAGTCATTTGGTTTGAAACAGCTGACAGCCTACCAAGTTGCAGGAGAAATAACAAGAGCAGGCACAGTGAGGTTTTGGAAAGTGACAGGAGCTATTGAAATCAGCATTGCCACTAGGGCCATTCATCCAAAACAAAAAGAATTATTTTCATATCACAAAATGTGAATGGCAAAATGAGAGTCAAGTGTTATGGCTTAAGAGAAAAACTTCCTAACACTTAAAGATACACATTTAAGGAAATGAAAAAAGGATAAATACAATTTCATTAACAGCATTTTATTTTAAAATTAACTAAAATTAAAACGGCCTCATCTTTTCATCCAAAATCAGCCATGCTCCAGTTACAAGACAGACAAAAGTTAGTAAAGAACATGATTTATTTACCTGAAAGCGTAATTAATCCATTGTACAATCTTCATTTTTTTAAAATAAATATAAGGATTTTACAGGCAACTTCAGAATTTACCATAAAATCTTCTACAGTTACTTTGGATAGGTAAACATAAATAAATTTAAATAATCCATTGACATTTTCATGCTTCAGGACATGTGCAAGAGCTGACTGAGGGGAATTGAAAAAAAAGCTACTAAAAGTAGGTTACCACATTTTTCTTGCATTTTTCTCAAATTTGCACTGATTGTTGTCAGGCAGAATATATTAGGTTAGAATGATCAGCATTCTCATCTACAGCACTACTGTAAACCAACCCATAAATGTCATACAATGATTTTGTATGTGGCTTCTTGTATGACTTATTTTACTTATAATATAGATGGATCTTCTTACCTCTAAATCTAAAGAGACGATTTAAAAAAACATGAAAATCTGTGTAAGTCAGACTGTTGCCCACCTAGAACCATAATTAAGTCGAGGAAAACAGGTGCTGTAATGGTTGGGGAGCAAAAGTTTGCATACTGGCAGTTTCCTGAAGGTTTTCCTAAGAAAACTGCTATGATTTCTACCACCAATGTTATAGGCTGCTTGTCTCAAAGGAAACTCAGCAACACTGAGTTACTTCTGTGCAGAAATGTGTTTAAAACCTGGCATAATCTTAAAAAGGCCAGGTGATAAATAGCTGCTTTGGTAAGCCGCAAGTTTTTTGAAAAGTGCTAAAACTAAATTAAGGACACAAAATAAATGTGTGAACAAAAATCCAAATCTGGAGGAAAATATGTTGAACGATATAGGGGACATACAAAAGAAAATATTCCAAAAAAACAACAAGCAATGAAGTCTAAGTTTCAGTGCAGGATATATTGAATGTACTGCCAGACAATGTCACTTGGTTAAAGATTCAAGAAAAATCTGTGCTGTCTTTAATGAATTCCACTGATCTCATATGACTGATGAAGGATCTTATGAAAGCCAAGAGAAAACTTACTGGCTTAGAGATTGTCTAACAAATGTTTCTTCTGGTAGGTTGTAGGGACATAGAGCTGAGTGTCAGCACATGGATATGAAAACCTGTGTGTGTGCACAGATATTTCTCAGCAAATTAACTGCATGCTTCATCCCTGCTGCTGCAATTTTCCAACAAGCCTAACAAAGATAGGTAAAAACAAAAGCCAAATGTTTTCCATGCAGATAGCTTAGAGGCAGAAAAGCTTTATTTTTACACAGTACCTGAGAGTTGAAACTTAAATAACTAAAATACTTTGAGAGAGATTTTATTGGATTTCTTTAGCTCTTTTTTCCTCCCTCTGTGCACTGAACTAGAATTTCAGGACTGCTGAGTGATGTCATTTTACTTAATAAAACTAGCTGGAGGGTCTTTGAAATTGTATGGCTTCTGCAGCATAAAAAAATCAAAACCATGCAATTTTCCCAGTCCTTGGTAGGAGTTCCCAGAGGAAGGAATTAGTTTTCACTTAACCACAAAAGTGCTTAGGTTGTGGGCAGAAAGACACAGGAAGCATCAAACTGAAGTTTGTTTCTGAAAATGCTGAGACTTGTTTGATGTCTCATACTTTGAAGAGAAGCTTAGCTTTGCTGGAGATGGAAGCCGCAATGAAGGATGACAACTTGTTCAGAGGAGCTTTGAACAGAACTTTAGCACTAATTACAGCAAAGGCCAGGCAGAGACCAAGGCACTAATATTTTTGCTAAAGATGCACAGCAAGAACTAACGATGTTTTGAAACAAAACTGAATGCTAGAGCAAAGAATTTAGTCTTCATGTTATGTAGCTTCTGTTTTTTTTTTTTTTTTTGTTAGGATTTTTCCTTTGTTTTACTGTTCTGATGTCTTGAATGGCTTTAAATATTTCTGCAATAATTTCAAGCAATATATCCTGAAAATTATGGGGAAAAAATAAATAAAGTCTGTAACTTAGATTTTAATGCATTTAAGCTATACATCCGATTCAGATTAATTTTTCTGTTACCAATTTCTGTTGATTTTTGCTTTGAGTGTTTGAATAATCCATGATATTTTGCAAGAAAAATTATGTCTAAGATGAAAGACTGAAGTCTGTCAAAATTAAGGGGACAAAGGAGAACTCCATTGCATAATTCATTTTGACATTTAAACTCTGAAATACCATGGAGTAGGGAAGACTTGTATAAGAAAAAAAGACTGAAAAAATAAGAAGTATTGCATTAAAACTATTGCATTAATCAGGAACTTCTGCAAAATTCCTGAAGGAGCTTCTGCAGTCTAGTCCTGAGATATGACAGCTCAGTAAAGCTCTTCTTAGACTGACTGGTACCAGTTTTCATGGCTCTTTAGACTCCAGTTGGTAGCGTCATCCATTCAGACCACCACTCCTGCAGTACTCAAACCTCCCAATTTTAGATGAATTTTGTTGTGATCTGTTCCAAACCCTTGTTATCCAGTAGCATCATCATTTAGTTCAAACAGTTCTCCCACCCAGAACATACTTACTACCAAATCAGACATGTCATTAGTTCATTATTGTCAGAGGGTTATTTCATTCAATTGCCTAGTAAGGGTTAGTTGGTCCTCAAAATCTTGAGGATTATTTCTACTTTAATTGGCAATGGAAATATCTCTCTCCTCATTTCTAATAGTCTGGTACTCTATTCACCAGTTTCCCCTGTTAGGATAAAATGAGATGAAGGTTTCATTTTATCTTTTGGACTGTATCAATATAATCCGAACTGCTAATGACCACTTTTTCCCTATTCTGCTTTTATTTGTGTGGCTTGTTTTTTGTATGTAGATTGTTTAATGCTTACTCTTGATTTTAATATTGCACAATCAGTCCTATTTAGGCTATATTTATTTTATCTCTGCAGTTCTTGATCTGTAACATTCATCTTTTTTTTAAAAAATGAAGCCTTTCATCCTCCTTTTTCTAAATTCATTCTTTAATCCTATCATGCCCTGAAGAAGGATCTGGAATCTATTTAAATTTCTGATAGCATTTTTACCTTGCAAAGAAATCAGATTTCTTTGGTTTGAAGAAATTCTGAACCTCTTCTAAATTCAAGCTCTTAAGCTCTTAGTTCCTGTAGTTTTACTAACCAGTTCTCTTCATTAATGAAATGTGAGCATCTGAAATTCAAAAATTTATCACAGAACTCCATCATTCTTCTATTTAACAGAAATAAAGTTTTGGTAGTTGATACCACTTTCCTCCCATCCCTCTTTCATGCCAATGATCACCATTTTGATCACATTTTAAGATCTTACTGGAATTACTTCTGGCATTATTTTTCATTAATGATTTGCTGATGAAAAACTTTGTCAGCTATGAGATCCCAGAATATAGAGACCTGCAACTGCATTTTCAGGTCTATCATTAGGAGATTAAGGTCTTCAGTGCTGACATAATCTTCTGCATGTATTCTTCTGCTTTATTTCTGCGTATTTTCTTCCTATCCAAAGCCAATCCAGGGTCTTCATTACAGTACTACACAAACACAACCTGCTTTATAAACATTTCCTAAAATGATTTTTTACTTGAAGCAGGTTTTAGTTTATTCTTGGCTATCATTTTATTCTTTGCATCTGATACAGAACCAATTGTGGTGGTATTCATCATCTTTAGTTTCATATCTGTCTTTCCAGAATGATTTGTGTCAGGCAGTAGCTATGCTATGGCATGATTGCCACATCAATAACTGCTTTCAATAATTCTGGTGGCACTATTTGGTATCTGAAGCCCTGAACAGAGCACAAACCCTTCAAGTACTGCTTGCTCTTTTGGTGTCCCCTCCAAGCTTTCGCTATTTACATTACTTACCTGCAGTTCTCACCTATACATCTTTCCGATGTCTAATCCTGTGTTATTTGCTGCCATAGCTTCATTTATCAGCTCTTCTCTGCATGTTTTATGGTCATGTGTGTGTGACATGCATACCTCTCAAAATTATTAGTAATTAGTTCCCTTATATTTTTAAGCTTTTTTTGCCAGTATAGACAAAGTTCAGCCCAAAAAATATGATTTCCTTAGACTGTGAGGTAAGCAATACCTTCTCTAGTCACACTTCCAAGCTTCTAAGCTTCCTTTTTATTCCCTTGAAGATTTATTAGTGCTTGAGACATTTCTTCATCTTCCTTGTTGCTTTTCCCTTTACTCTCACAGGTCAAAAAATTTCACTGAAGATAAAAATTTTCCAGCTTTAGCTATCTTTCCTGCCTTATCCAATGGACATTTTCCACCTGACCAGGCAAGTTGTAATAAACAATATTTTCTGAAATCTGCTGGATGATATCTTGCAACAAAAACTCTGGTGTTATATCCTGGCATTCAAGATGGTGCCAAACAGACCTGTGTTTTGGTATGAATCTAGAAACCTTTCTTCCTTCACTGTTGTGTTCAAAGAGAGGGAGTTTCTCTCCAGCTCTCAGATGAGAGAATGCAAAGCCTTACACTGGCAGAAATACAGCAAAAATTATCTCTGGTGGAAAAAGGTGTGCTTTTCTCTTACTAGGCACAAATCTCTTTCATAGTCTCACCTTCAGCTTTCAAATTCATACCACAGGAGACTAAAGTTCATTAAAGCCAATGAGAAACTTTGTCATCTTTTCAGTAAGGGGTCATGTCCAAGCCATCTATAGTGCTTAGCCTTTTCCTGCAAATATGCTTTATTTACAGTGTATTGTCTTCCAGATTCTTTTAGTGTTTTCTTTATGAGTGAGGGTCTTACTACATAATTTATATCTCCATTTTATTTTTTTAATTCAGCATACTGCTTACATGCCCTTTGGTTTACCTCTTCTCTAAAGTAACTCATCCTATGAAATAAATTTTAAAACAAAATTTTTAAAGACTGTTCATTTCTTTTCAGCTATCACAGAATAACAGGATGAAAGCAAAGCTGATGAAAGCATCTAACAGACATTTTTAACAGCTGTTATGACTGGCAGAGACGTACATATTGTTCACTACATCCCTAAGCTTTGTTTTTATTCCTCCAGATTTGTCTAGCTTGATTACCAATTTGCAGTAACTACTGTCATCCTAAAATAGGCAGTTCCTGAACAGACCAAATACTTCAATCATGCATAGGAGTGACACAGATTACTCATCTGGCTATTATAAGTTTACTGACTGCAAGTACCTAATTTGCCACTTTGGTTTGCTGCCACAAAACCAACAGTGGCAGCAGAAGAAAAGAAACAAATTAAAAAACTTCTAAATTTTTATTTCACCATTTAAACTTGCAAAATATCAAGAAATATATCAATATGTAACCCACTAAGACTAGTGGTTAAGCAGTAATTCATCAGCACACAGTATATCAAACAAAGAGTCTCAGTATTTATTCTACATTAGAGGTATCAGTGAGATCTGTAGCTAAAGTTAACATGGGGTACAGAGCTCTGTAGTATTCAATGGACATAAATTTCTCTCCTTTTTTACCCAAAGTGAGTTCTCTAAAAGAGATTATATTAAGGAACTATCCTACCACCAAAAATTCAAGTAAAATGTTCTTTCTATGAAGTCACAGAACTATTACTGAAGACAATGTCAGAAACATTCTGTGACAGGATAAAAGTCTCATTTAGTGAAACTAGACAGATTCATAGGGTCTAAGAACTGGCTCCCGAGATTGCAAATTTATCTATTTTGAGAATAGAACCCTGAGATTGCAAATTTATCTATTTTGAGAATAGAACTCCATTTCATCCCCCAGGGGCTGAAGGATGAGTCTGATATCCTTTAAGTTTTTACTGAAACTCAGATTGCCTAGGGTCAGATTCTGTCCTGCTCACCATCCTTTGTGTCATGTCTTTTGGCCAGGGATTTTTGATCTAAAAGGACAGTTAACATATTTTTTGTGCCATCCTTGCTCCAAATTGGAAGGTATATTGGAAACTTGATGTAAGTCAAAATGTTTAGCTGTTCTCATCTTTAAGTAAATGAATGACGTGTCACTTCACCAATTAAAGCAAAGCCAAAATAGATTTTAAGAAACCAAAGAAAACTAAACAAAACCAAAACCAACAGAAACAACAAAACAACAACAGCAAACCTCCAAATTTACCTTAGGCAATGTCTCTAAATTTTAGCAGGGGATCAAGAAAAAGAAAAGGTCTTTCCTCAATGAAGCAGTTGCAAGTGATTCCTATTAACCCCAGCACCTGTTTTAGAGGCTTAAATTTCCACACAGAGCCTGAGGCAAGTTGATGCCTTGGGATGGGATACAGCAACCCAGCAAGCTGAGTAGGAATCCACTGAGTTAATAAGAAATACCAGGCATGAGAACTGTTCTTCAATTTCCCTCGGGCAACACTCTATCCATCACCTCAATCCCCTTAAAAAGATTCCTTATCCTTGGTCCTCCTCCCCTCCATTGATTAGACCAGAGTGGTGTTTTTCACCTCCATTTCCCCCACACCTGTGTCACTGGAGAGGCTTCTACTCCCTCTCCCAACAGCCCCTGGGAAGAAAAAGAGTAAGTCTCAGCTTTCATCCACTGCAGGGACCAGAGCCACTTTGCCAGGAGTGCTTTAGATACCAGATGAAAGTCTCTTTCAGCATGCAGAAGGAAAAAAAATGTTAGCTTATTACAAGTCCTCACCACCTTTGCTGAGCTCTTTTACAGCTTGGGACAATGTGCTGGTTTTTCACCCCTCAGGAGCTGTCAGTGGCTGCAATCTTCTGTCTCCAGCCTTAAGTGAATGAGTCACTAGGCATTTCTGCTAGGTGAGCAGGACCTTGGTACACACGAGTTTTTGTCTCTTGATCTTGGTGTCTGATGGCTCCAACTTGTTCTTTGTTTTCCTGCCAGGATCTCTTACTGGCTTCAATCTATTGTTTGGATCCATCTGTCCCTCACTTTCTCTTACACATCTCCTTTGTTCTTTCTGTGCTAGGCAGTCTTTCTTTTCTGATCTAGGTTTCTTAGAAGCTGAATGTAGATGTATTGTAATACTCACAACCTTCTCAAAAAGATGCTATTAACCCATGCCAATTTTATTCCTCTACCCTTCCTTCACTGCCTCCAAACTCAGACTTTTCCATCCATATCCCAACATTTTGATCTTTGTCTTCTTGTGTAGAGGGAACAGACATTTAACATTTGTCATTATGTTACTTAAAATGGTAATTATTTAAAAGTAGCATATTTTAAAACTGTGCTGAATTTAAATAAAATAGTTCTGGCTTATTTAATAAAATTTCAGAACATACCTATGCATCAAAAGCTTATACTAAACATTCACTTTAAAAAACTTGATTCTCAGCATATTTCTGTGAATAGTACTCTGTTTCAACCCCCAGGGGCTGAAGGATGAGTCTGATATCCTTTAAGTTTTTAATGAAACTCAGATACTATTTTGGAATTTTGCTAGGTTTGTTTCTGTGTATGTTGATTCAGCAGAGCCCAATTTACAATGTGGAACTTTAACAAGATCAGCTCTAAGTATAAAACAAAAGCAATGTCAGATGGCTTATGCAAACTTTCCCCTCCCCATTCTTTCTCTATGTATCAGTCACCTTTTTTTGACTCACTCTTTTGAGAATCAGAAATAAATTTAAAAAAAATCAAAATCTATTCTAAACTCTCCCTAACTCCTAAGGTACATTATCACAGTTCTTCTCATTTTTGTGTCTCTGAACTTACCCCACATCTAATCAGTACCACCAACTACTATCAAGAAAGACCAGTAGCAATAGCAACAAACAAGGAAAATGACAGTGAGAGATATCTTCACACACTTTCTTCAGTTCTTCATGTTAAGAAGATTGAGCTGTTTTGCCAAATTCCACTCTTTAATAGGTGGCTATATTAACTATATAAAAAAAAATTCTAGCAAATAGGCTTTACAGATTATTATTTGATATATACTGATAAGTTCTCTTTGTGGATGCTATATGAACCCTAAAATTATTATAATATTAATGGTTATAAGAATAATGCAATTCTGCAGAAATTATATAAGCAGAAGCACAATTATCACTTTGAGAAAGTTTCAAAAGTGGTCTTGAGTGATTTAATATTTGATTCACTGGCTTTTAAATGTTCATGATAACATTGTATTTGCCCATACAGCCTTCCATTATCCAGGAGCAATTTTCACATTAAACCTTATGTTTTTGAAGCTGAGGAATTTCAAAACACTTAAAAAGCTTTGATTCCATGTCCAACCATTCAATTCAGCTGTTTGCAAATGACTGCCTATCATGTTAAAACTGCAATTAAAGCTTGGAAAATATCATCTATTAGTATTGCAATTGCATTTTAGATTTTTTTTTTCCTTCTATGAGGAAATGTTTAAAGAAATTGGTTTGATACATTTCCTATTTATAACTATTTCAGTACAGTAAATACCTAATATTGTTATGGACCTGATCCTAAAAACCCATCTAAAAACTGCTTTACAGTAAGATATTTATTTTTTTTGGAAGATATAGGAATAAAACTTACTATGTCCATGTGCTTTACAGGTTTAACTAAGGTGAATCTTTTCCTTTATGAGTGCATGGGATGGGATCCTATGGCAATTTTCAAGAAAATGGCTACACTTTAACACCTGCAGCATGTTAGGCATCTTCAATATGTTCTTGGGAGAATCAGGAATTATTTAAATTCAACAGGAGATGCTAAATAAATAAAGAAAACATTTTTTTGATTAGTGTTTCTAGCAGACTTTTTGCCCATTGACTCTGGACAGACATTTATATAAAGGGATGAAACTGCTTTGTTTCTGTTTCAGTAAGTAAAATGCTTCCAGGAAGCATCAGGCATATTGAGATTGTTTTGCACAGATGGTCTGTTCATGCACTGTAATTGGAAACCTTTGGGATATGTCAGACTTATTGTGCATACAATCATAGGAAAATAAAACTAGAAGGAACATGGGGAGATCATCTAACCTAGTGTCCTTTGTAAAGCAGGAGCTATTTCCTGACAGGTGCCTGTTTAACTTGTAATCAAGTATTGCCAGTAATGAAGATCCCAGTGTCCCTAAGACATGCTTTTCAGTGCTTTGCAGGACTGATACATATGAAAACTTAACCAGTGTCTGACAGAAAACCTTCTGCTGCCACTTAAGGCCATTCCTTTTCATCCTGTTTACCACAGACATGGAGAACAGTTCATTCCCTCTCCTCTGTGGTAGCTTTTATATGCCAAAAATGGTTTAACCCCTTCTCAGTTTTGCCAGTACATATCACCACAGTTTATCTGTAGTGCAGTCAGGACAGGGCTTCAGTTTCTTTCCACTCTTCTGACCCTTGCTGTGACTGCTTAACTGGCTCAACTACTCTTCTGCAGGCCGTGTCAGTGCTCTCCAGAGCATCCCCTGTGTGGTGCATGTGTCCTCTGACTGAGACAGACATGGTGAATGTGTGCAGGGTTTCATGAATTCACAGAAGCTGCCTGAGGACATTGAGCTAAAGTACACCTGGAAATCCCAAGCACACACTTCAAGTTCATCCAAAGCAATCCTGCACAGGAACAACTGCATGGGAGGGCCCAGATGTGTGGCAGTTCTGTCAATGGGGCTAACACTGGCTTTTTTAAAGTTCTGGTTGTTTAAATGTACAGACATACACCTACAAAACACAGCAATAAACTTTCTGGTAATCAGCTGCCCTATTTGTGATGCTCCACTCTCAGTACCAAGCCCAAGCTGACAAGGGAAAATATGTCCATGTACATGATGCTGTAGAGAGATGCCAGCTCGAATATACAGTCTTAGAAATTCATTTGCAGCTTTGCCAGTAACATTTAATTAATGCACTCACTAAGGACCTATAATCAGCCCCTGGAAATTCTAGGATTTTCAGCTATATGGGTTTAATCTCTTTGATCTCAAGAGTGGAACTTCTCTTTTCTTCTGTGCTTCTTGCCCAGTAAGCTGAAATTTAAAGTGAAATGCTTTTGCATTTGTAAGATATAGGAATGAAACTTGCTATGTCCATATGCTAACAAACACTGTGGTATTTTTCAGTAATATAGATTATTGCAACTTCACTGCCATTTCCCAGTATCTCAAGCTGAAGGAGAATAAGTGGGAACTTTTAGTTCAGGAAAGAGGCATAGGTAATTAACTGAAATAATTTCAGTTTGAAATCAACATGTGTCCTGGTTTAGGGACATTCACAAAGCAATGAAGGGCAATGCTTTAAAATGTTCAGAAAAAATAAGGAGGGAGGATTTTTTTCACTCTTGTAAGGATTTCTTTTTTTTCAGAATAATCATGTTTATGTGAAACTTCTGAGATGAAATGATTTTTCATTTTAGCAGGGAAAATATATTTGGAGTCCTAGAATTTGGAGCGTATGGAAATGAAGCTTCCCAAGTAGACAGCTGAAAATGGCACATGCAGAGAGCAACAGAGATCTATAGGAGATGGTTAGCTGCCAGACTCTTGAGAATGTTTCAAGATAGTCACTGGAGACCCAAAAGCACCTGTCAGCATTTGCTCAAAATATGAGATATGAAAGAAACAAAATATTATGAAACAGCATCCTAAACAACTTACTTCACCAAAGTAAAATTTCTCCACCTAGGATCCATTGTTCTGCATTAAGGATATTTCTCAAAAAAAAATTACTGAAGTTCTACTTTTGTGAGACAGAAATAAAATAGCAGAAATGTGATGTGTTCTCTGCAATCAATAGGCTATCTCACCACTAAACATGTGTCTAGCACTGAAATTGTGCAACTAGATAAAAAACAGTTACTCAAGGTTCCTGGCTAAGTACCACACAAATCAGTGAAGGAAGATCTATATATAGAAATCCATTTGATGCCTAGTAAAAGTATGCTGGCAGGAAAAAACACTTTGAAATGGTAAGTGAGACTTTGGAGTTTTTTGGTTGAAGTTCATCCTCTTTCTTTTTATCCACCCCCTTACTGTTTTTCTCAAACATTCCCTCCTCCAGTCCTTCCTGTGCAACTGTTAAAGCCTTCAGTTTTACAAAGTTGTTAATAACCATTTTACAAAAATCATCTTCTTGGGACTCACTTTGGTATAACATTTAGTATTTACTTAATTCTTTTTCAGTCCTCCCAAATTAAAACAAACAAAACTTACCAAACTCATCTAATAGTCAGTGATGTGATGTGAGATAATATTTCTGCCTTTATCTGTATTCGGGTCATTTCAGGTCATACTTGGTTTCTCACTGAACCAAGTCTTATTTTGATTTCTCCCTTAGAAATAAAGATAATGAGTGTCATCTCCAGGTGTTATTTGGTTCTGAATTAAAGCTGGGTTCACCAGGGTATTTGGCAGAGCTAGAGGATATGGTTGCCAACAGCTGTTGGTGTCACAATTTGGCCAAGGTCTGTGATCAGAGGGAGTTTGAAGAGTCCTGTAGCTATGAGTTTAGTGTCAGTAGAGTACAGGCTACCCCACCTTTTGCAGGGGAGGTGACCATCTTTTTCTCACACACAATGACAAAAGAATCTTCTTACTCAGCTGGAGAAGGTTCTAGCCATCTAAATCCACTTGGGTGCCTAAAATAAGCAAAATCTTGCCACAGTTCTTTCCAAAAGAAAAAAGATAAATACTCTGAAAATAGAAGACGAGAAATCCAAAGGCTGGGATACCTTGCTTCACACCACACAAACTGGCATGGTGGTATTGGAGTTCTTCAGAACTGCGGTGGGTGCTAATTCCATCTTTTATCTGCCATTTTCCAAAACAGGCAGCAACAATAGCTTTCTCAGTCTATTGAGTGGCTCCAGCTGAGAGGGGGAAGTGGGGAATGAGAGCCAGATTCTGGGAACAGCAGGGAAATGAGGCTCTGTAAAGGAGTCTGGTGAGGGAATTGGTGCTTGGCACCGCAAGACAGTCTGATAATTGCTCCTGCACAGCAAAGGGGCTTTGAGGAAGTGAATTGATGTTCATGGATTTTATAGCACAATAGTTCTATATGCTTCTTCCTACAAATAGATGGAAGTCCTTGAAGGAAAGAATGGTAGAGCACTTTTTCTCCCTCCTTTGCTGATTTACATTACAAAAAACCCCTCAACATTTTGATTCCTATTCACTATTAAACACTACTACCTCTCATCTGGTTCTTAGCACAGCACAATTAATATATCTCTATGTACCTCCTTTTCTAGTCACAAAGAATTAGAACACAGAAATTCCCTTCAAGGGCTGAGTTTTTAAACACCTCCCTTTAATCCAAAGCTAACTATTTCTAGTGAGAACAGAATTATGAACATGGACTGAAATTCTATACTTTGTGAATTCACATGCACATCAGTGGGATTTGCATAAACCTGTATCCAGCACATCTATGTCATCACCCTGAGTTAGAGACCAGCAGGGTACAATGGAGATCAAATACAAAACTTTCAGAATAACTCATGGAAATTTGGATGTTCAAGTGGTATTATGGGGATAGGCTTTCAGCACCTAGTTTCTGCACATCTTTGGAGTTCCTGTTCTTCATTATAGTAATTTAAGCATGGCTGTGGACGGATGACTGCCACTAGTCCTGTTAAGACTACATTCTGTACTACACCAAAATATCTGTTTTGTAGACCTGTACAGAAATTCTTTTGGGGTCCCAATCACTAACCTTTGATCTTTATTAATTGGTGGTGGTGAAGGGTTAGAACGTACATATCTATAGGAAGAAATTGGAATAAGTATTTAACTGAAAAGAAAATCTTGAACTTACTTCATTCAGTTATTATCACTTCATATTTGGAGCTGAAAAACAAAAATGAATAAAAGTACAACTATAAATACGAAAAAGCAATTCAGATCAGGCTGTGCTAACAGAAATATCAACAATTTTCCTCAAGGTCTCCAAAACTGAGAAATTAATCACGAGAAATTTATTCAGTTTGCCAGATTAAGGTACAGAATAAACAAGCAAAATACTTTTTAAAATGTGTTATTTGACAGATTCAATAAAGCCTGTTTTAGAACATGAGATTTCCATTTTGAATTAGTTTTAATATTCATATTTGTAGAAAAGCAATCTACTATTCTTTGATATCCAGCAACTTACTTCAGACTTGTACAATGTCTTATTTTACTCCCCTATTAAACACACACTGCAAAGAGAAAAATGCCCAAGTCTTGATATCAGTGTGTAAGAGGATTTTAAACCTTGCACTTTCCACTTTAGCAAGGATTATTAGGGGGAAAAATGTAAGAAGTGGGAGGGGAATTTTTTGTGTAATTAACACAATAAATAGATTGATTACAATTCAGCTCTTGTTCCTCTTCTTATTTCAAATAAGAAATAAAGCAACTTTATGGTGCAAAACAATGACAGTTGGATAAAAAACCTTGCAGTGCTTTATATATCATCCACTCTTCCTTCCCTGATATCATAAGTCCCTTTTTGGTAGACAATTATAACTGTTAGGAGCTTCTGTGAAATGTGCAGGACAGTCTCAGCACAATATATATTCTTAAAATCCAAATTTTTCAAAATTCGATGCTGAAAATAGAAATATTTGCATAAAAAATCCTTGACAAATAGTTTTATACATGTATCTTAATTGAAATTAAAAAATCAAAATTTATTCAATATGCTAATCCTTCAATAAGACAGAGATCTGAGCTCAAGTCTTCCTGCTGAAAGCTGTGTTCCTTCCAACATTTCAATGAATATAATTGACGTGGAAATATCTCTGATCATTTATAGACAAGGTAAAAAGTCTGTGTTTGCACAAGTAGTCTATATGACATTTTACTAGACAAAACACATCAAGCATTTGTCACTGATCATATTGATCAGCTCAATGACATTTCTTTAGAGTATCATCACCAGCAGGATTATGCAAATTTAGGGTAGGATCATGCCTTTTTTCCCATTTTCTCTTTGTGTCTGCTCATCAGGTTGCAGCACTTATAGCTAGAAATACATCTCAGCAGTTTAAAGTCTGGAAGGATTGCAGGCTCACAGAGCAGGTGTAAACAAGTCTTTCATCCTAAAATTTCCTGAAAGCCTCTTGTCTTCTGAAGGCTGGGCTTCTTTCATGCCTCCTTCATCTGCTCTTAGGCTCTATTCCCTGATTTTGCTCTTGATGTATTAGGGAATACTCCAAACTCCTTGTTAGCTTTCACATTTACAAAATCCCCAATCTTATAACATTTTCCCTGAACCTAAGCTCTCTTTTCCATCCATCTCCTCCTAGTCCTAAAGACTGCCTTACATAACTTTAGTCTTACCAGATTATTATTCTCCTTTCCAAGCCTCTGATCCTAAAAAACCCTTCACCTATTCCCCTTCCTCTTTTGTGCTTTTCTTTGGGAGCAGCTATTATTTCTTAGTTATTTCCTAGCCTTATTTGTAAGTCTCTCTGTCTAGAACAGTATGTGAAAAATCAGCAAAAGAACATGGAGTTGAGTTCTTACTTATAACATCACCAAAAAAAGCCTGTACCAGAGATTAAAAAGTCTCAGGAAAAGGAATGAAAAAGTGAAAGTTCTATAGAAAATACTAAGTTCCGAGAGTGTTAAGATGTGTTTATTGGTATGATGATAAAATAATTTGAAAGGTTGACCTTTCAGAGATTTAGCTATTATGTCCCTCTTATTAGACAGAAATCTTTAGTTCTTCTGTCTAAATAATATTAAAATGTTAAGAATCCTATTAATTAGACACTTAAAATTCAAAGCATAGATAAATATTGTGTGATTTTTGAAAATGAAAGATAGAGCATTAACTACTGCTAGCTTATCTGTTAAACCTCATTCACTTTTTTATTAGGAGGAGAAAATTTGCTAGAATAATGGAAATGTCATAAATATTTTATGAAGCATCCCATAGAAATCATTAATGAATTTCTCTCCTACTGCACACTTTTTGAGCCATATGGAATGGCTGAAACAGATTAGGGGGAAGGAGACTGGAGGGGGGGATACTTCTAATCTCTACATTTTCAGACCATCGGCAATATTCTGTTACTCTTTATATGCTAATAATGTTTTAATCAGGAGAAAAATCTCCAAAAGGGCTGCATCACTTTATAGTATAACTTCTGTAGAATTTTGCAATAGGCCTGCAAAGTTGCTTTTGTACATTGATGTCAAGGATCAATGCAATATAATGCACATAAAGCAATGACAAAAAGGTTTTATACCGCACTAGTTGTCTTGGTTTTACTTTTTTTTTAAGCCTAATTAGTACTAGTAATGGCATAATACCAGCCATACTTAACTACTCATCTCCTTAAAATGTGATGAGATTGACTGACTAATGTATGCAGTGCAGCCTATTTTCTATACTTGCTCCAGCCTAATAATTTCCTCATGGCAAAACCAAAAAAAAAAAAAAAAAAAAAAAGAAATATTGTCTTATCCACTCAGTATTTTTGACTTTCAACACAGTCTTAATATTCTTGTGATCTGAATCTTTCTGATATGCAAACAACACTTATGGTTACACCAGTGCTACTTAATAAAAGTACCAGGTGGTGAACCATTTTAGCCAGTATGCACATGCTAAACTGAAGAACACTTATCAGAGAAGAGTTTACAGGCACCATTAATCCAAGCTTTACACTGCTTGAAAACCATGCATCTATAAAGCCCTAGGGATCCCTTATTTTAAGAAAAATTTGGAGAAATAGAGCATGATGGTGCATAATCTCCAGTGTGCATATACAGCAATATGCAAGGAAACAGTGGGTGGCCTGTTGAATAGTAACAGAGGCACAGATGAATGAAAAGAAATGTCAGCAACTGAGTGCTGTGGTTTCAGCTGGGTGGGTTTAGGCTAATACTGCTATGGCTTGCTCAGCTGGCTTTCTGCAGTTTTAATGATGACTGATCCCTATAGTTAAGAAGCAAAATTCAGCTGAAATATAGCACAAGACTGTGTGCAGAGCCTATACACTGCTTGTTCAGATTTCTGCTTCCCTTTGATCTTCATGCCCATTTACTGGTAGCATAACCAGCTGATTAAATGATCTTATTTAGACTCACTGTTAGATGACAACTCCAGCAGACACAAGATGCATCCTAGATCTGAGTGTCTTTTACACTTAGAAAAAGAGGACTTTCAGGCTTATTCACTTAGAAAAAGAGGACTTTCTGGAATATGTTGATAACTAGCTAAACAGAATCTAGCTTCTAAGCTTCCCTGAGTACTTTTTGCTGCAGTCTTTATTATAAACCACAAATCTAATGTTACAATTAAAAGCCCATCAGTAGACGACCACATTCTTTGCCTCCAATGCTTAGAGTATTTCCAGCCACTGCAGGAAAAATCTACAGGACATAATTATGTCAATCATTCAGAATGTTCTAATACTGACAGAAAGTCTCTCTCCTTTGAGATATATATTATACTGCTAATATCAGCGTTTAAGTGATCTATATGAAAGTTTATTTCTCTCCAGATATTAGCATTATATCCACAAATTCTGAAGTGCCCTTAAACCTTATGTATATTATTACAAACAGTCAGATAAATCCTTTAGCTCTTATGTCTAAGTACAGCCCTTGGAGGCCTATGTATGTTTTAGCTATGCCTATAAAATAAACAGAAATTGACCTTTCTGGTATCACCTTTGGCTAATTATAGTAATAATACTTTTCCAAGCTATTTTGTTGTGTAATTATGTTGCTAAGGGAGGAAAGAGGTAAGGAAATCCCACTTAGATGTTAGTGTTTCTCATTTTCCCTCTTGCCGCGTATCTTACGGACACTAAAGACCTCACTTGTTGACATATTACTTACAGCTTGACATTCAGAAGAGCTTCTACTTCCACATGAAGTTGTACTAAACCTTTGGCACTTTCCTAGTAATTTTGAAGCTTGTTGGGGTCCCCCCAGTTTGGTAGGTTCTGTAAAGATTGCTGTTCATACACATCTGGAACACTTGTTGGGAAGGTGGGAGGTAACGTCCAGGGTTGAGTTGCTCCTGAGCAGAGGACAAGCCAGGGGCTGAGGATGATGGCCAGGTAGGTTCACTAGCAAACAATACAGTCTTTAGGTATTTTAGCAGAACAAGTCCCATAGCAGTAATTGGGGCTACCCACAGTTCAGAGACTGTTGGAAAAACCTGTAGCAACAAGACAGGTTTGAGGTCAAGCTTGGAAGTCAAATTAGCCAAGGTGAGGAGAAGCAGGAATTAGTAATGTGGAAAGTTAGGCACACGTGCCTAGAATGCACCAAGTCAAAAAAGAAAAGCCATGCCATGAGATTAAATGCAGCTCCCAAAGCAAAGAAAAGAGGCTTCTGCAGCTCTTTTGCATGCCTTAACTGCTGCTACAGCTGCCTCATGTGGGGCTGGGCTTGTGGGGCTGGGACACATCAGAGGTGACCTTCAGTACAGATGCTGCAGTCCCATGTGGGGAAGAGCAGAGGTGGTGTTGTCTGTCAGTGTGCTCAGGTGGCTTCTCTGGGCTTCTGAGTGCACTGCTCTTTCCATGCACTTTTCCTTGGCTGTGGTAAGGAAAGTGTAATTCACTTGTAAATAATTGTCTAAATGCATTTCTCTTCATGTTACTCCTATGTGGTGTCTTCGAGCTTGCTTTTCAAATTTCAATTCTATATTTATTGATTTTTTTTTTAATATTCCATGTTTGTCTGTTCTTTGATACTTTTATTGTCCTTGTAATTGGCTCTTTCTGCATGGAAGTGGTATCAATATGCATAAATGTTTCTGTAAAATAAAATTGATTTCCAGGAAATAGTAGATTTCTGTTTACTCAACTCTCCCAAATTTACACCTTTAAAAATCCTGTTCTCCTAAAAGTAATAATGTATAGAAATCCTTTTCTATTGTATTTTGAGCACTTGGAGGTTATATTTAAAAGATCTCTGCAGTGAGATCTAACATCCATAAATAGAAGTTGATAAAATGGGTTTTCTGTATTTTAAGTGAATACTAGAAGCATCATAAAATCATTGAAATCCACAGTGCAGGGCTCTATGGAAAGATGCATCAAAACTTCCCTGCAGTGGTGTCATGGGAGTTCCATAAAAATGTTAATAAGTTCACAAATATTTTCTCAAGATAACTTTTTAAGTGAAATATTCCAGCAATGTGTGATAGCAAATTATTATCCGTAAACTGCAGGAGTAATTTTTCCTTTTAAGTCCTGATTCAGCAGGTAGATGTCCGTTTTCAGTCTTCAAGCATCTTCAAGGAATTTCTTCTTGATAATGAAAACAGTATCACTGATGTACAGTACAGTTTCCTATTTAATGACACAGCAGTCTTTTCTTTATTTCCTATGTGAGTTTCTAAAATACACTCTTCAGACATATTTCAGGGAGAGCTACAAAATATATTCAGGCTACTGCTTTCTATTTCTTAAAAACAGCAAGTTTTATTTCACTCTCATCTAACAAGCCAATTTTGAAGTGATGATATTATAGTTCAGCAAATGTAGATTTTGAGATGTGAGCCAGGTTCATGACACATAAATTATATAACTTAAGATGGAGTACAATGTTACAATGTCACACTAGAGCTAAGTCTATTTCCTGAGTTGTAGAACAGTCTTGTCTTCTGTCAGTGCAACAGCAACATGATAGTTTTTTTTTATAACTAGTGACTCTGTATCATATTTTCTCAGATTTTAGGTAAAAAATGAAAATCTTCCCAGCAGCAGCCCTGCCCCTGCATCTTCCCCCTGAAATTTCAGACACAATATCCTTTAAGGCTGTCCTACATTTACTGGTAAAAAAAGTGTCTACAAGGCTAAAGTATCTTTGCACTTTCTACTCTCTCTATTAGGTTGCACAGGTGTATTTGAAGGCAGAATTTTACACCCTTAATCGAATTTAGTTAATACTACTGATGAAGAAGCACGAGATGGAAACCCCCCCTAGCTTATTATTCAGCTATTTATATCAGTCAGGTTACTCTTGTGTTTCTCTAAGGTTACCAGGCGTAGAGAGTAATAATGGTTTATTTTCTCCCTTGAAAAAGTATGATGGAAATCAGAAAACCCTTGAATAACAAGCCTTGGAAGAAGATGTCATTGTTACACAAATGCTTTACCAGTTAAAAGAGTGGAAAACCATGTAAACAAAACTGTTCAAAGTGTGCAGATTCCATGAACTACAATGTCCAACTTCACACAGTGCTAGGAGAAGACAATCACACAATAATTTTGGAGTGTATAACTGTGTAGTTCATGGCAAGCAAACTACATATTTGCAGTTTAAATCTTGTCCCCATGGATATACACAGAGTTCAAATTATGACTCTTATGAATTTATAGCTAAGCATCTATTTTCCCTCTTCTCCTCTGCGAAGGTATTCCAGCTCTAGAAAAAGATAAACTAATTTAGAATTTGCTAATATCTTTTCTAATATGTTTCATGCTAAGGTAGCAGTAACAGAGGGAATTATTATGCTATTTGATCAGACAGAAACAAGAAGTGTGTTGGTTAGGAGAATGAGGTGCCTACAGGCTGGATCTCAGACTTAGATTTACAAAACTTAGTTCTGACACACCCTATTTCTAGTACTCCCATCCATAAATGGCTTTAGGAGAAAGATTTAAACTCTGGGTTATTCACACTTTAACCCTTGGGACTTGCTGCCAGTCCTTCAGTGGTGCCATAGGCTGAAGGTGCTCCCTTGGTGTCAGCAGAAAGTCCAGGGGTGTGTTTACTACATCAGCCAAGTGTCAAACCTGGGGTAATTGAGGCCCAAAGTACTTGCAACATCATTGCCAAGGCTATTCTGACACCCCTTCAAATTTACCAGCTACTGCTCCTGCATGGGGTTCCTCTAGTCTGTGTGTGTGTTTCAGTTTTAGATATTTACCCTGTCCTTACACATAACCTCGAAGGTCTGCTTAGTGTTCCTAATTAAGGACTTTTTTTTTTTTTTTTTGGTCTGTGGTACTGGGTCTGCATGGTCTAAATGAAAAAGCATTTCAAAAGCAAATAATTGGTAGATGCCAGAATCAGTAAAATCCTCAAAATTTGGAAGATTTCAGAGGGTTGTCACTCTTTTTGGTACACCTTGGAGAGCAACCTGCAGGGACTGCTGACCCAGTACAGGACTGCTGGAAGAAACAAGGACTACTACAATTCAGAATGTTGTGCAAGACATACTACGAGAGAAGGAAGCACGAAATTTTTCTATCCTTTCACTGGAAAAAATCTACAGTCAGCAGCTGCACACAGAACAAACTTTTAATAAGATTATTCTTATTATTGGTACAGAAATGGGCCATCAGGTATTGTTGTTTTCCCCTGAAGAAGATGAACAATTGGTCCAAAGTCTTCTGATATTATGGGCTCAGAACATTTAGCAAAGGAATTTCCTAGTGAGAAAACAGTGAAGGGCTCAGATTTATCATATTTCATCCTGTAACAGTGGTGGACATGGAGGATATTGGCAAGTGGCCTATTTCAGAAGCTGCTGGAACTTCAGCAATCTGATGAAAGGATCAGAAATATCAATTGAGGTTAGTCAGCTCTTGGGTAGCATGGGGAAGTTAGATAATTAAAAGCTTTTGGAAGTGATTACTTCTACAACAGAAACCCCTCAACCTGGAAGTTTTATAAATGACTCAGATCTTGAACAGTTATGGAATATAGTAAAAGGCAAATTATGGAAGATGCTACAGTCAGTCATAACAGCATTTCAGAGAGAATGCTGCAGCCTAATTACATTAGTTCCGGAACCTTATCAGCATATCTGATTTCTGTATTGATTTCTGGAAGCTAAATGCAATATCTGGTTCAGATGTACATCCAATAGCTCAGATTAATGGAATGCTACTAGGCTTGAGTAATGGCCAATATGTAACTACACTTGACTTAACAAGTGATATTTGCAGATGCTTTTAGCTTCCCAGATTCTAGAAGACCATTTCCTTTTCTATAGTCCATGAGGAGTGTTAGTTTTAAAAGTGACCTTTATTTACAATAAGCTCCAGCAGCATTTTCAATACTGATAAAGAAAAGTAATTTATGTTAACCAGAGAAGCACATTTTGATGTAGTGATCTATATCACTCACTTATCTAGATACAGGTGGGACACCTGCAGAAGGTATAAATTTCCCTGGGACATTTTAGGATGCTCACGTTGCCTTGCTAACACAAAATGTGTGGACTGAGATGAAATACAAGGGAAATATATTTTTTAAAGGGAAGGAATAAGACTATGTGCTGGGTTTCACTGGAAATGAGTAAGTCTCTCATATCAGCCTCTATGGCACTGTGTTTTGGATATGTGATTAAAACGGTCTTAATTGTTTGGTTTATTCCTAAACAATGTTTGCACAGACTAAGAGCTTTCTGTTTCTCACCTTGCCACCCATAGCAAGTAGGCTGGATGTTGACAAGGAGCTTGAAGAGGACACAAGCAGGACACACCCAGACTGGCCAAAGGAATGTGTAAATAATATGTCCAAAAGTAGAATCTGAGAAGAGGATATTTTGGGGGAGGTAGCCATTGCATGGGAGCTGGCTGGGCATCAGTGTCCTTGAGGAGGCAGTGAGTGAATGCCTTTGTATCACCTTTTTTGAGTATTTTTTTCTTCCCTCTCTTTCAGGAGGGAGAGTGAGCAAGTGGCTGTGTGGTGAATAGTCACTGGCCGGGGTCGACCCATCACAGACTGATGAAGAAAGGACTTCCACAGGGTGCCCCATTCTTACCAGCAACTAAAAGATTTTCTTTCCTTTTGTATTTATCTAAGTATTGACAAGTTACAGATGTTTTTTTGCCTGGGGAGGTTTGTTCTAGGACAGTACATTCTGTAAGGTATGGTCAGCAGCTTGTGTGAATGCAGTAGGTGAGAGAACATGAATCTTTTGCAATGCCTTCTTTTGTATGTGAAGGCTTTTATTGGACCCTCAGAGCTAAAAGTGCTCCGATCCATTCCTTGATCTTCTCTCTCTTCCATGGAAGAGCTGTTACATGGTGATGGGCATTGACTGTCTGCTCACACAGAGGACAATTAAGACCTTAAATACCACCTCCTTGAAGTCTGTTAAGTGGAAATTTACCCATTAAGATACTGGAAAGTTATCCATAAGAAAATCCCCTTACTGCCTGTGTTGCACCTACAGGTAAGACCCTAGCAGAGTGACAATGATTAAATGTCACATTATCAAAACCACAAAACCAAAGCCCTCTTAACATCCTGTGGCTGCAGATAAGTTCCTGGATGTGCATATTACTTCTGTAGAGCATTCATGTTAGACAATGCAAATCAGAGCCAGTTACAATGTGTGACACAGCTCAGCAGCATGTGGATTTCACCAGATCAGGACCAGACGTAGGTTATGTGTGTGAATACACAGTAAAATGGAAAATCATGCATCCTTTCAAAAAAAAACAACTGTTGTATAACTGCATTACTGCAGGGCCAAGCCACAGCTAGCATTGCTTTCATAAGCCCAAAAATGGTGTTGCATTTGATTCTAGCATCTCTGAGATGACATAGATTCTTGCACATGTCTTTGCCAGACTTTGAAATTGATGCTGAGTCTCCATGAAACCTTTATTTTTTCAGGGTTGAATTGGCTCTACACTGCACCTAAAAAAATCTTTTCTTTCTTTCTTTTTTTTTTTTTTTTTTTTTTTTTTGTATTTGTGGTTTCATTAACAGAGACTGTTGCTCTTTATAGATACATGGATTTTTTTTTTTTTTAATTTTTAGAACAACTCAGAACTAAACAGGTGACAAAATATCCATATTGAGTTCTGCTATGAGCAGTCTCTTGGGACCACATAAATTACACTGAGCTGGAGTATATGATGGAAAGAATTTGTACACAGCAGAACAGAAAAAAAGATAGAGGGTCCACCTTTAAAACTGGACCTCAGCTCTTCCATTACATTTCCTGCCTTAACTGAAAGCAGTTCCATGTAATATAGACTAGCAACAGACACAAATGATAACCACAGAACAGGCACTGCAATCCACCTCCTTGTCTCCTGTGTAGGAACTTGTTTATGGGACTACAGCCCCATGTATATACCCTAACAAATACTTCTATTTTCTCAGTTGATGTGTTTAAAATCTGGGACAGATCCTGTTCCCTACCACTGCTTTTGCTCTGGGGCCAATGTTTAGACATTAAAGAAGGTAGGCTTGACTGGCTTACTTGTGGCCATGAGAGGTTGGACGAACTCCAAGCAGCTTGACACCATACAACCCCTGAATGATGGAAAGGCAGAGAAAAGGAATGGAGCTCGCCCTACTGGAGAGACAATAGAGAGACAATGAGTGACTCGACTATGGGTCTATCTCACATCTGTAGAAAGAAAACATTTAATGGCTGCTATTACTCTCTCTGCAAGTTACTTAGAGAAATAATATATGTACTTCTTCCTACCTCCTTGAAAAATACCTCCAACTTTTGCATTAACTCTGATATGAGCAAGACCAAGTCATCATTGTAATATTACCATTAGGGTTTCATTGAATTTTTCTGTAAGGATAAAAACATTCTTTTGAGTTGGGAGTTTCACTGAGACACCCTTTTTTTTTCCCCGTCCAAACTTTTCCCACTCCTTTTTTTTTGTGAATTGTATTCACTCCATGATGATTATGAAATACACCCATTTGATTATGATCTATGTGTCCTTGAGCACAGTTAATGCTTTTTTTGGTAAAAAATACACGTCTGTTCTAAGCCCAAAGTTAAAAGAAATGAAGACATTTTGAAAAGTCTTTGGTCAGATGCTTAATGGTTGCACATATGGTAGGCTTAATAGCTTACATTCAACGTGACTGTGAGAAGTAAATAAACTCCAAGCAATTTCACATAATTTAATTCCTGAAAGAAACTTTGACCTTGATATTCCTTGTTATGTATATAAATAAAAATAAATTAAGACGTTTTGTGCTGAGCCGACTGGGGGTTCTAGAATAGCAATGAAGCTCTACATTGAATCAAGGTGTTCCATAAACCTTTAATTTCCTTGAAAAAACAGTAATTTATTTCATGGTAATCTCCTTTTTGCTGAACAAGTGGTTGCATTTTCTCAGTGGGAAAGTAAACCAGCTGGAGATTTAATGTAAGGAGTAACTCAGCGCTGCAAAATACTGTGTATATAAAAAGATTTGCAGTTTAATTCAGAGGTCAAAAGATATGTAACTTCCTAATGATATTGGAGAAATAGCTTGGAATAATGCCCTTTCCTTAATTCTGAGAAGTAAAGAACAGGCAAATTAAAATGTCAGTATACTAAATTGAAAGCTGTTTTATGATAAGACACTTGAGCCAGCAATCAACTTTCCAAATACCACACGTGATAGTAGACTTACAGTTCTTGATGGGAAGACTAGTGCAAATTTCAGCATTCAACATATCAGTGAGGCAGTGCTAGAATTCAGTGCTCACTTTTATATCAGACTGGTATTTAAAACCTAAAAATATCCTGAATTAGGGTAGATATGGCACGCTGATTCAGAGAGCAAAAGCTATTTCAGTTTGAAAAAAATTTGGTTTACTTGTTGCAGGCACTGATATCTATAGTGTTACTTAGTAAGATGCCATAAATAACTTCATAACAGCTTAAAGAACTGTCAGAACATTCTATTTGAAACTAAATGAAATAGATAACAATGAATTAAGAAAGATTAAATTTTTCATGGCGTAAGATGATGATGATGAAACAATGGTATTTTACTCATCCTGTTGTGAGCCCATAAATTCTGAAGATATGTATGCTGAGCAGATTCCTTTGTTCAGCTCTGAGTTCAATAAGCTTTTTACTTAATAGGAGTTGATTTGGAATGCAAGTATATTTGGAGTATAAAATCTAAGAGTGATGGCTCAGTCAATATTTTCATTGGCTAAAAATATTAGCAGCTGATTCATAGCTTTATCTTCTATGTCCCAGGATAAACTTGTTCTCCCAGAATGCCTGAACATGCAGATAATAGGATAAAAAATATTGTTGTTAGCTGAAAAATTTTTGTATTTCCACGCTTTCTTAAGTCCTATATTGTACTAAACTCAAGCAGTTGAAGTTCCTATACTTTTTAAACCACTACAACCACTCATCTTGAGAATGGTTTTATCAATTCAAATGCAAATAATGAAAGAAGGCAGCACAATTTTCCCCTGCAAATTTGGTTGATCCCTTAGAACTTCTTTGTCTCAGTTCTCTCAGCAGATTATAGGCATCTAAGTGCCCATAATCTTGCACAAAAAGTTTCTAGTCTTACTGATATCTATCTTCAAACTCTATTTACTTTAAAAAGCTAAGGTTTTCCTGTCACGCTGAATTATTTTGGGCTCATAGACTTCAGCATTAATGCTTCCACACTTCTGCACAAAAAAACTACCTCACTGTGAAGGCCAGCTTTTAGGAACTCCCACTTCATCACATTTTATTCAATATACTTTCAAGTGTTTTCCCTAAGTAGCCTAATGTTCTAAAGAGAAAAGTCTCCAGCCTCACAGCTTGAACACTAATGAGCACTCATGCAACCACACCAATACATAGAGGTGATCTGAGCCACTCCTCTGTATTGGGATCCAGAGGGCAAATATGTGGATGGCAGGAGGAGCAGCTACAGAAACAGCTACAACATAAGGTGAGAACATGAAAGTAAGAAATGGAAAAGCATTTAATCTTTGATACTCCAACCATAGCCTGCCAATTCTTCTTTCCTTAGGATAAGGGGCAGCTTCCTAATAGATTCACCACCCTGTTGTCAAAACACCGTTCATTCCATCTCAGTCCCACAACTGTCTTGAACTGTCTAGGATAAAAGTGTGTTCATCACAAGCATCATGTGCTTACTCTATTTAGGAATAACTAATACCAGGAGGAATGTCTGGCATTCATTTGAAGAAAAATATCTCTTCTACAACCTGGAGTTCTTGTAGCAATATCCTAATCTCTGAACCTCCAAGTGTAATTTCTGTTATTTTTCTCTTATTTTTAAAAATGGCATTAGACATGTTTTTCTAAAGGATAGAATGAAAAATCAGTTGTTTATTAGAAAATCTATTTAACAGAAGTGTTCCCTTCCAAGACAGAGGGATATTTGGGTATGAAGAGCTTGGAAGAGGGTCTGGCTGTTCGCTGTCTATTTATATTACAGGTGGATATATCAAGAACCAACCTAACATTATACAAACCAAGACCAGAAATAACAAATGTATTTTAGGAGTAAGAAAAAATCATCTCTGAAAAAAATTTTCTATAGATGATGTGTACCCTCAACTCCATGCAGAACTTAAGTCAAGATAATTTGCTATTTTTCTAAACTCTATTAACTGTTCCAGACAATGGTTTTGAGATAAAAACTTCCCAGTATTCTCTGGTATTCACTAATGCAGAATGAATGTTCTTAGTGACCCCCTCTAGCCATAAAATATACAGCTGAATGTAGAAAATTACATTTCTTGAGAAGTACATTCATTTCTCCTATTTGGTATGGAACTGATTTTCACAAAAACATGATGTACTTTACCTTAGACCTTCAGTTCAGTACTTTTCATGTATTTTGGAAGACCATGGCCAAGACATAAAGAGTTGGAGGGTCACCTGTCTTCTGTTGTGACTGTATACTTGCAGGCTTTTTGCTATCACATGACATCAGCTCCTATTTTTCCTTTCCTATCACATATGAATATTTCTGTTGGGAAATTAGTCAATTTTCTGGCAGAGTAAAAGAGAATAGCATCCTCCTAGCATTAGTAAAGGGAGCATAAATAATTTCTGCTGATGACAATGTTTGAATCCACTCTTTCACAATTAGGAATTAAAGAAATTTCTTAGGTACTACTCTCTGGAAACTACTGGCAATTGCTGACTTTAACAGCAATCCCAGCACCTGCAATTAGGTCAGCTATTTGCAGTGTGCCCCAAGGGAACTTGGCAAGGCAGGTGTTCCAGTGCCTATCTATCACTGCTACCCATTCCAAAAAAACCCACAAGTATATCTGTGCTATATGCTGCTCCATCATTTTTTCTGTACCTCTGTCATCTATTCTGCTTTTTATCAGGTTCTTTTCTGCCTAGCTAGATGTTAATGTAGCCTTTGGCCTCAGCTGATCACTGTTTGTGTGGGACAACTGTGATGTCAAAAGAAAGAAAGCATCTTAATCATGTTTATACATGGTAAACTGTAGATATGTTCCAGTGTTAGAGCTGTGAATGTCACCCCAAGTCTGCAGGGTAGCCCCTAGATTTCTTCAATAAATATGTTCACATAGAATACATTTGTAAAAAAGTGGTGTTCCTGAGAGGAAATACTAATCTATGGTACACACAAACGCTAAACTGTGTTTTCTAATAATTTGTATTCTTTTTCATTGAATGTCTATTTTCTATGGAAATATAAAGTAGGTTTTTTCCTAGGGAAAATGCTGGCTCAGCTTAAGAGGTGACTACTATCTTCTGACATTTAAATGAAGTGACATAATCTTCTAGGATCGTGTTTCAAATCTATGCTTAGCAAGACAGACATCATTTTAGGACCTTCTTATTCTCCATTTTCAAAGGTTTGGATTTTGGTCTTTGTCAGACTCCTAATCTCTTGTTATGAACCCATTAGATGCATGCCTTGGTTTTTAAATGTTTGCAGTGGGATGATTTTCTGCTTAAGAAATAGAGAACTTTTAGAGGCCAAAATTAAGCATTTTCACTTTTAGAGGCCAAAATTAAGCATAATCACTTTATGCCTTTCTTCGTAATGTTTTTTTATGCATTTTTTGTTACTTTTTTTTTACATTTCCTCTTCCTTTTTTGTCATTAATGTAAAATAATCTCATCAGTTTACTTTCTTCAGATTTTTGTTCCATATGATGAGTTATACAGTTTTCAACAGTGTCACGATGAAATTGAGATTAAATTGATAAAGTTAGGAGTCAGAGATTAATTCTATTAAAATTTATGAGTTTTTGAATCTGGTATTTTATTTCAGAGTCTTCTCTATTTTGAGCCAAATAATTTTTTCTTTTTTCTTTTCAAATATTGCCTTTTTGGGGCATTCCTGAAAAGCAAAAAGAGTAGTGATTGGCCTCTCATTATTAGACCATGCTAGATTTGACAGCACACTGAAAGGAACAAATACAAATAATTAAACAACAAATGTAAAATGGTCTTTTGGGCCTTCAAGAGATACATTCACATTCTCTTTAATTTGCTCAGGTTGTGTCTTCTTTTTGGGAAAGCATCTTGGAAAGATTCAGCTGAAAGTAAAAAAAATGCTGGAAGCACGAAAATTTGATGGCCAATGGTTAAACTAGTTGGCTCCTTTACTCCTCACCTCCTAACTCCAATAAGAAATGCTTTGGGCAAGAGAGACGCACCATTAAGCCACCCAAAAGATGTGAAAAGAAATATCTATTAAATTTCTGAGTAGGTTTTCTACACACTGGAACTGAAGGCCATTTTACTTGCTCACAGACTAACACACGATCAATATTAATTATAAAAAAAAAAAGAGTTAATGATGTTCTTGTGATAAGATCAGTACAGAGTAATGAACTGAAGCAACATAAAAGCATTTTTCCATGTAGTGAACTCATACATGACAGACTTTTAAAAAATAGGTTAAAAAAATCTCTGTGATCAGAAAGCTAGAGACTGGGCTTCACTTTTTTTGTCTCTCTGAAAAGTTAGGTACAGCATACTCTGTAGTTATTCCAGAGAATAAATAATAATGGCACTCTGATGTTTTTTCAGTAAGATTATGCTCAGAAAGGAGAAGCCAAGTTCAGTTTTTAGTGCTAATTCTGCATGAAGTACCAAGAATCTCAGTGTTTTATAACATGGCATTATCAGTTGTTTAATCAACATGATCTGCCAGAACATGCTGTCATAAAAGACATTCTAAAATAAAATAAAATGAAACATCCTTCACTATGCATTGTAAAACTCTACAATCTGATCATTTTCATCAGTTGTTATGCACTGCATAGCAATGATGATCCACTTTGCTAGGTAACAGCCTAGATTTGGTGGAAGGTGGAAAAAAAGGAACACTTTCATTTCTCAAATTATTTTACTTCATCTAATATTAAATGAGTGCTGATTAAACAGCTAACAAATGCAAGACAATTGAAAATTGATCACATTTGAGCTTGATTCATTCTATCAAGAGGAGTTTCCTTTTTATAGGATTTTAAGAGACTGTTTTTGTTACACAGAAGTGTTGAGAATGTGGTGGAGGTATATCAGTGTTTATATTGATCTGGACTACAAAGTTGTGGAATGAATTGAGTTGCTTTTCTGTACAGATTGTGTCCACTCAGCACAACTATGATCTGTCTGGGTAGCATGCAGTAGTGATTCAAGAGGTCTGGGCTGTTCACACATCCTGCAAAAAGTACTCAATGCAGCTGCCAGAAATACCACCTTGAACTTAGAGCGCTTTATCTCAGACTCTAAATTGTGCAGAACATTCAGGCACACCATTCTAAATCAGATTTTTATGTCAGTACTTTTATAGATTGCTTCCATATTGCACTCGCAGCAAAACTGACACAGCGCTGCAGATCTGAAATCTTTAGGTGGGATGAAACATGTGAATTACTGAATATGAATGCTACTAAAAGACTCATAATCTGACCAAACAAGAATACTCATCAAATAAGATTCTACTAAATTGCAGTGTAATGATACAAATTTTACTTTTAAAAAAGTCATTATTTAAAAGCCAGCATATGTTATACAATGTTAGAGATTATATTGTATTTATCTACCACTCCAGAAAACAACTACTTGCTTGGTTTATAGAATGACTTGAAAGCATTTGAATAATCAAAGGGAAGAATTATATTGAAATATTTTCAAAAATGGCACAATCTCCTCACCATTATTGATTTTTATTAATTTGCTTTCCTAAAGTGTTAATTCCCATTTCATTTTTCAGATGCATATCAGTGGATCTTACTTTTTTTTTTTTAATTTCATGAAAACAACAGAAAATTGTGACTAGTATTACTTAGTAAAAAATATTTTGTACCACAGTTTTCACTTTTCTTTTGGGATAGCTCTTTTATTCTTCCATAGTGTTTAAGAAAAAATTCCATGAAGACTGTAGTTTTAGCTCTTGCACAATATGTCTGAATTGGTGAAATTGTGGATTCTTGTATTTATCTCTTTTCTCAGACTACCAGGGATGTTGACCCCTCAAGCCATAAATGCAATAGTGCAGGACCGACTGTTCCTCTGGATTGTGGATTCACAGGGCAATGTCCATCCTGTATCCTTACTTTGACAGAGCCTCCTCACTCATTCCTGTCAGTCCAGAGACTAATTCAGCACTGGAATTTTATTCTGTACAAATTACAGAGGGATGTGTAGCTCCTTTGGGATTTAACCCGTCAAGATATTCCAGTCACATCAGAATCTTTGGAGAACATTGCAGCTTAGTATGTGGAAAGTTCCAGCTCCTCAGCTGCCCAAGTCCATATTAATAATAGAGTTGGTCAGAAATTGGAATACTTCCAAGGAAGCATTGTGGTCTTGGAAAACTACAGCTTTTGACAGCAAAATGGGCAATAGTTTTCTATAGTTCTAATGCGTGTCTTCCATCCAAAATAGTATCATTATTCTTTTCAGAGAGAATGTTCATTTAACAGGGACACCAAATAAAGGTGTATTTTGATTTTTACACAAAAAATGTTCACTATGTTATGCCTGCAAATACTCTTACCTATTTTTTGTTGAGATATTGACAATATTGATTAAGCCAATGTTCTTAAGACTCTTTCTATCTCCACAAATTTTGCCCCATGGCCCAAGAGAGGAAAAAAAAGGTCTGTTTTCTGTAATATATACTCTTTGGGTATTTTGTTTCTAGAGAAATATATCCTACCAGTATGTTTCTCAGTATGGAAAATATTTTGCCCAAATAGACACCAGAAAACAAAGAATATTAATGCATTGTGGGTATTCTGAGATGTGGTGCCTGCTGTAGTTCTTGAACAAGACAGAAATTATACCCATTTATATGATGAATGATGCATATCAAACTAATACACCATGAAGAAGGTGTAAAGACTATAAATAGTAAGATAATTCTATTAGATAATACAAAACATTTCAGTTATTGTACAAGTTCCTGCTGAAGCTCCATCTGGAATACCATATATAAAGCTGGTCACCTATATTCAAGAAAGATTAATTGGTAGCAGAACAGCTGCTGAAGACTATTGAAATGTTGAAGGGAGAGCTAAGCTTGTTTAGTCTAGTAAAATATAGGGCTTGAAAAGGCATTGCATTGTTCTCAGCAAGTACATACAAAATGCAGATACAGGGAGGGAAAATTCACATGTAAAATCATAATAAAATTTGAAAGAACAAATGTATTTTAACAAGAGAGGAGTAACTTTGGAAAAGACTTCTAACCATGTGACTGCTAAAATTGCAAAATTCTCTTTGCAGGAGCCTTCAACCTATTAATAAATGAACTCAGAACTCTAGAAGCTGCCATTCAGGTGCGCTGGCTAGACTAATGCACAGTTTTTAATTTTACCTCACAAACAGAGCATCACTCACATTTGGGTTCTGTAAAATCAAAATCCTGTGCTGCTTCAGTTTGGACTAGAGTAGGGAGAGAGGGTCCCATGACAGAGATTCTGACAACTCCATTTTCTGGATATGGCCAGTGTATTCAGCTGAAGAGACAGAACTATTGCACTCCTGCTTAGCCCAGTCAATACATTTGACTAAATGCCAAGTCAAAACTGAAGCACACTTCAGTAGTTCATTCTTTCCTAAAGTAGCAAAACTGAAATAATTATGAATGTCATTGATGGGAAATTTTATTCACTCATCCTTAAGCTGTACAGTTCATACAGCGTTCATTCCAATAATCTTGTCATTTTGTCCTTATAAATAGCATTCATTATACCTCCCTGGGTTTCACACAAGGACTGTCTGAAAAACACATGAACAATATAATTAAATTACAGAAACATGCAAGATATTAGGGATGATAAATGTATTTTATGACCTTTAAAATGAAGCCAGACATCATTCATTCATTTCTTCCCTTTTATGTCTTGAATGTCTTGAGTTTCAGAAAAAAACCCAAACTATTTTGATGGAAACTGATTCTTATTCCACATTCATGGGGATTTGCATTGCTGGTGCTGTGAATGATACATCAGTTTTACAGTCACCATGCAAAGTGCTAAGTCAAATTTTTCCAGGTCCTGTCATACAAAAGTATATTAGATCAGACAGAAATTTTTAATTTAATGACATATTAAAATTCAGCATAATTCCAGAATGTATTGAAATTAGTAGGTATGTTTGAAACCAAAAGGAATTAAAACCATAAAATGCTATCTGCAGGTGATATTCTAATAACTATGCACCATATTTGATATAGCAATATTGAATTCTTTCTTACAATAATTTAAGATTTCACCGTGAATAGAAATCTTTACAAAAATAATCTCTGCCAAACAGTAGAATTCCAAAAATCACAAGAGTGGCCAATTAGGACAGTAAAATAAAGGTTATATTGATGCTTACTTACATTCCAGAAGTTTCTATTGTTTTTGACATCCTGTTTTTTTTTCTCCTAAAGAATGCATTGCATTAATTTGTTAATAAAATTGGAACTGTAATAGAGAGGCCTAAATAGCATGGGCTGGCTCTATTGTAACTGGCTTAGAAATAATCTAGATTTGTATCAGAAAAGACAATTTGGTGCAGAAATATTTCCATTTTTAGATGGTAGTGCTAATGTTAACATATCAATGATAAGTAATACAACAACATTATTTATATAAAAATTATTTCTCATATACTTTGACTACTTCTACTTTACTAGCATTATTTCCATTTCAGAGATACTGGCAACCAGAATTTTAGAATACATTTCATATGTTACTTTTTTTTTCTTTTTCCCCCACAGCAAGACCACATCTTTAGACGACCTGATTACCTTAGTTCAGGTATCATATATCACTGTATATGCAAGGTAAGCAAAAATCTCTCATGATCGCCTACAAGCTTAATTTAGCACTTGGACTCTTGTGTTTCTGATCTGCTGAAATTTAAAAAATACATCTTGGCAATGATATCTTTTTGCAGATGTTAAAATTGTAACTATGTGGTAATTTTTAGCTGTGAATGTTAGAGTAATGATAGCAGGTATGTTCCAACTAACAAGCAATACTAGATTTTCTTTATTTTTTTTCCAATTTCTTTTTCAAGCCCAAGGCAAAATTGTTGGTCCAGCACTGAAAGAAGATTAAGTACCTCTACTATTATTTTTTAGCTGTTATTTTTCTGGGTTGGATGACAAAAAACAGGAGAGAAATGTAATGGTTAGGACTTCTAGCATTCTCAGGGATTATATAATCTGTAATTAATTTATTTTTCCTTTCTTAACTGGAATTCACCTTGAGGCCATCAGTCATCAAATGAACAAAACTTTTTTTACTGTGTGGGAAAGGAGATACTTGAATCACACAGAGTAACTGCTGGTATCCAACTGTAATTTTGGTTGTTCTGGCTATTTCATTTGCTAAATAAAAGTTTAGCAAATGTCTCTTCTCTTTTGCATCTATTGTGCCTGAGTCAATCCAGACTTCCTTTGGCTTTACTGTGCAAGTCTATATTTACAGCAGACAGAACCCCATGTGTTGATCACTTACTTTTATTATCTCATTTTTGTTGTGGTGTAAGTATATTACCTTTTCTCTCTGTGGATAAGCACTTCACTCATGAGCTTCCTGAAGCTGTGCTGCAACTGCTTAATTCTTCTTATAACCTAGTTTGAGGCTTTAAATTCTACTTGTAAATTGATTTTCACACCATCAGCTGAAGATATTTCCTTGATGCTTCTTCTCCGAAGTCATGGCAAGCATACTTTTGTTTCCTAAGTCACTGCTGGTGACAACAGTTACTATCTCTCTATAGAAAAGAAAATTTCACTAACCTTTTTCATGGTATCTGGATACACATCAGTCCTACTTAGCTGTTAATTTAAAGAGCAAAACATTTTATCACCTCTTCAAAATGAAGAGGTATTCAATTGGAATAAATATCAATATATCCTAGGGTCTGGAATACCACTTCACATGAATACACATTTGAATATTTGATTACATGCTAAATATACTAATCACTAAGAACAGTGTGAAAAATATGATTTTCACTCTACAATTAATCCTGTGTAAATGTACACACTAAGGGAATTAATTACCAGTACAAAAAATATCCTTATTTCCTAGACTTACAGAGAAGGGCATGATTTTTCCATGTAAAATTGACTTTATAATTCCTAATATATGTTGTAAGTATTGAAACACTTTATGCAGCATTAGAAAAAGGGGATTTCTGTGTCAACTCTAAGTAAGCTTTGATTCATTTATATCCACTGAGGTTTATTCACCCTTCCAACCAAAGTTAAAGATTCCTCTACAGTATCAGGACTGAGTAGTTGGGTCTCTCTTCCTTGCCTCCACCCTGGAACTTGGATCTCTTTCCTTTTGCTACACAAAAGTGAAAATAATCAATTTAACCAATGCAAAAGGCATTCCTTAGCATCTGCATCTTCCTTTCCCAATACACAACCTTCTTGTTGGTGTCTGTGAAAATTTTGTGTCGAAGAGTAAAAGGGGCTCTTCCATCAGCTGTAAGTGCCGTGCTGTAACCGCAGGGGTGAACGTGCCCGTAGGCAGAAGGACTTGGTCAGGCACTGCCTTGTTTGCACTGCAAATGCTCTGGAATCACAGCAGGGAAACAAATGGAATTATGTTATCTCTCCTCTTCTACTGTGTTCAGGATAATGATGAGGTTAGGCCCCTTCCTAGATTCTTGGAAAACACTTGAAAGCCTGTTCATGGTCAGCTTTAACAAATGTTTCCTGGTGCTTGATAAACAAGGTTCATATATTTCTGGAAGAAATAGGCCCAAAGAAACATGGTATCTATCTGAGTGTAATAAAAAGGAAGAAGAGGAATATCACTTTGGGCCAAAACTAAGAAGCTTGAGGGAAATCTTCATAACCAAAGTTTTAAAAAAATATTTTTTAATCCAAAGTGGAGCAGAACAGTGAAGAAAGTCATAAGGAAATGCAAGAAATAAATTCATTAAGAACAGCAGCAGCTCAAAATGGAAGTTAAGATGGTAGGCTATCTTTCCAACTCACAGAATATTAAGACTGAAATAAATATGTCATAATCAGGATAGATTTAGACAATTATTTAGATATGTGACCATAGTAGCTACCCCAGTTTCCTTATTTTGAAGATGTCAGGGTTGCTTACTTTCAAGTGAGTTGGAATATCATGAATTTGTAGGGTTTTTTCCCCCCCTACCATTAGTTGTTCTTTAGATTCATGAATATCTTTGGTTTTGGCACATTATTTTCTTCTCATCTTAACAACACTTTGCTGTTGTTGATACAAAAATATACATGCTTTGAAAATGTATGAATGTATGGTACCTAGGTCAATGGTCACTTAGCTGGGACACTTGGGGACTAGGAGTAAAAAAATAGAGGAGGAAATAGACTTATCCACAGACAAAACAATCCCTCAAGTGTAGATCCATCAAACTGCAAAATTTTAACTAAAAAGTCTCCCTTAGCTATAAGTCACATGTTATTTTTCAAAATGGACAAGTCATTTGTAGGCAGAAGTTTTAGTTTTATGAACTTTTTAAAGCATGGAATTAAACACAAGCTTAAGTTCAGAGCAGGTTTTTTTTCCTGCAGTACAGTAGCTATATGCAGATAGGCACATAACATAAAATTCTGGTTTTCATCTGGATTCTCTTATTGCAGTTATTCCAAAGCATAGAAAAAAACCCCCTACTCTTATTTTTAATAAATAGTTCCAGTCAGTTCCTAATATTGTTAGCACAGCTCATTAATTTCAGCTGTCTCCAGCACTCTCTTCCACTTTCAAAATTAATTAAGCTACTGGCACATTAACTGGAAGGAAGAGGCCATAGCTTTTTTCATGCAGAAAACAATAAGAGCATAAATCAAGAGAGGCAATTCTAATGTTTTGGAATTGACCTTATGAAGGGGTACTTTGCCAAGTGACAGCAGCATCTGTTCAAATGGGAAAAATCAAACATAACAAGTGAAAGGAACACATCCACTTCTCTCTCAAATATTGTGGAAATATTTCTCATTGCTTGCAATTACCTACCACATCAACAACCCTCTTTGGTGCCCGTCATCCCATCCATTGTACATTAGCAGTCAGCTTCCTTTTGCCTTGTAATTTTTCACCCACCAACAAACTTGGAATCTTAATTTGAATATAAAGAGACATAATATTATTATGATAACCAATGTGGTATTTTCCATTTTGTCTGCTAATATTTTTAAAGTAAAGTTAGCCTTCTGGACCATATATAAAATACATATATTTATACACGAACATTACCACTGAATCAACTTAAAACAGCTAAAGAAGGTTGATATATTAGATAGTTTCAGAAGCTTGGAAAAGGACTGGGTTTTTGTCCTGCAGCTGTTAAAAGAGTTGGCAGCAGGTATCAGAAAGTAGTGTTTGTGAAAACTGACATTTCAGTGGATTTTTACTCACATATCACTGATGAGAGGTGTCACACCTTCCCCTGTGGGTGAGCCACCAGCAGATCCAGAGCTGCAGGCAGTGTCCTGGCTCTGCAGGCCGGGAGCAGGAAGCACCAGTGCGGTGCCGGGGGGTTATGCTGAGGAAGCTTCCCTGGGCACACAGCTGGAGAAGGCTTCCCTTGCATGCCATGGGCTGCTGCAGGACTCATCCTGCACAACTACCTGGCTGTGAACCCCAGCCCTGCTGAGGCTCCATCTCCCAGGAGGGAAGGAATGGGGGAGCCCTGAGGTCCAAGAACAACCTGAAGGGTATTGAGTTTTCACCAGCCTTTCCTTCTGAAGCCAAGGACCAGAATTCCATTGACCATCTCCAAGGGTCCCTATTGACTTTTCAGATTTATTTCCACATGCAACCTGCATCTAGTCTCCTCAATTATCCCTCAGGAGGAACAAGATTCCTGATTTGTAATTAAAACACCTCGGATGATGTGTCAGACAGATGCTTACCAAACCTTGGGGACTGACTTTGATCACAGGTTCTGAATATACTGCTGATTGATATTTAAAGTCATAATTCAAGACCTTTTCCCCAGAAGCTTACATGCCTTTTTAGATCTGTGAGAACTGCTTATTTTCAGTCTGTATCCTTGTGATCTGCCTTTTGTGATTTACTTTAAGTGAAGAGTTGACAACCTTTCTCCTCTTTCCCATGACACAGCCCTCTCTTTCTCTTCCTCTTGGCCCCATGTCACCTGCTCCATGTAAAAGCACCCGGAATTTTGCTCAGGACTAGGCTCCTCTTCAGTTTTCCCATTTCTGAAAGTACTGGCGATATCCATAGAATACACTGGAAAAAATACCAAGCTGATGTGACAATTTGGACTTTCATTAGCAGGAAGTATTTGGGAAAGTCATTGTTCTGGTTACCAAGCTGTAAGACTTCTTTCAGGACCCCTTCTTTGCTGGGTGTCACTGAGAGGACCCACTCCAATGTGTGACCTTCAACAGAGTATCCTGCAGAAATACTGCTCAGACAAAGGCCTGAGTTACACTTGGGTACAAATTTGAATTAATGTAGGAGGCTTAAGGTTTTCTTTTCTTGAAGGGCTTCCTGCTGGAAGACTGTGGCAGAAGTTGACTGAGGCAACTAAGAGTTTTTGCCAAACACAGCATGTTCTGTTGATTCCTCAAAGGTATCAAACATTCAGGATAAAAAAGGCTGATTGCTGATGCACCTGTATTATTTAGACCTTTTAATGTTGCTTAGCCAGCTTCCACTCTGACAGAGTCATCCCAAAGCACTTATCACTCCACTCTTCTAGCAGCCTTTCAGCCCACCATGCTCCTTCTCTTTAGAAACAGTAAAGGTGTTTGGGTTGTGCATGGCTCCCTGTGTGTTCTTTAATATGGCCTTGAGACTAATAAAACTGGGATGCAGCAGATAATAAGCACTTTCTTGTTCCCTTACAATGACATATTATCTTGCTACTGCTTTTAATGGATCTAATAGTGCAGCCTGCCACCTCCAAAAAGCTACCAGGAATTTTAATATCAGAATCCTTCTCTTACTTAAGCAAAACCAGTGTTAAAAACATCTTTTAAAACAGAATAACTTGTGAGTAGCTAAGAGAGACAGAATGAAGGGCATCCCAAACATGTACCATAAAGGGCAGCCTCCTGGAGGTTTCCCCTCAGCCTGGAGGTCCTTAGGGACTTCCTGCACTCTGACCATCCAATCTACATGCAGCTTCACACCATGTTATCTGCTTCCAGGAATATCACTTTTTTCCCCCCATTATGCCCCAGAGTTTCCTTTGTGCCACTCTCAACTTGTCTCACCATTTCTCAGTGTTTACAACGCCCACTCTCCCCTGTGAGACAAATCCTGCCCTGAGAAAGCTTCCCTTCCCAGCTAATTCAGCCAGCACCAGCAGCATGCCAGGGCAGCAAATGGGACAAATGACTAAAAAATTCCCTTTTTATTTAGGGGCTTACCCCTAATCCAAGCATTTCTTACTTGAAGTTATCAGGCACAGCAAACAGAAAAAGCAAGTACTGTGTATCACTGTCCTAAAATTGAGAATAAAATAATCTGAGTTTATACATATAGATGTTTATGTAAATATATAGGCATAAATACACATATTTTGTACATATGCAAAATGAGATCTGTTGCTATATATACAACTTCTAAAGCAAAAGAAAATAACTGTAGACAGGACTAAATATTTTTGTGATAGGAAACAATAATTTATTTCTATTTTGAAAATATTTTGGGGGAAAAAATTACAAAGGGCCTGATTGAAGACCATTAATTGAACTGAAGGATGCATATGGTGAGGCTGATGACAGCCATTCTCTCATATATTGCAGACCCTGTGCTCTGTGAATCCCTCTGTGCCCACACCCCATGGTGTCTGACCCAAATGCAGTTACCTTCAGACTTACCAGATTTTCTGTACCTCCAGAGTATGCTAAGTACCTTTTAATAAAAAACTCTGGGGTAAGCTAGTTTCAGTTCCACCTGGTGATGCTTTTCTACTTAAATATTCAAAGGTTGAGAGAGACAACAGCACATTGACTTAATTGTGGGAATATTTGATTGAAATTCTTGTTTTGATTTTCATGTCTGAAATCCAAACATTAGTCTAAAAGACATTTAAAAGGCAGCATTTGTTCAGTATCTGCAGTTAATACGGGCCACTGGGCTCAGAAGGCACAGTCTGCCATACCTGGGGGAATGAATGGGTAAAGTCATCAGCTCCTAGAGTCGGTCTTGATGCATGTCCAGTACTTACAGGGTCACAGTCAAGGGAAGATACTGAATGTAACCACCCCAATATACATCATAGGGTTGTAAGAAGGAGTCTTTGTTACAATATGGGATTAATACCTTTCAAGCAGGGGAGAAATTGATTTTGTGCCTCCATCAACCAAGATGAATGCCCTAACCAGGCAGGAAAAGAAAGAAACAGGATCTGTATCACTTTCTTCTAAGCTTTATTAATCTACTCTTTTCTACTGTGTTTTTTTTATTATTATTTTTGTAGAAGAATGTATCAAATTATTTAAGTGAACTGGACTTTTTAAAAATAATTATTTTGTCAAGAAGGAAAACATTTCCTGCGTTACACCAAAGCTCCTACATTAAATAGAGGCAGTAAACTGATTTCTCCCTGAAAGATTTTTCTACCTTTTCTGAAATTTTATGGAATAGGATACTTAATGCTCACTTGTGTCAGCTTGTTATCCTGCCTTTCCACCTTAACAGTCTTCTGTTTAACCAAGACTCCTTTTAACTATTCAGGCAGCCTACAGCAATAAACCATTGGAGTTCAGTAAATCACACAGGACTCACAAAGTTAACACAGTCTGCCAGATAATCTCAGCCATAAAATAATAATGCTACTTCATTAAGAAAGAATCCATTCATTTAAAGGTTAGATATTAATGCACTTAATGGTTTTGCATAGAATTCATATTACAATGAAACCTTTGAATTTCTTGCTCTCCAATATTAAGCAATAATGAAATGAGAACAAAGTACCCTTTTAAAACTTCCAGTTTGAAGTTACACTTTAGTTGCAATGAGACATCTAGCAAATTTCTCAAAAGTTTAATTTAATTACTGAAATGATTAAAAAGATTACTTAAGTTTCAGGTGATATCTATCACAATTACACACATACACTGACTCCCACTCACCACTAAGATCAGCACATTGTGAGTGATAACTCCTCCTTGAGACATACCAGAAGGAGACATTTGAGGACAATTATTTATGAACAGGCAAAGCTTCATTTAAATGAATGAAACACAATATTTACAGCAGCAAAACTTCTGACCTTCATATTTCAACTTCCTTTTTTTGTGTTCTAATGAAAATGAGTGTGTTAAAATCCATCCTATTTTGTAAATAGATGCTGTTTTTTTTGTATACAGATTCTTGTAAAATATGCTTTTCCCTTTAATAAAAGTGGAACCAGCTTCAGTCAACCAAAATTCTTTAGCTTAACCTAAGCATAAGATCTTTGAGCCCAAACAGAAGATTGGAACATTATAATATTGGACAGGGAGCTTTAAGGCTGCAATTCAGTTGTTGCCAACAATAGCTTTTACTGTGGAAAAAACAGCAATAATAGTAAATTTCATTTATGAAGTGCTCCTCTCAGAGTTCCATGGAGTTTTGCATCCCAAGCAAGTAAAAGCAACACAGGAAATAGACCTTTAAAATTCTGCTTTAAAAAGCCAAATCCACAACAGCTTTTTAAATATAAATAGGAATTTCATTTCATTGTAAAACATACAGTATAAGCTCAGACACTCACAATCTTCAAGGTATTTTTAAGACAAAATCATGAATTGGGATATTCTTACCTAAAAAATATACCAATAGGAAAGTGAATAAAAGAAAAAATGAAAAACGAGGACCCAGTATTGCCAGAGTCCTTATAAAAATAGAAAACCAAATGCAAAACTTTAAAATTGAAAACATCATTAAAAGAAGGAAACCACTACTTTTTTTGTTGGTTTCATGAATTTTTCTTTTAGCTGTAATTCTGAAAAAAATCTTTATCTCAGCAAAACAATAGACCAGACCAAATTCTATATTAATTCTATATTATATATATAATATATTATATATTATATATTATATACTATATTATATATAGTATATATTTTATACATAAATATGCATATTTATATATATGTCACTAGTGATTCTGCAGGGCTCCATCTTATAACCTGTGCTCTTCAACATCTTCATAAATTACTTGCAACAGGACTGAAAGGTATACAGATTAATTTTGTAGACAATACAAAACTAGGAGAGGCCCTGAAGAGAGACCTTGATAAATCAGAGGAGTGGGCAGTCACCAAGCAAATGAAGTTCAGCAATGGAAAGGGCTGAATTCTGCACCTGGGATGGAGAAATCCTGGATGTACAGACAGACTCAGGAATGAGATGCTGGGAAGAAGTGCTATGGAAAGGGACCTGGGGGTCCTGGTTGATGGCAAGTTAAATATGAGTCATCAGTGCCCTGGCAGCCAGGAGGGTGAACTTGTCCTGGGGTGCATTTGGCACAGCAAGGCCAGCTGGGCAAGGGAGGGGATGGTCCCGCTCTGCTCTGGGCTGGGGCAGCCTCACCTCGAGTGCTGGGGGCAGTTCTGGGCACCAGAATACAAAAAAGACATTAAATTGTTGGAGACTGTGCAAAGGAGGACCATGAGGACGGTGAAAGGCTTTGAGGGGAAGGTTCATGAGAAGCAGATGAGGTCACTTGTTCTGTTCAAACTGGAGAAGAGGAGACTGAGGGGAGATATCACAGTTACAGCTTTCTCCTGAGGAGGAGTGGCCAACATTGATCTCTTCTCTGCGGTGACCAGAGACAGGGCCCAAGGGAATGGTCTGAACTTGTATCAGGGGAAGTTTATGTTGGATATCAGAAAAAGTTTCTTCATCCAGAGAGTGTTTGGAACATGGTCTCCAGGGAAGTTGCCACAGCATCAATCCTGACAGAGTTCAATTGTTTGGATAACATTTTCAGGAATATGTTGTAACTCCTGGGGATGGTCCTGTGCAGGGTAAGGAGTTGGGCTCAGTGATCCTTGTGGGTCACTTCCAACTCAGCATATTCTGTGGTTTTTGATATCTCATATCTCAGCAGAAAATGAAATTTAAAAAAAAAAAAAAGTTTGACTTGTCCTTCCAGAGGTATGTTGCTCTGGCCATGGAGAGCAACCACAAAAAAAGGAAAAAAGTGCATTCTTTGCCATGATGTTAACAGAATATGGACTTCTTCTGCTACACTTGTATTCAGATTTCTGCCTTGAAAAAAACAGATTTGTTGTGCCTTGACCAAATCCTAATCATTAACCAGGTTGTGTGCCATAATCTGGAATGTTTTAGCTTTATCTGTCAAAAGCAGCTTTAATCACAAGGATTTTACATCATGTCATCACTTTGTCTTAGTCATTTTATCTGGACAAATCAATACTTATTTCTAAGTGACAAGTTCTATCAGAAAATCACTATTCATTAATCACAGAAAAAAAAAATTAATGCTGATATGTTGCAGATGAAGAGCTCCAGTACTCTGTTTATTTGGTCTGTATGTAAGATAAGGATTAAAACATCTTTTAAAGCACAAAACTGAGTATTGTATTTTTATTCTTTTTCTGTATGATAATGTATATTACATAGGTAAACAAGGCAGCAGAGGATGCAACATGCCACCAAAGAGAAGACACACCAGTGGAAGCAAGTTTTACTTACTATGACACTTTAGATTAATTATATATGTTCACAAAGACATATATATATAGTTAGAGTGGAAGGATCTTGAGATTGAATTGGAAATTGACATAATCAAATATGGCAATGAAGTAGATAATTTGTTATGTTAACGAAGCAGATTTATAAATGTTGCAATTGCACTGATCAAATGGGCAAAAAATAAAGCCTCCAGCCCCACTCAGTGTCCAAGAACCCCCAAACCCAAAACACAAGTCTTCTTCAAGGTGTGCAATCAATTACTAATGATAATTATAAAGAAGGAGAAACTTCATCATTAATGAAACAAGGAAAGAAGTAGGTGCTAAATGTAAGGCCAACATCAATTCACAAAAGTGTATATACATTAAACATTGTTATGTCTGTGCTGCTTTAGTGAAGGCTACAGCATTTGGTAATAAAAAAGGCAAAATTTCAGTCCCAATTAGTCCAGGCTCCCAAATCTTTACTGTAATGTCACATCCAGTTGCCAGTTAATCCTACTACAATAATTTCTTTACTTATTCCCATTTCTACATTTTTCAAATATCTACCCAGTGTTCAACCATTATTGTTCAAAAGTCTGTATATGTGTCTTCCATTTTGCTTAGTTTAAAGCTTCTCTAGACAGTCCCAGTATTTACTGTCTGTGTTCTAACTGAAATTATATTTTTCTACAGTCATCCTCTACTTCTAAATGAGAAGCAGTTTTACATGCTCAGTGCTGAAAGCCACAGCTCATGACATTTGAAACATAAGGTTTGTGGTGTTCTTATAGCTGAGCTCAGGCAAAGAGTGTGAGTGGTTAATGGAAAAGCTCCAGTGTGGCACCAGCTGGGTCATGAATATAAAAGTGCCTGTTGTCCTTTAAAGTCTGCACTTAATTAAGGCACGGTGAGAAAAGGATCTATCAATTTTCTTTGACCAAGATCCTGCTTGACAGATAGTAAGCCATGTGTTCTGTGGAGTTGAGTCTTACCAGGTGTTGCCTCCATGTAGCCTCCATGACGAAGCACAAGGAATCCTTCCTGATGTCACAGCCCCCCATTTGGGACTCTGTCCAGGCATCTTTAGCCAGGAGCACAGAGATTCTGCAAATGGTGTATACACAACTTTGAAGTGTAAAGGAGTTTTAGGGAGTTATTTGGCCGAGTGGTGCCATGTTCATCTTTCCTGATGCAGCACACCAAGACCATACACCACAGCACACAGGTGCCAGACAGGTGGCCCCCAGGGCAGCAGTGTAAGCCTCAGCATCCACATGTGACAAGTCGTGGATGTTGCTGAGCTGCTGTCTCCCATCAGCTGACAGCTCTGACCACTCAACCCAATGACCCCCAGCAAAACTAATTAGCTCCACAGTTTCTCTTTTAGGCTTTAATCCATTCCTTGATGTTGTTTTTCCCCTTGCTTTCTTAGTGATCCTGTCTCAGCAATCCTATTTCTCTAACTTTTACATTTTGCTGTCTCTACAGGCTGTCTCATGGCTCCTTTTCCACAGCATGAGTCAAGGTAACAAATCTAAGACATGTGGGCTATATCCTGAATCCACACAAGTAAAGCCCTGGAACAGGGGGAACACATGGCAAGGATTTCAGGGACAGGGTTTCATCAGAGATCCTTGAGAAGATCTGCAGGCACAAAGCTAGCACAGAAGCAGTAAGTTTTGTAAACCTCAGCAACAATGACCTATATTCCTCATTGCTATAGACATGCTCACTGGTTTAGTACCTGCTTGTTCATGTATACACAGGCTTATAGCTATGTAAGCCTGTGTATATCTGTATATATTAACAGGCTTCACAATAACTCTTTCTTACACACATAGAAAAGAACCAGTTGCAGCAGCTGGGATTGTGAATGCAGATAGAATAGCACATTTGCATGCTTCATGCTTAAAGTTATTTCCTCTTTTTAAATAATTATTTTTCATAAAATCTGCCTTGTATGAAGTATTACAAGAGAGCAGTATGAGATTAAAGTGAAATATATCATCCAATTAATAATTTAAAAATATATATCAATTTTCAAAACCTTGCATATTAAAATAAAAAAGAATAGAACCCTCTCTGTTTATTGAAAAAGTCAATTAGATTGCTTTTTAAAGCAAGGTGTTTCACAAATTGTGCCTAACAGCAAGAAATACTTGTCCCCAAAGATAAAATCAGAAATGCAGAAGCAGCAGAACCTCTGCTGCGTTGTACTGTGTTAACAGTGATTTTAATTTCCAAACCAACGTAGAAGTTGTTCATTTCTTCTTCTGAATAATGAGCAAAATGTCCACTGACCTTTTTCTGTAGTTCTCTGCCTGTAATCATGGTGCAGATATTGCATTGTATTGCACTCTGGTTCACAGGGTGACTGCCAATGTGGATATTCTAAACCATTTAAAAAGCATCTCTTTCAAAACATGAGAAATAGTGTTTTACATAAGATTAAGCTTTCTGAAGCGCTAACACCGGGCTCATGAGGTGAATAACGGGTGGTTTTATGTGAGTGATGGCACCACTCCATGAACTGCTGAACTCATGTACAAAATGTTCTCCATATGCCTCATTGATATAGACCATTTGATTGCAAATGTGCTCTCTGGTATTAATCAGTAGATTGTTAATCTTAATATTGTCTTGTGTTGTCACTAGACATTTAAATAAATAAGCAATATAACAGGGAACTTTTTCCACAGATATGCCGGTAAATGTGCATTAGCTGTTTCTGCATGCAGTGAAAGACTGCAATAAATATAAATAGCACAGAAAAACCCATCTGGAAACATCACAAAAAATGTAGTAGTTTTGTGTAGAGCCTCCCAAGTTTTTCTACGTAGTTTTAAGATAGAATCCAAAGAAGTCTGCTGAGTTTCCACAAGGTCTCATGCTTTCTCTTCTCCTCAGGTTTTATGGTAGAAGACAGAAGAGTGTGTTAGTACCTCCAGTAGCTCTAGGGTGTGTTACATTTTTCTTTGCCACCTATTCTATTTTAACAAGTGACTTCATGGAATAGTGAATTTTAATTTGAAAGAGACAACAGGTATATCACAGAAATAAAGACATAAGGCTAGGATTTGGTCCATATATTAAAAGAAAGGTAAATATTTTGGAAATGGTATGAATTAAGTTAATGATTTACCTGTATAGAATACGTTTCTAACAAAAAGAATATAAAATGTTCTTGACACAGAAACACAGGATAGGAGTAAAATGAACTTCCCTCATTATCTTGTTATTATTGTGAGATATAACCTCATTTTACCTCAAATCTTGTTGAGTTGCTTGTGTCTGCTCCACTCTTCAAACTGCTTCAGAAGGTGTGAGAGACTGGAGGGAGCTTCTGGCTTGAAACATTCCAGGTTTGTGTGAGGGGAAAGAGAAGGTCAGGTCTGGCTCTGGGGAGGGGATGCTCTGGTCTGCACTCCTCCCTAGCCCAGGCCTGTATCCCAGCCCCTGCAGGGACTGCCAATCCTGTCCTCAGCTTCTGTGCTGAACCTTGATACCTTTATCTTGCACATCTCTGTCCCCTGCAGCCTCCTTAGATTATCAGTTCTTATTAATAAAGGATCTGGAAATGCTTTACATTAGCTACATTCAGTAATGCCTATAGGTCTTGCATTGTAGAATTTGAATTGCATTCCTTGCTTGTTCTTCTTCACCATCTTTGAAACTTACTGACATCTGACTCCCCAGTCAATGGATCATCTCTTCCATAACACTAACAATATTTCCTTCATAATCTAATTTTCTTTTACTCCTTTTCATCAAATAATCGTTTTGATTCCTTTTAGCTCTTCCTAATTTGTTTTTGACATTTTTTCCTCCATCCTTTTTGTTGCACTTTTTCCACATGATCTTTTCTTCTCCAGTCCTCTTCTCTTCGTCTTGAGAAAGAAATTTAGGGACTCATTCACAGACTCCTGAGTTCAAAAACACATGAAATCTCTTCTCTCTATTTTGTCTTATCCAAAGGAAATAAAGCTTTTAGCCAACATCTCAGGAACCACCAGAATGCAGCTGAAGGCTAGGCCACCATGAAGACTGCTGAGACACCCACTGTCACTTGCTACAGGCCCCATTTCTAGGTCAAGTAAGATGTCTTCTATCTCAGCAATGCAATTACAGAGGTGAAACTTGCAATACATCAAACTGCCACTTTTATGTTCATCTTCAAACTGGAAAGAACTTCTGACATTATCTTGAATATACACTTCTATACCTAATGTCCCAATTCAACAGTTAGCCACTCTTTGTCCTAAATATTTCTCTTTATGTCAAACTAAGCAGTGAGAAGCCAAGGAAAAAAAATTTAAAATATCATTTTATACCTCAGTCATGTAAAAATTATCCAGCCAAGTACCAAAAATTAATAAACTTGTGAGAAAGACTAATTTGTTTTGTCATGTTTAAAGCAAGTAGGATCATATCTTTTAGTTCACCTCTTTAGAAGGTGCAGAAACTTGTATGTAATATATCAAGTTATAATTTAATTTTCTATGATCTCAGAAGGTAAATCTCTTTTAGAGGGTCTAAGATGGTTGGCAGCAGTGATTCTAAGGTATTAGTATCAAATTCCCCTTGACTTTTTTTCCTGGAAGAGTGAGGCATCTCACAACAATCTACTGTGTCTTCTTAGAAGACTAAACTCCAGAAAGAAAAAAAAAAAAAAAAAAAAAAAAAAGGAACAACCCCCACCCCAACATAGAGATGCTTGGCTCATTCATTTTTTCATTTCTGTGAAGTCTCTATGGCTTCACAGAAGTTAGTAGAGTTGAAATAAAATTTTGAACACAAAAAACTAGATAAGGGATTCATAGCTCTTAAATGTCATTCCTGAATGATAAGGTTATTAGTGCAAAGCAGGAAAATCTTTCTAATTTTATAGTGAGGTAAAAATTTGCTTTCAGTCTATGTTGTGAACTTAGGTTACTCTGCATTTTGAAAGTTATGTTTTGCATGGGAAAGAGCTGCAAGCTGACACTTCAAAATGTGAACAGCTATTTATCAGGTTCAAAAGGATAAATCTCTTAATTCCAAGAGCATTTCCTTTTGTAAGCCAGCAAGGACTTGAACAACTACTATGCATTCCTTCACACATCACCCTTTAAAAGGCATTTTTGCTTAACTGTTAACATTATTTCCACTAAGCAAAATACGAGGAAAATAATTTTTATTCTACTTTCTAATTAAAAATATTTTTTCAGGATTTCTGAAAAAATGCCTTCATATTCATATTGTTAAATGTCAAAGCTTAAACATTCTCCGTTATTGTCATTGTAATGGATGCTCTTATTTGAGTTTTATTTGGACTATAAAAGTCTTCAATTCTACAGCTGACGTGTTTACTTTTTGCAACACACAGAGACTCACTCATTTTCATTGTCTTCCAGTCAAGGTTTTTTTTTTCCTTTAGCAGACACCAAGAAATAAGATTTTTAAAAAATCCTGATTTAGAATAAATTCTCTTATATTGTTGCAAGTTATTCTCTGCAGTGTAAAAATGCAACAGCAATCACCTTGTTCTCCTCATCAGCTGGATGTGCTGTCATATTTGTCAGTATTTATTAAATTTTTCCATTTCTATTACTGGGGAATCCATATAAAAAGCAAGCCCATACACCTCACACAAGATTGGTATATAAATTCAAAAAATAATGTGCATGCCTTCAAAATCTCTTTGTTATAACTAGATATCATTTTAATATTTCTCTAAAATATCATAATTCTTTTACACATACTCTAAGTTCTGCTTTAAATTTATTAACACTAAGCTCTCTAACAAAAAATGATGACAGTTAATTTATTACATATCAGAAGGAAAAAAAAAAACAAAAAAAAAAACCTTTGGCTGTAGCCAGGGCTCATTGAAAGCATTCAGTATGCACAATTTTTCCATGAAGAGACTTGTGAAAGAGTCCCTGTGATAGTTAGAATTTAACTCTTGTTAAATTTTAATAGAGCTATACTTTAAATTAAGAGTGATCCCCAAGCAACTACTCTAGAAAAAGTAAAAGCATAAGTATCTAGGTATGCTTTATACAATAAAACAAGTGCTTGGCATAAGTATCAAGACTAAGGGAATGAAAGCATACATACATTTATTTAAAATTTATTATTTTAAACAAGAAGTAATTAAAAAAAGAACCTGAATGCATTTAGGTACAGTTTAACCAAATGGCAATTTATGCCCTGTAGACCCAATCTGTAGTAAATACTCATTATTTCTGTTCTTGCAACAAAAATACAAAAATATTTTTCTATTTGTCCCTGCAAAGTTAAAAGGCAATGGCACATACAATAGACAGATATCATGGCAAAAAACGAAGAGAGTCATTCCATGAGTTTATATTTATATTTCTTTGCATGAAATTATTGTCAGGAGACTCAGTGGAGGGTTCAGTTGCTACATGTTTGGTTTGGATCCTCTGATGTGGGTGACACAAACTTGAGGCCAGTGGGGAGGACAATCATTTTTTTCAGCACAATTGTTCTAAAGAATTTCAGCCTGATAATCACCAGTGTTGCCATCCCAGCGCATTTTACATCTTAGCCAAAACTTCTGCATTTAGTGTAAGTTTGTTCTGTTAAGCAAAAACAAAATCTTGAGGCAGGGAGGTTTCTGTGGCTGCTTAATCTGTTAGCTTTTCTTGAAAGTTAAAGCTGAGGGAGATAGAGAAACATTCATGTGTTTTTCCTTTGTAGGGTTCTTTTGCAAAAGTATTTGCAGAAGGAAAAATTTCCCACATATTTATGAGATAGATCTTATTTAGATTTAAGCTGCCAAAAATAGTAAATGCCATAGGTTAGCCTTATGCTTTGTGCTCCAGCTGTGGTTTAGCTCATTAACAAGTTTGCTAGAGGGAATGATAAGAATTTACTGTTAGGAAACTTCTTTTCTAAGGTGATTTTCCCAGCTTTCTCCCAGCACTATTATTAGGAGCTACCATCTATCTTACCTTAACATTTAAGCCATTGACCTATTCTTATTCTCTGTCAGACCTTCTTAAAAATTTTAGTTCAAATGGAAAATGAAATGAAAACCAGAAGGAAATGAAATATCAATATTCTTTTTTCTTATAATGAAAAATGAGATAAAATCTAAAGATAAATTAATAGACACAGTACCTAACTTATTGCAGTTTCCAAATAAAATTTCTAAAGCATGACAGTGTCTTCTTTCAAAAATGCTGAACCCAGTGTCTACTAAAACCTGACTTCAGGAATAAACCATTGGGGCACATATCTTTCAAGGAAGTAGGAATCACTCATTTTGCATCTAGATCAACTCAAGAAATCCAAGTACACATGCATGGATTTTGTTACAGACCTAATGTTATTGTAGAAAATTACATTTAGTGTGATGTGACAATCAAAGAGATATAAATGACTGTCAGTATGAAAGCCAAAAGTGCACGTGTAACTAAATGGAACATGCCAGAATATTTGAGTTTAATGCTATATTTTAAAATTGACACCTGTATTTGTAGTGTATATAAAAGCACTTGAACCAGGATAATATTTGAAATGAAATCTCTGATGTCAAAGAATTAATGCTGAGTTTTATTTACTGGGCATAGTAAATATTTCTGAAAGGGTTTAAACTCAAGGTCTGTTTATAATTGAATAGAAGTAAAAATTTCATCCATAGTTTTAAGTATCTCTTGTCTACCACAAAAGCCACAAACCAACAGCCCGTTTGTATGTCTGGAAGGGAATAGAAAAGGAAGTGGTGTTTTGAAAGTGTGAGACAATGGGCAGGGTAGATGAACATTCACCAAATTTTTTAAAAAGTCAGAATATTTCAAAGAAGATATGAAAGCCACAAAAAGTCAAAACTAGACATAGTCTCAGTGGGAAGCTTCAATGGAGAACATATTTGTGTGAGAGCAAACAACAATGCTAGCTCAGCAGCAACAGCAGTTTTAGCCACAGCAGCTCAGCCAGGTACAGACCAAATGTTTATGGAGATTACAGGTGGGAAAAATATCAGTGGGCTAAGTTTAAATTAGAGGGTGATGTGTAATTCAGTGTAATATCCATAGGGGCATGTGAACAATTGCTCTTCTGAAATCTCTTCACATCTGGCAAGAGAAGATTGCCTGGTCACAAAGGGGAGAGACTACACTGAGGACAAGGGGTAGGAATAATGATCACAGATGACACAGAGAGTCTATTTTGCATGGAAAATTCAGAAATACCCCCAAGGCCTGATCCTAAAATGAGCTTGGCTCTTTCATTAATTAAATTAATAGCTACATAGTAAGCATTCCAAGTATACCAACAGACAGCAGGTGATTTACTCAAGGGCAATGCAGATGTATTTGATGGTAAAGGCACTGTTCTGTTGAATATAAATCTCAGACATGAACCACCACAAATCTTTCAGTAAGTCACCACTCTCTCCTCCTGGCATAATTTTTACATGGGCGTCTCATACGGAATAAAAATAGGAATAACAGTGAAACAAACTATAAATTAGGAAAATATTCTATGGGAAAACTGATGCTGAAAGAGACCAGCAGTGTCAACAAACGTACAGTGAAACCAGACTTTTACAGACAATGTAACTAGTTACACTGGATTATAGTTATTTTTTATTGTATAAGACTTTAACACTAGATATGAAAATCAGAGATTTGGTGTAAAGAGCTTTAAAAAAATAGAGAGGGAAAGAATTGGGAGACAGGGATCTGCAGTACTGTAATTAAATATTTTTTGGGTCTATATGAAAAAATATGATTCTGGGGGCCATATTACATTGGAAAGACAATGCAGCAGAGAAGGTGCATTAAGTTTAGTCAGATACAGAACCACAGCTACAGGCTTCAATATCCTACTTATGTTTCACTAGAAAATGCCAAACTACTTCTCTGGAGATGGGAAAGGCTTAATCAGGAATGAGGTTATACTACCTCCAGTACAGGACTTGTACCCAGGTTCTGCATTTATGCACCCAGGAGAAGTGTGTTTGTGTTGGTTCATTCTGTAATTGTATGCATGGAGTCTTATATCTGAAGGAGAGATTCATCCACTTAGGTTTCTGAAATTATTAAATTACATCTCCTCTTTTTAGCATGCTTGTAGCATAAACTCTAAGCACCCTTGTTGTTAGCATTATGAGAATTTTGGATGGCATGGATTTTTTCTAGTTATACAGAGCATAGACCCTTTTTTAATTTAATTAGATTAATTTTGTCATAACCAAATTTTGGCAAGGGCAGACAGGGAACTTTTGGATCCTTTAGGAGCTAATTTCCTCTTATCTTGATAATTTTCTATTTTTCAATCTTCTTACTCCTGTGCATTTATATAATTGTTTTCATAAAGAATTTTTTAAAATTCAAGCCCTGTTATTAATATTCATTTAAAGCAAGCTTCTTACCATTTGGTCCTTTGTCCTAAATCTAGAAATGTTAGAAAATGATTGTATGAATTGTCCTTGCTGAAAAATCTTGAAAGATCATGAGAAAAAAATTCAGTTCCATTATTTACAAACTTACATTCAGAAAAATATTACAGTTTCCTCTTTTTCAAATATGGGTTCACACTTTTGCAAACAATTTTCCTTAATTTTCACCAAGCTGTGTGATGAACAATATCTGGGAAAAACAGCTTAATACAAAATATTCATAAATTACATTTTTCATGAATCATGTTTGATCAACTTATTCTCTTCTTAAATAATGTAATAATATAATACTAATTGTATTGGTTGAAGAGAGAGGATTGGTAACAATTATTATCATTTTTTTTCTACTCCTAACTAAAGAGGGACGTACAGACATCAGTAAATTTTGGTCTGCTTTTCAGTCTCTCTTTATATGTTTATACAAAACCAAACAGCAGAAGGACCCTCTTCCAACTGCATCCACAATAAACCATAAACTATTTGTTATGAAAAAAGATTGATTCCATTAGTATGGAATTCTGCTTTAAATGACGAATTTTTGATACAAATTAACAAATGTTACAGTACATCTTCCCTACATAGCAAAAAACCCAAACCACACACAAACTGACCCTTACCATATTTCTATACTTACCATCACCAGAACAGAAAACACATATAAAATACATATGTATATATGTATATAGATATAAATATGTGTGTGTGCATATATGTATATATATACACACACACATATACATATGGATACATATGTACACACACACACACATGTATATAACGTATACATTAAAAAATCCTTCTGCTTGCTATTCCTCTCGCAGCAGCTTGAAGATGCTTCCTGGGAAGGCATGATGCCAATTCAATAAGGGCATTGCCAAACAGGTGAAATGTTAACTGATGAAATTTCCCAAGACCAAACCCAAAATATTTCCTCCTTTTTTCTCTCTCTCCTTTTTTTTTTTTTTTTTAAGGATCACTTCTAGGCATACTTTAGGTATTTTATCCCCTGAATCTGCACCAGCAGTCAGGTAGAAAGCTGAAGTGATATGATTAGCACATGCTTCTTCCCCCTGGCTTGCAAACATTGTGCCATTTGGTTTCTGACCTCTAAAATGAAAGGTGGAATATTTCTCATAAAACCCTAGGGATTTAATTTCTCAGAGAGGTTATTTTATTTGAGGAGATAAAAGGGATAAGTATTATAGGACATCTAAAAATTTTTAAAAGGCCTGAATAGAAAAGCCAACTGCCCTGTAATATTATTATATGACAAATAATATCTTAGAAGTCTTATACATTTTGACATTTTTGACTTACCTTATGGGTGGATCTTATTGTCATGATTGGAGAGCTTCTTTTTATGGTGGTCTCAAGTTGTGAGCTATATTTGCTGCTGTGTGTGCAATACTGCAGCTTTATTAACAGCATTGGTCTATGGCCTTGCTGGCCCACAAACACACTTCTAAAAGTTCAGGGAGTTTAGAGTCACTCTCCACAGTCAAATGCAGACAGTCTGATGGGGAATGAAGAAGTGTGGCAGCTCAGACTGTCTCCCTGGCCTGGGAGTGGGGTGCATTATATTAAAATAACATACATGAGACAAAAACATTACATGGTGTCACTACTCTGACTCCTTTAAGAACAACTGCACTGAGGTGTTTCTAGCTGAGAATAAAATAGAGTAATTCTGACCTGCTGAAGCCATTTTTATCATGTAAATTATCCTTAGCAAGCTCTGGTATGACTATATGCTGGCTAATCCTAACCCTCCTAGTTGCATCAGAATGGACTTTTCACTTGCGTGAAGATCTGAGTTTTGTTTTAAATGAAACCTGCAAAAGATTAATAACAATTTCTACCTGCTGTTCCCATTTCCTTTCATATATTTTACCTCCACACAACTATTAAATTATTGAATCATATTACACCCATCATGACACAGATCTTCTCTCAAAGAATTTTCCACAGAAATTATTTCCCACTTTGCATAGGACAAGATACACTTCATTGTCTCAGAATCAGGTCTTGAAATTACTAAAGGGAACAGGTTCAAAACCTTTGCCATAATCTTCTCAGCTGACAATTATTTCAGAACGCCTCCAGCTCTTTAACTGTTTCATTTATAGCTGCAGCAAATGTCAATAAAGTTAATATGAATGGCAGAACATTTTTTTAAAAAAGCATTTAAAATTATAGCAAAGAACAGTGTTCACAGGAGTGCCTCAATGAAACTTTTATTCCCATAGAATTATATTGTGGCCTCTGTGTTATATGAGGCCACTGTATTGCCTGAAATTAGGTCCCACCTGTGCTGCTGAGTGAGCCAAGTCAGCCAGGCCCTTCCACAAACACTCTAAAACATTGTCTTTTTTCTGCACTGCCAAGATTGAGAGATGCACTGAGCTAACCAAGAAAAGAACAAGGAGGCCACCAAATAAATCAGTCTTTTGGAATAAATAGTCTGTCACGTGATGACATTTTTTAGGGTATGTATTGCATGCTATGTATATGTTGCATCCTATGGGCTGCTCCATTAGGATCGTAATGGAGAATCAGGTGAAAGCTGCTCCCCTTAAATAAGAATTTAAAATTTTTAAGGCCTTGAAACTACGTTTTCTTTCTTTGTTTATACTGTTAAATATCTCAGTTGGAAACTTTTTATAGAAAAAGTAAAAGGTTATAATAACAATACAACCTGATGGAATCTTTTGGCAGGAGAAAGTAGAGCATAGACAGCAGCAGTGACTTAGGGTCATTATTTACATTCAAAATGTGCTTTCATCTTTTGAAGGTAGGATTTCATATGGGATATTTCTTCTCAGGAATTTCATAAAATGGATTGCCATGCTAAAAAAGACAAGCAGAAGCAAACAGGAGACTGATATTCATGGTTCCAAGCAACAATTTTTGGAATAGTGATTTAAATATGGATCATTTAAGACTGCTTAGGATTAAAGGTGAACTTTCATCTTTATGACAAGGAATCATTTAAGATATAAAATGGAAACAAAAAAAAAACAAAACCTCTATATAAGAAAATGAGTTTTATTATCTGAGTGTATTCCAGTGAGAAGGGCAGAGGTCCATGATACCTTTCCCTTTTCTTCAGGGAACTACATGTATTCCAAACATAATCAAGCCAACAACTCAAATTGTTATTGCTCTTTGCTTTGTGGTCATTTCTACTCTCAGTCTCAGGTACTCATTGCTTTCAGAAGTTTATTGGTGAAACCAATGAGTGGTATGGTCTAGATGCCAGATTTCAAAGTATAGCTCTTGTCATCTGGTAGGAAAAGTAATACTTTTTCCCCCTTTGCAATGCAAGGCAAATTGTTTTAAAGAGAGCTCTAAAACTAAGCACATAAAAGCAGCCCTTGCAGACAATAAAACCTACATGATGGATGTTTATTCCCAGTGCTACTAATGATAAAGATTCTTGCCTTGAATGATAAGTGGGTTCAGTACCTATCACTAGAATGTCAGCAGCTTAGAGGGCAGATTTTATCTGTAAGGGCATGAGTTTCTGAAGACCTTCACTCATTAGTTATTGCTTGTTCACAAGGTTAAATCCCATTATGGACTGTCATTGCCTGTTCTGAGTGAATCAAATTAATAGTTAACATCAACACTAGAAATAAAGCTTACGTGCAACTGTGACAAGCAGTAAACAGAATGAAGTGGGCATAATGGGCTGATGGTATGGGGAGGATCACTAGGAGAATGTGAAGTTCATATTCAGTGGCTGACTCCTCAGAAATAATATTATTTTTGTGTGGAAAAAAATGATATACAGGCAGTTTTTTAAATTTAGAGGAATCCAAGTAAGTTTATCAGATTGGGATTCTATAGCTGATTCCAGCAATGGTGTAAATCTTCATTGCTGCTCCTTTAGGATAGCAGTGAGTTTGGTTCACCAAATCTGAGATATTAGTAAACTGAAAGACACAACAGAGGTTAAGGAAAAATAGAAGTTAGAGAAAAGTGTGCTGTATGATCTCACCATGCTGCACTGCAAATGGAAGTTCTGACTCATCATTTTTTAATGACTTCTGTAACATCAGGTTAAATTAATTGGTTTTAGGAATCAGCTGGGGAATAATCAACAGGAGTTCCAGCAACTGGCATAAGTAATGATGAGGAGTTTTGTATGAAAGCAAAAAAGTATTCCAAGAAGAAAGGTCTACTATTGGTAAGAGATGACAGAAAATATGAACGTGTTACTTGACATTTAGGAATTTGGCTTTAGTGACATTTATTGATAAGTTATAAAGTTGGCATATTTTGAAAAATACTAAATACCACAGTCTAGATACTAAGTTTTCAGCCAATGTAAATTAATATAACACTAAACTTTAGTGGATTGATGTGGGTTCTTACTTGTGATGGCTCTTTCTAGCATGTAAAAATCTGAATGTAAAGGCAAGACTGTAATCCTGCTCACAAGGGTGGAGATATCCTACCTAGTCATTATATGATAGAGGAGAATGGGCCTCACTGTGATTTTAGAAATATTTTCTGGTTTTAGTTTTAACTTTCGTGGATAGCAATAATACTTGAATTACAAAACATAACAAAACATAATAAAAATTCTAGTTTTTTACATTTTCATACTAGAGAACTACTTCATTGGTCAGTTCATATATATGGAAAGAGCAAAATGAGTTTCACCTGTGTTTCATGGCAGGAAGGAGGGGGATGTTAAACCCAAGTCCTTTATACACAGCTTTTATATCTGTAGACACAATTTACAAAATGGCTTTTACACCTTCTTTGTCATGTGGCCTCTACCAAAGTAAAATCTGCAGTTTCCTTGGAAACAAAATTTCATGCCATTCAAGACTTGGAAGATAAAAAGGATTCTTACTCCTTAGTCATGCAGCATTTTGGTTCTCGAGTCAAACATGATCTCTTTGATATGACACAAAAGTCCAAATGGAACAGAAAACTAGATAATGAAAATGAAAGCTGAAATCTGTGAGAAATCTGAATTAGGGGAAGCTTCATGAAATTGCAAATCTTTTTTTTTTGTTATATACCATATTTAACTTCTTTTAAGTTACCTGCCACATTTTTCTTACTTTAATTCAGTAATCAGTGGGCAACAGATACGGACTAGGACACAGAAACCCATGCTTCATACGTATTCATACTTATATTCATGTCCCCAAGACAAATTTCATCTGTTACTTGAGCAAATTACGTTTTTTCTCATAAATAAATGTTAAATCCTTTTAACCGAAAGTTTCATTTGGAGGAGGTTGAATGGTTTAAAATTTTTGGAAACATCAAAATAGCTTGTGCTGGCAACCCTGAAAACTTTTTTATGGCAATAAGAAAAAGTAAAGTCTAAATTCTCTAATCCATTAGAACACAAACTCCATCATTTATTTAATACAAAATTTCCTGGAAATTAATAGAACCTCTCTCCATTCTCCCCTCATCCTGGAGGACTTTGGACTTTTCATTCTCATCCTTTAAATGTTTTGCATAACATCTTGATGTGGATTGTTTTCACTGCTTTCTGTCAAAGACATTCCATTTTACATGGAATACTTACCTATGCATTGAAAAAGAGAGATAATGACTCTAGTAATAACCAGAAACAGCAGAGTTTTATGTCTTAGACATTTATATAAAGTAGAATTTAAGTCAGCATGAAAAAATGCAAATAATCTCATTTCACTCCCTCTTACTAGAGGTAGGGAGTACTCCACAGCCTACTGTGGAGTAGGCTACTGTGGAACTTGATTAGTAAGATGGAGTGAAGATAAAAGAAAATTCACTCTGGGAGATTTCTGTAAGTTGAAGTGTAGAAAGGAGCAAGACCTCTTCCTTAGAATGGAGCAAGACATATTCCTTAGAAATGAAGAGACATCTTGTAAGTTTAGTGCTTTCTTTCCATGGTTTTCCTCAAAAATATATTTTTTGTGTGTTGAACGAAGCATACTACTCAAAAGAAAATAAATACTTTTAAACCTTGGATGAAAAAGAATTTTGTTTTCAGTCCATGCAGCTTTGGGGGTTTTTTCTTCAGTCCTTCCTTAGAAATTATTATTCACACTTCTCCTGAGTCTGTGCCTCAGCTGCTCATCTTTAATAAGTACTTAACAATACTTCTTTCTTCTGCTGTTTTCCCATCTATTCTATTTAAATTATAACCTTCCAAGAGCAGAAGCTATTCCTTATTTAATTAGAGGCATTTATAGCATTCTAGTCTCAGAAATGGCAACTAGACACTATTGTAGCAAATAATGAAAGTTTATCTATGAACAGTGGGTTCACACAGAGATTTCACTGGAACAGTTGATAACCCACAACAATACATCAAAATTGCACTGAATAAGTTGAAATGGGGAGACTGTTGGTATGCAGTGTAATTCCTGTATGGCTCCATAAGGTTTTAGTTGCTCTTCCAAATTATTAAAACTTTTGGGGAACGAAGGGATGGATGTTGGAAGATAATGCTGTAGCAACTATTCTTGGGAGGAGACTGTTACAGCCAGGACAATAGTTTGTGATAATGAACAATAGCCAAGAATCTAAAACAAATTATTTATTGATTATTTGTTTTCTTATTAAATTAATGAGAATGATCAATCATAAGAACTCCTTTCTTCATGCTTTTAAGATTTACTGTTGGCTGTTGTTTCTGTTAATTGTTTGTTACCTTTATTAAAGATTCACTTAATCGTCATGACTATTGCTCATGGTGCATTCCAGGAGAGTCATAATCAGCAAAACCTCAAAATACGACTCCTCTCACACCTGTGAGGAATTCCAGAGACAACAGACAGCTTAATTCAGTTTTCTGAGCTTTTTAAAGGTTGTTCTATACTCATTTTCCAGCAATTTCTGAGAGTTCTCAGGCCTCTTGAAAAGAGGCATATATTCAGAAACATTAATGAAATGTACGTAACTTTTTGCTTGAAATTGATGCATTAAGTACATCAAAGAGGAAATGGAAATGTAACTATTCATATTTTAACCTATTCTAAATTAAACTTAGAGCATGAAATCTTGACTTAAGTTTATGAATTATTTTGTAGTAGTGAATCTGAATATATATTATCGCTATTGAAGAACTCAGCACACCAAATCCTTAAATTACAGTTCCTGTGCCATTAGTGGGGACAGTATTCAATCAAGGCAATAAGCACATGTTCCGTCCATGGGTGAACATGTCCAGAGTCATTCTCTGTGGGATGATACATGCATCTACATCTTTTATCCCAAAATGCAAATTTAGGCAACTGGGCCTGTTGAAGTCATAAATGAGCAAAAAGAAAGCTTCTTATCGAATTTAGGAACAAAGTAAATGCAGAATTTAATGGAGCTGCATTAACAAAGATATGAGATAAACTTATTATTATTTGTCTTAAAAGGCTAAGCAGAATTATATATAATCATGACAAAATAATTACAATGTAGTCTGATATATGCTTTAATATCCAGCTTTTAACAATACAAAGATAGAGATATTCCAGCAATTCCAGAATTATACAAATGGATGAAAATGAACATTCAAAATAAGAAACTTTGATTTCTGCTGTGGGCTATGCATGAAAGACTTAAAGGATGGAAAGAATTTACTAGCCAAACACCTAGCACATATCTTGAAAGACTTCAAACATTAAGATTGCATTCAAGTCTGCAGTCCACTATCCACTATCTTTACAAAAACCTTCAAGCACAGAAGCTCAACTAAAAAGCATCTGGATCAAACAGGGAACTCAATCCTTCTGACAGTCCCAAATTTGATTTCCATTATAATGAGAAAAATTGTCACAAACATACTCAGCTCATTTGAATGTCGGTGTTTCTGCCCTAATGGCATGATGTAAGATAGATAAAGCAAACGTGGTTTGAGAAGGCTGTATAAGACACACACTTCTTGAACCTGAGATGTAAGGAAGGACCTGAACCTGATGTCAGGAGATATTAGGAAGGAACCAGACACGTTAGGACTTTTATTTTTTGCTCCTCTGCCTCAAGACACACACCATGATTTTGAGGTTTGGCCTGATTCTTCTCCCTCCTGCTCCTACCAACCTGTCTTACTTTACAAACAGTTTTTAACACCTGGGTATTTCAGTCGTTCCCACCAAAAGCCTGGTGTACTTTCTTAGTTGCTGCTTGGGAGAAAAGTGAAGATATAAATAAGGTTATGATTGATCCACAATTAGTAGTTGTTAAAAAAAACCCCAAAACCTACCAGTCAGAAAACAAAAGCTTCAAGGGAGAAATCCAGTTTTAAAACATATTTAATTACCACCACTTAAATGAAGAGCAACATAATATGGCCCTAATTTGAAAGTTTGCCAAGAAACTAGAAATCAAAAAGGGGTGTAATTGAAACAGCACATAGGGAAATTTAATATTCACTGATCAGCCTTTCTCAGTGGATGGGGAAAAAACGTTTCATTGCTACCATGGTCTTTTATAATAATCTTGCAAATCATGTTGTTTATATCTAATAGAGATTACTAAATAATGAATCTGGGTGTCATATAAGAGAGATTGCATCATATAAGAGAGATTTTGTTGAGGAATAACCTCAGTACCTGTAGCTCTGTGAACAGCTGCAGTGCCAGCTCTGAATTCAGCTCTGAGTTGTGAGAGCCTCAGAGAAGAGGCCATGAACTGGAACCAACATTTGCACAGCCAAGGGCACGGGCACCTGTGGTGCCAGCCAGGGCACTGGACACTCAGAGACATGGCAGGAGCTTAGGACTCAGCTGGAAGACCCCAGCTGAGTGCTTTCCATGTCACTTTGACACAAAAGCCCAGGGGTTCCTTTGCTTGGGGTCCTTCCTCGGAGGCAGCAGCTCCAGCTGTTATTCTGTTGTTGCACCATGAATAAATTACTGAAAGGATCCAGAGGTCTGAGACTCTGCTGTGGAAAGGCTGGGGTCAGGCTGGCAAGGAAACCTGGTGTGACTGTGTGAGTGTGGGGTGTGTAAGGGACAAGTGGGGCACCCATAGGGTCACTGAAGCCACCTGCTGCAAAGGGGCCTCAGTCCTTGCTCAGGTGGTGCAAGTATGACTTCCAGAGTGTGACTACCAGAGTGTGACTGCCAGACTGGCTTGTGGATGGTCCAGGAAGCTTTCCTTAACACTTTCCTGGTTCCCACTAGGAGGTACATCTTACTCTCCTGTTCTTTCCGGTGGTGGCTATAAAACGGTCTTGCAGACATTTTCTAAAGGTTTATTGCTATGTAGTATGCACATGAGGAAGAAAAAAGAGTGCTTTCCTATCTGACATATCAAGATTTGCCAGTATTGTATGGTTGTTTTTATCCTTTTCCTACAAATGCATGTTGCATTTCATAAATATTTAACTATATGTAGCACTCTAAGGCTCTTATGCAGATTGAGCATTTTTTTCCCTTCTACATCCCTAAAACCAGTATTTCCCTTGACATCACCATTCATTCCCATTCAGTTTATTTTACATCTTCCTGCACTGACTGATTTACCTGATACAAAATCTAAGTAGAACATGTTTGTGCAGTTGATTACTTCATTGAGATCAGAACAAAGTGAGCAAACATTTTGGATAGGAATGGTTCTAGATTAGACCTCCAAAATTTATGTACTTTAAAACAAACTGGAAATGATCAAAAAGTAAAAAAATTAGAGTGTTTTGATTTGTAGGCCATGGAAGAAGCAGGAAAGGGCAGTTTGTGTAATTTGTTAGATGAGAGCGACCTGTAGAGTTGACAGTTCAGGCACATCTTAGGCATGTTTAGTGTGACCTTGTCTACAAAAGCAAGAGTGTATATGGATTATTTGCTGCATTTGCCTTTATCCTTAGTCAAGTACAGAATTGCCAGGTGATAGACCAATTTCTGTGTCGGCTTAAAACCAGCGCCAGTATGTGAATTGTTTCAGACTGTGAAATCACACTGAGTCAGAGACTTAAATGAACAACTCTAGAGTACAAGCAATAGTAGATCTGAATTTCAATGAGACATTTGACAATGCATGGAGTGCTTAAGTCCCACTTTTGAACAGGAAAAGGCTTGTATGAACTTTGTGCACATTTTGAGTAGTTGAAGCAGGCACCCAAACAGGCAATTCTCAATTTTTATACTAGACACTTGAAATACTGCATGCCCAGTCCAAGACATGGCAAGGAGCAATATTTTTTCTTTGGTGCAACATTAGTCATTAATTAGTCATTAGCCCATCCCAAATCTACAAAGCATCTGCCAAAACCAGAAAGAAAGCAGATATTCTGACTGCTGAATGGGGCAAATGTATGTCCATTTGGGAAAGGAGAATTCCAAGGGCTGACAGTGAGAACCACCAGACTCACAGCATCAACTGGTCCAAGTCTGCCAGCTGAAGCAAATGATGTCAATACTAGGAACATGTCAGTCAGAGCCTATCCAAATGCATCTCTGCAAGAAGGCTAGAAATCAGGAAGTCACTGAGAATCTTTCCTGCTATGACTGTACGTCACTGTACAAGAACATTATTTCAGAGCATGTTCTTATTCAAAATAGGTACATTTAATATTGCTGAATAAAGCAAGGTCAGATAACAAGACAAACCATGGGAGCAGTGGCTATTCTCTCTTTTTAGTTGTTAATGTACTTCCTGACTTCAAGACAGCAAATACCAAAAGAAATGGTGAAGATAGAAGAAGGTTCCTTTCCTGTTAGAGAATCTTCTGTACTATCCCAGCAGACTCTGCAGCCTCAAGTGTCCCCCATAACCTCCCACTGTATGCCACAAAATCTAAGGGGTAGGTAACCACTCTGTCATGCTGCAACACAGCTGTCACATCCATACAAGGCCCTCTGGACTGAAAATATCCACTCCAGACTCAACAGATGGTAATTTTCCTCTGGGAGCATATGAGCATAGGAGCCAGTGGAAAGACAGGAAAGTGTTCAATATACCATTAATTCAGTCATTCAAGACCCTTTGCACACAAGACCTGACAATGGGCCATGGTCCTCTTTTTTAATTAAAAGGGCAAATTTAACTAAAAATTTTCAAGAGTGACTCCAGCAATGTGCCACGGTAAAACAAATTAGGAAACAGAAATATGGAAGTATAGCTTCAAAACAAAGTAGAAACCAAAATCCCAATCAAAACCAGCAAAAAATACAAATATGTAGGATGGGACCAAGAAAGAGCTAATGGATATATAAGCAGGTGAAATGAAATAGCTATAAAAATAAAAATGGGAGGCATGTATAATCTAAATAGTATGAATATAGATTAATTTAATTATATTTTCAATAAAATAGAACAAGCAGTAAGGATTTGCTCTAAATGCAAAAGAAAGTGAAGTAGGAGCCATTAGCTTTAATTATTGGAATTATTTAATCGGAGTAGTAATCTATCTTTTCACACATGCTTCTTCTTCTGCATGTACAGGAAGAATAAATTCTTTGGTTCAGTTTCCAGCTAAACAACAACTTCATTCAAAGCTGAAAAGTCAGATAAGATCAGGAAGAACTTTTTTTCTGTTTCAGTCTGAGACTCTAATAAGGTATGTGGTACTGAGATTTCAGACACTTCTGAAACCTCAAAGAAACTCTCACTGACATTTGCCTTAAATTGTTTGAATCATTTTTTTGTGTGTGTGAGCGTGTGGCCAAAATATAATTTGACATGGTGTTGGGAACCTCTTCCTGTCAGATATTGTCCTCCTTGTGATTTTTCACTGGATGAATCAATAGTTTTCTGAAGTTTTAGAGGGCCTTTTGAACTCATGCTCACTGAGTAACTGAGAATTTTTGGGTCTGATTTTACACTTGGATGGCAACTTTTAGCAGCATTGCCAATGTAAAAAACATATAGGGAGCAGCTGCAGGGCTTCTCTGGCCAATAGAGCTGCCAGATTCTCTTTGTTTGCCAAACAACACTGGCAGACTGTTGAGCTCTGTTTTATCAGGTAACAAATACTCACTGATATCACCTCAAACCCATGATTCCTTTTTCCATTTCATTCTTCCCTTCTGCAAGATGGAACACTGGAAATGAGAAACAGTTGCTGCCTCAAGTTTAAAAAAGGAATCTGTCCAGAATCACCCTAAAAGCTTCTGAGAATTCTTAGTTCATCTGAGAGACTAAAGCAAAAGAGAATAAGAAGTGTTATAATTGTGAAATACCTTAAAGTAGAAAAATTTTGAAAGAAAAAAAATCCTCCCTGAGATCTATGAAACCAGAAAGATTATTAGGGAATCTTGCATCTTGAGTTCTGATAGCAAAAGGAAAGGAAGGATCATGATTGATTTTGTGTGAGGCAGTCCATTTCTTTGAGGACAAATTATAAATACATTTTACCACTTCACACAGAAAAGCTGTTGATAATAATGATGATGTGGGAGTGAGAGTTTCTCCATGCAGTACAATACTATTACTCTTCTGGAGCTGCAACAGCATTGTGTAATTCTAAGTGTGAATTCTCAGGCTGTACTCATCTTTCTCCATACTGCTAATGATGTTACTCACGTGAGCAGGACGTGGCAAAAGATTCCTCCTAAATCCAGACATAGCACAGGTGAGAAGAAGGGACTGTGTCTCATTTCTCACTGACCAACTTCATAATTCTATTTCATAAAACAGATCGTTAAGGAAACTTTCCTGTCTGTCCCTTGAGGAGAGACTCTGTCAGTGCCTCACACCACCTGAGCTGGGGCTGAGGCTCCTTTGCAGTGGGAGGCTCTGTCAACAAAATCATTGGGAGGAAATGAAACCCTCCAACACCTCTTTTAAGTGTTACTTTATTCTGAACAGGGTATGTAGTGAATCATTCCAGCTACACATACACCTTTTAAGATCTTTCACTTATTTATATACTTTAAGCAAACAAAGAAATTAGTATTTATTGGTTCTAAGTTATATAATTATCTTCATTAATTTGTAATCTATTGGTTATTGATTTCTTGCACTTAATGCTAATTTGGTCCATATTCTTCAGTGTTCTTATTGTCCTTTCTCAGATGGGGAGTCTTCTACTCTCATGCTGTAATGTCTGTATTAATGTCCTCTGTACTCTCTTGTTACTCCAACAACTCCTTGAAAGGCAATAAATATAAGATCCCAGATATTCAATCTTCAACTCCCTCAGGCTTTGTTTATTGCAGCTTATCAGGTCTAGTCTAGCAAAACTCTAAACCAAAGATAACAGCCTGTGAAAAGAAACCCTGCCTGATGGCAAAGTGGATGCTGCCAATGTCCAATAATAAGTAAAAAAGTTACTTAAAACCATTAATTAGCAAAAATATTTAGGAAAGTGATATAATTTCCAACAGCTCCGGTGACCCTTTGGGTGCCCCACTTGTCCCTTACACACCCCACACTCACACAGTCACACCAGGTTTCCTTGCCAGCCTCACCCCAGCCTTTCCTTAGCAGGGTCTCAGACCTCTGGATCCTTTCAGTAATTTATTCATGGTGCAACAACAGAATAACAGCTGGAGCTTCTGCCTCCAAGAAAGGACCCCAAGCAAAGGAACCCCTGGGCTTTTGTACCCTCACAGTCAAAGTGCAGGGAAGTCTGGGGTCTTCCAGCTGAGTCCTGAGCTCCTGCCATGTCTCTGAGTGTCCAGTCCCTTGGCTGGCACCACAGGTGCCCGTGCCCTTGGCTGTGCAAATGTTGGTTCCAGTTCATGGCCTCTTCTCTGGGGCTCTCACAACTCAGAGCTGAATTCAGAGCTGGCACTGCAGCTGCTCACAGAGCTACAGATACTGAGGTTATTCCTCAACATATTCTCCTTATACTTTCCCAGTATCTGCTCTGTCTGTACATATCTGTGTCTGTGTGGACCCAAAGGTGCCTGTTGTCACCATTTGTACCAAAGACACATCTCATGAAAAATGCAATTATGCCTGATTCTTTTAATTCTGAGGTTGTTTGTCCTGCAGGCTAGTAATGCACTGGAGCTGGAATGAACAATCCTTTGTCAGGATTTGTTCTACAAAGATACAGCACGACTCTTCCTGATGAGTGATTCTTTTTATAGAATTATTTTACAGCACTTTCTGATATCTTTAATAGTAATAAGGTGCCTAGATACCAGCTGTCTAAAAATACCTAAGACGGTCTGATAGACTGAATAGGCACAAAGAGTGAAGTCATGAAGAAAGAACCAAAAAACAAAATAAAAGATTTGGAAAGCAAATCAAGTTGTCGAGAAACTGCAGTTTGATATAAAATCTTGAGGAAAAAGTCTAAGAAGTACATGGAAAAATGAAGAAAACTTATTAAAAGAAAAAAATATGTTAAATAATGAAGATTTCAGAATGTAAGTAGAGATGTGGGAAAGTGTTAAAATATGAAGCAACTGGATGTACAATCTAAATTATATAATTGCAGTATGGAGACACTAAAAACATAACAACTATAACCTTTTAGTTCTATTTTCTTTAGCAATGTTTAACTCTTTACTGAAATATAGGCCCAGAACTGGCTGTTTTCTGGAATTTTTGCATTCCTGCAGTGTACGTGCTGATGCCTGTGGATCTCATATTCATCAAAGATTGAATATCATGTGCTCTTTTTGATCAATAATAAAATAATAGCAAGAAACAGTAAAAAAGTATGCATACAGTTTAGATTATTTTCAGTCTTCTTCAAAGAGAAGCCATTGGTAGATCAACTGGTATTTGTCATAACAATTATTGGCAGATTGAAATGTAAGACTTAATCATATTCATTTTTAAAGTGCTCAAGGGCTTGCCAGTGAGCAGACTGCCTGTGATCTCTGCAGCTGGTGGAACATCTCCTTGGTCAGTAGCTGGCTGCTTCTTATCCACTTGTGGTAAAACTGGCAGACCCACCTACACTGGCAGGCAAAACTCTGAGTGCTGCTTTGCTCCTTTGTTAGTTCTATGTTGTAATCTTTGACCACATTTATAACCTTTCTTCTTAACTCTGTATGTGACTGAATATCTGTTTTCATTGTACTGATCCTGCTTGCAAAGTCCAGAAAAAAGCCCCATTCCCTTCCGTTCTTTTCCTGCGGGTTGTGCAAAGTCAAAAACTGGAGGGTAGAGGACATGAGCCGTCATTTGACAGTTTAGCTAAGAGGAAAGAGAATGAGGAAGTTAAATATATCATTTTGTGCTCTACTCAGGGTTGTTCAACGATTCCATGAAAATAAAAGAATTCTTCCATCAGTTCCTTGATGGAAGAAAATATTGTGCAAAAGCACTGAGAATCGAGATTATCATCTGATTATAAAAAGCCTTCAGACAACTTTGCATCAGTCAGATAGCATTCCAACTTTACAGAATTTAACCAGAAATCTTTTTCTTTCTTAAAATTTTTCCAGATAAGGGAAGACAAGGAGACCTCAGAATGTAATCAAATAAAAAATAAAAATTACATGTAGAAGACAAATAAAGTAGGTCAGTGTAATTGCACCTATTTACATGAGGAAGCCTGTAGGATGAATAAATCCCTGTATATGATGAACTTCTTAGGGGTCTTGGAAGGTTATAAATCATTCAGGGACAAACTGTAAGCAATGTTTCTCTAAATCAGGGTGCATTTGCCAAATAACATGGGAAGTTCTACTCTGCTGGCAGCTCTTTAAAGTGAGACTTTTTCACCATACACACAGAGATCGTCTAAGAAGAGTGGAAACTTGCAGGTGCAATTTGCCATCTACAAGGCACTACATATTTCAAGATTCCCCACAGAAACTCAATTTGGGAATGTGCTCTAAAGATTTCTCCTAGTGAGACACTGGCATCCCACTGAACTTTAATGATTGCTTGTGGGTTAAAACTAGAGGGGTATATCAACTCTCAGAAAAAAATTTGAATCAACTTATCAAGAATCCTGGAGATAAAAGGCCTCCTACTTATCTCAGATAGACCTGATTATGCCCTATTGTTTCACAGCTTTAAATATTCCCCTCGTTAATGGGAAGATAATTGTCATTCCACCAACTCTGACAAAGCCACCATTCTTCAAAGTAACATTCCATAGAAGATGTGGAGAAAGAAAGAAAACATTTAGACAGGACTATTAATAAGATGAACTTGCACATGAATTTTGACAGCACGAGTCTTACTCACTTTCAGTTCTAGTTTAATTTAGCACCATTACACTTCAGCAGAATTTTAACACACTTTAATCAGACCAGAAAAATGGACAATTTTTTTTTTTAAATACGATATCCAGGATATGCCTGAAAAATTAAGGATATTAACTTAATATAAATTTATAAATATCAATTTACTTAATTTGTGTAAATATAAATATATGTATGTACACATGTACACACAAATACACACACTTTGGGAGGTATTTAAAAGACCTGTAGGTGTGGCACTTGGGGGTTTGGCTTAGTGGTGGACTTGGCAGCATTAAATTTATATTTAGACTTGATAATTGTAAAGGTCTTTTCCAACTTAAATTATCCTATGATTCTAAGATATGCTCATGACACCATGCAGGGGACACCAGCTAGTATGCTCATTGTGCAGGACTGCCATCCAGAGGCTGGAGGAATGGGCAATGGGATCCTTACAAAATTCAGTGAAGGCAAAGTCCTGCACCTGTAAAGAAGCCTCCCCCTGCAACAACACAGCCTGGGGACTGCTGGGCTGGAGCAGGTCTCTGGAAGAGGCTGTGGAGATGCTGAGGGACAGAACCCAAGCAGCAGAGAGGGCCACCACCCTCCACATGTGCATTACCAATGGCACAGTCAGTCAGTTAAAGGAGGGAATTATCCCTCTATAGAGCACTTGGTTGACCCTCAGGATATTTTCCCCAGCTTTGGGCCACCCTGTACAACAAAAGTGCAAATCTAGAGGGTAGTGACCAAGCTGGGAGGGACTGGCTCACTAAGCCTCTAAGCAGAGGCTGCATGACCAGAGCTTGTTCAGCCTAGAGAATTGTGAAGGACTTCAGAGTAGACCCCAGGACGTTCAGGGATGTCACTGAGAAGATGGAACCAGGGTCTTCACAGTGGTGCATGGACGAGAGACAATGGGTATAAACTGAAATGAGATGTTTTCAGATTGGATGTAAAGAGAAATGTTTTCCCCATTAAAGAAGTCTGTCAGGTCACCCAGAGAGGTCAGGCAGGAGTGGATTGCTTCAAGACCAGACTTGGTAAAACACTGAGAAACCTGGACTGATCTCTCACTTGAGTTATGCCATGATACTATATTGTACTGTATATTTAAGCTCTCTATTAGTATCTGTATTATTAATAAATTTTTTAGAGAAACTAGTTGACTAGACTAGATGTGATATTCTATACTAGTAGAATATGATAAATTATACAGAGAATTTAATTACAAAGACAATGTAGGAAAAGTTCTTAAACCAGCTGTTTCCCCTAGTTTCTACAGGTGCTTGAGATTGAGAATAATTTTATGTTCACTCAAAAGGTGAAACTAGGCACTCCAGGGCATATTGCTGGGCTGGGATCCTTTATTGTGCTCAATTCCACATAAACTGTTTCTGAAAAGCAGGATGGAATTTAATGTTTGCCTACTAAGAATCTGAGCAAAAAATACTAACAAGTACTATGAAGGGTACTCACTTCATCTAATGGAGATATTTTAATATAAAGACCAGATTTTTTTTACTTGGACTTTTTCCTAAACTGATAAAACACATATTAAGACCTTTATATTTGAAATTTTACAACTGGTGTTTTAAAACATTTCTGATAGAAAATCAAAACTGATTTGCTTTGTCTGCATAAACAAAAAATAATTTCTATTTCCTTCCAAGAACAATGTCAAGAAATAGTCAGCCAAGCAATAGTTAGTAGGAAATGGCCTAATTTTTAAAATATCCATGCAGATATGAACAGAATATATTATGTATTCTCAGATCTTATATTTCAGCTTTCACTTAAGCATCATGAACGGGTCTAATAAAGAAAAAAATTACTTCTGTACAAGATAAAAAACAACAAACTAAAAAACCAACACCTTCAGGTAATTTCATAAAGCAGAATGCTCTTCTATTCACTTCTGCCTTTTTCTTTTCATTACTTTTCTATGATCTAGTTTATATTCCTTACAGCTTATGCCCAATGGCTGAGATAATGGAGCTGGCCAGAAAGTAGTTGCAAGAAGTGTTTAAATTACTACATATTGCTATGTGTGTAAAATAAATTGCAAAAATTATTGTCATAAGGTATTTTAAAGCAACAAAAAGCAGAGTATAGAGTAAAGGCAGATTTAGGGGGAAAACTAGCCCATTTTTTAAAATATATTTAAATAACTATGGATCTAGTCTTATGACAAGACAAAATCTTTCTCATGGGAATAGTGCTGCATTATTTAATTGGGGTTTCTGAGAACCAATACAAGCAAGCAGCTGATGGATTGTGCGTTTGCTTTACAAAAAGAAAAAGGTGTTTTTATAAATCATATAAAATTTTTAAATGAAAATAAAGAGAATATTTCTCCAGAAATGCAATGAAGTTTTACCAATCTTATTGATTTAAATCTTATACCAATCTTATACCAATCTTACTGATTTAAAAATAATCTAATCTACACATTAGTAAACACAAACAAAACTTCCTAGAAGGATAGACTATATTAGATAAAGGCCTCATGAAAAGCACTGTCTTCTTTGCTACAGGAATCTCTGATGACATTAATGTAAATGCTAAAACCATTGTTGGTCAGAAATCAGTCTTAGAACTGGTCCTACTCTGTTCCTATTCTGTTATCTCTGGTTCAGAGAATATATTTACCCTTGAAAATAGGAGCGTAGGGATCACTTTCAGAAATTATCATCTTTTTTAAAGATTTCTTCCTTCAAGCTTTTAGGTATATTTCTTGATATATTTCTGTTTTTCAAAAAGGAATAGACAATCCACTTACTTGAAACAACAATTTCATCAAATTAAAGTTAGATTTGGAATGTCACCTTAACTTCTGTGTGCTATCCATTTTAAATCATATTAAACAGCATAAATTTTAAGGATTCCTGTGCTTGGACTGTTTAGTGTTAACTTATCCCTTGGTATGTTACACCTGGAATCTATTTCACAGAACACAAATACCTAGCTTGTTCATTTAACTGATCTTGAACTTGAAGTGTAAATAATGTTTGTTCAACCCCACAAAACTTTGAAAAATCTGAACATTTAAAAAAAAATAAACCAATCTTTTTTTTTTTTTTTTTTTAAAGGAATCTGTCAGAGACCAGATGTAAAAGCAGAAATCAAAAGGCAGGATCCAGTGAAGAAGCCAGTAGATTCATGGTTGAAGAAGGCACCAAGGCCAGAAAGAATCAATCCCCCTAACTGGGATGGCAAGCAGGGATAGTCTGTCTTGGCGTAATCAGTAATTTGATTTTCCATGAAAGGAGTGAAATCTCAACTCTGAGATTACCAAGAGGGAAGTATATCCTCTGTCCTTGGAGAAAGGCACAGAGGAGGGGAGCGGAGCTGCTCTAGCTGAGCCACTAATCAATTCACAACACCATGAAATTTGGTTCTATACTAAGAATCTACCAAAGCTGACACAAATTGGCATCCTGAACAAACAGGCTTTGATAGTTTTGCATATGTATGAGCTTTCTGCTATATAATGGTAATTGAAGATTTTTTTTTTTGCTATGTTACAGCACTAATTGTGCTGCTGGGAAAACAGATATCCATGAGGTATTGTCATGACGGTGTGTGTTCTTTGGACTTTGTACTTACTTGGGTTTTTGGACGTCCAGCATCGTTTACTCTGGTGGGCTTACTTTGTAGATCATGTCAGAGAGAAATCACGTTTGTGCATCACAGGCTGTGATGCAGCTACAACATGCTATTATAGCCAAGTGTAACTGATATAGAATCCTGATGCCATAGCACTACTGATTTTCATCAGTACTCTTAACTTCCAATGGTCTCCACACTCCCAATGAGCATGTACAACATTGGCTTTGCAGTCAGCAGCAATGTCCCGCTCATGCTTTCTATTCCTCTGTTGAGAAAAGTTAGGAAAAGGGAATGTGAGTTTCTCTTTTGTTTCAAGTTCCAGCGATGTAGAGATCCCATCCATTTCTCCACCACTCTTGTTACAAAGTACCTTTTAGTCGGTCTACCTTTGAATTTTCTCCAGACATGCATGAGGACCTTTCTGCCAGTGAAACTCAACTACCAGTGGATTTCCAGAGTGTTTATAAAACAATGCATTTAGGTACCTCCAAAATTCCTGTTTATTTGAAATATTATTCCTTTTTCCAGAGTCATCTATGTGTACTAAGTGCTTGAAAACTACCAAGTAATCATCTGTCACTTGACATGCTCTAGTACACAGTGTAAGGCAAGAAACCACTCTCCCTCAACAGGTGTAAAAGAGCTGTCTGTATTGTGATTGATTAGCTCATTTTTAAAATCTGTTTCAAAACAGAGGTGAAATTGATTTATATATTCAGTAGCATTTTTTTAAAATTTTTTTTCCAAAATATTTCCTGTCTCCCTGGTTAGAGGTAGAATAAACAACAACAGACAACTTTCATTCTTCAGAAGTTCACGCAGTGTTTTTAGCTAAATATTTGTCAAAAAGCATCTTTCTCATTGTTTCCCCCCTCAGCTAAATTCACTCTTCCTATCTTTTTAGTTCTTTACCCCTGAGACGTTCCATACAGCTTGGAAATTCCTTTGTCATAGGATTTGTTATCTATTCCAGAAACACCTTGGCTTTTCAAGAATCTTGTTTCAGCCTCTTTATGAAATTACTGACTCTTTCTAAAGCTTCTATTCTTTTGGCTTCCTCCAAATAGGAAGATTTATTTGTTCTTTCATTTAACCACAAAGAGAATTGATCTAGCATGTGGTAATCTTCAGTGATAGGTGATTGGTGATAGATTGAATATGGTATTATCAACAAAAAATACCACAAAATGCAGTGAGAGAAGAGGACTAAAGGCTCCAATTTTCTTTTTTCTAGAAAGAATGCTTGGAGTACTGTTATTATCATTATTATTATTATTATTCTAACAAGCTGTGTTATAATTATTGATACATTTTTGGTACATTTGGTTAAATAGGTATTCATTTTATATTATAATAATATCAATAAATAACACTATGCAATCCATACGTGGATCATAAAATATCACTTTAATTAAATAATTCATTAAATAACTACAAGATTGACTGCATTATCCAAGTGTGCTTTCACCAGCAATTTTACCAGGAAGATGAAGAAGGAGAAGACAGATAAAAATGAAAATAATCACATTCTCCCAGAACGAGTATTTTCTCTTCCTGTTGGGGTCACAGAGCAAGATATGTCTGTTTCTCAATGTACGTGTGAGGATCTACTCATTTGACAAGGTTATTAGTGGCAGACAAGGTTAGATGTCCTCTGTGTGTCAGAGAGCTGGTTCACAGCAATTTCTTTGTGCTTAATAATAGGTGTCAGTTCTTGAGACATTATTTTTCTTTGACTTTCATACGACTGATGACCACATATTTATTCATAGCTGAATACCAACAGATTGAAACTCAGACCAGACAACTCCACTGGCCACCTCCTACTGATTCAATTAGGAGAGCATCATGGTTCTGGCTACCAGTGCTAACATGTAAAATAAACTTCTGGGAAAAAATTTCTCAAAAAACTCAGTGTAAGTGTGCACTGAAGAATAGCAGGACATGAACACCAGGGTTACTAATACATGTAAACCTCCTGTACATACAATTCACACAATTTCACTGTCAGGGTCTGTGTCAACACAATGTATCATTTACTTATTTCTCCACAAGGACTGTAAGGTATTTGTAGTAGTTAAATCTTTCACAGAATATAAAAATCGTCTTGGATTTTTTCAGAGTACAGATGAATCTCTACAGTTATTCTGAATTTTTTATCCTCATAATTTTTTTCTGACAAAATAATTAATTTCCTTTCTCTTTTTTTAATGCTGAGAGTGTACTTCACTTTTGAGCTAAAACTTTTCTTATTCTATGGGAAAATTTACAACAAAATGCCATTCTGAAATGTAAACACTGTGACATTTTGAAAGTGTTTTATTGGAATCAATTTTTAGAAACAAAGCATTTCATAATCTTCATTCTAGCATAATTGTTTGGCATGTCAAAATTGTTATATTTCAAGATGACCAAGTATTTCCAAAGAATTCTTTATGGAGCATGAATCCTGTTTTTCACACTGCTCTATCTTTTCTCTTTAGAGATCTTTCTGCCAAGTTATCCCTCCTGAGAGTTTTTAATCTTTTTCTTCCCTATCTCAGTGTTTCTCCATTGAGCAGCAGTCTATTAAGTTATGGTCAGAACTGTTGCTTTAGTTTATGACCATAAAACCTCTAACTTCTGTGAAAATCTGAAAAATCATTCTCTTACAGGAGTAAGACTGAACATCCTCATAAAAAATATAGTTATTGATACAGACAAGTAATTTGATGCTCTCAGTGAGTTCTATCATAGTAGATTGGTTTACTTATCTCAGTAAAGTAGTTGTATGTATATTTTCAAATCTTTAGTTGTTGCACTGTTAAAAAGTCCAAGCTTGTAGCTGAGAAATGTGAAGAATAGGAGCTATTTTAATTGTGCCTTTAAAGTTCGAAATTTACCATTGTATTGTATTATCTTAGTTCATATATTTTATATATTTTTATGTATATACATTTTCTGTATTTTTATATATTTTAATAAAACTCAAACTAGCACCATCTCCACCAAAAATCTCACTACCTGTAGAAAAAAATCTGGCCATCTTAGGACTTACTCCCACATGAGTTCAACAAATCTTGACCACTTATCAGACTGAAAAACATTATTCAGTCACTTCAGAGTAAGTGGGGTTGTTATTCAAGTTAGTATGCTATATAATATACCTCTAACCTAGAAATGGTGAATGTTTATGCTGTAAGTTTGTTCTTACAGGGACAATGTTCCAGTCAGGGTGTAACATTATTTGGAATAGAAGGAGGATGATATTTTAAGAACTAGCAGCGTTCAATGAACACTAAGATATATAATTTTTAAATTGATAGGTAAGTATTAACCTGTTATTGAAACAACAGAATTTAGAAATTTTTCAATTATATCATATGAAACATTGTTAAATGCAGATTTTCCTTCAGCCCAAGATATCATTAAGCACCAAAAGAAATATATTGCACATATCGAAATAAGGGTTATAAGACATAAAACATTTTTGTTAGTAGATCCTATGGGCATATTATTAACATAAGGCATACTATCAAAGTAAAAGAACATTTGAAAGAAAAATTGTGACCAAAAAATGATATTTGCCACATATTTAGATCTCTTGAGTGTTGATTGTGATGCTTTGGATTAATTACAACATGTAATATATTGATTTGGCTAGCTGGACTATGGTTAAGAGTAATGGATTTTTTCATATTTCTTTCCTTATTTCTGATTTTTTAATATACCTTATATTATCATGTCATTCTGATTCAGTTGTTTAAAAAAAGCAAAAGCTTAGGAGAAATCTCAAGTTTTAAACTTAGCAGACTCCAAGGTTTTCACTTAAAATTCAAACAGCCAAAGAAAGCCCCCAAAAATGAACAGCAAAGTTTATTTCTATTCTTCTTCTGAAAAATATTGGGGCATTCTCTAAAAACTAAGAAAATCAATATTTCTAAGAAGCTCTAACTATTTAGATACGTAGTGATCCACATCTTTGAACCCTTGTGATCACAAATGGCAGAGAGGCTTAAATATCTTGAATTCTAGACCAAAGTCACCTCCATAAAACCATGCTGTCTGTCACTCTAATTAAGAAAAGGTAAGACAGAAAGATGTATTTTGCAGTGCACAATAATTTGCCTAATAACATTCAGTTCACTGATGCAAGCAATAAGACAAGGGGCTTAGAGTAACAAACACTAAAACCATGCTAAGATAAATGCTTCAGCGGCCTCTCCTAGCATTTAAAGTCTTCCTTAAAAAAACAAAAAAGTTTGAATGACAGTGAACTTCAATCATATTCTGTACATTCAAGCCCACATAATTTACTTGAGTTCTCTGCAATTCAGTGATTTCCTTGGGGAGGAGTCACACATGACAGTACAGATAGAGCACTATTTCAGTACATGCTGTCACCTCCCTCCTAAATTCAATCCTCTGGTCAAAAGATAAGTGAATAAAGCAAATGATAGTAAAAGAAACAAAACCCCAAACCAAAACAAAATCCCATCTGCTTTTACTGTGGAAGACAACCCCTGCTTCCAAACTTCTGCAAGTTTTCCCACCTTGGCTGACTTAGAATTTTGAGCAGATGCATATTTTGTGGTTATCCTAGGTGATGCTGATATGAGCAGGGCTGAGAGAAAATTAAATAGATTTATAAAGCATGCTTGTTTATACTATTTTTTTTCAATGTTAATTCAACATTCCTGAAAATGCTTTGTATCCTTAGATATAAAGCAGATTCTATTTTCATGCCATGCACTGCAATCTCTTTGACAAGTGCTGGTTATCTGTGTCCAGAATGGGCAAAGTCAGTGACCCATACTCCTTAGTAACTGATGTTCAGGCTTTCTATTGCATTCTTAAAAATGAATGTATTTCAGTCCTGACCTTCATTACTTGCTCTGATCCCAGCCCTGAACCTTTTCTATCCAGAGACTAGCAGCGATGAATAATGGGTTACATTTTGTAATGGTTTTTTACTGTGAAAAGAATATCACATAGAAGTTGAATGAGATCACTGGCTGTAATTCTGCTTGTGCTGACAGAAACATGGCTCTCAAACCTGAAAGTGGTGTACATGCTTTACACCCAGCCCACCCAGGTCAAGCACTAAACACAGCTGTTACAAATGAAGATTTTTCATATGTTAGGAAAATGAGTAATGGAAAAGTTAAATAATACAACCTTTATTAGTATAATTCATACAGAAAAGTTCAAAAGAAAGTACCTGGGTAAGCCCTATGTATGATGATGCTTCTCTACAGTGGTTAGTCTTAAAGAGACTTTGTTATCTTTATGCTGATTCTTAAGACACTGGAATGAATTCACTTTTTCCAAAGACAGCATAAGATGATGTTGCATATTTGTGATCTTGTAATCAGTCAAGAGGTTCTAAAGCTTACTGCTGTATGAATCCTTTACCCTTGATCCAATAATTAGTACATAAAGGAATACCTTTATTCTTATACCTGTAGATATGCATAAGCACGTGCAGATTTGTGAGCATGTTCATGCATGTGCATGCATTTCACAAAGGTGAAATACTGAGTTAATAAGAAACACAGAGATTTTCAAAAAATGAGTTTGTATGCATTTCCCCAGTATCTATATCTGCTTCAAAATCAGATATAATGATTACTTAAAAAATTTAATAATTGTACCTTTATTTTTAATGAAGTGAGTTCAAGACATTTGCTGTGCTTTCACATCAGGCTAATTAGAAGGCTAGGAAATACACTCTTCAGATAACATTCTGACTTTGAATCAAGATTAAGGAAAAAAAAATCTTGACATTTTCTGTAGCCATGAAAATTATGGAATGTATTGTAATCAAGTGGTCTTATATTAAAAGAATCAATGATGTTGAATGCACTCAAGAGTGCAGAGGTGTATTAAAACCACCTGGATTCCACAAACTAACTGAACAGTTGAAGTCAATAGAAAACCATATAATTCAGAAGAAGGTCCAGATCAGAGTTTGCATAAATTAGGGCTAGTGAAGTTTCATTACTGCAGATGTATTGTGGCCTCAGCTAGTCCTTATGCAAAACACAGGCAATACAAGGGCTTTGCAGTAGCTCCATTCATGGAACTAAGCTCTGCTAAAGAGAGAGATCCTGTAAATCAGCCTAACCCATTATGCCCTACCTAACCCGCTATAAAAACACAGGAATTAATCTAAAAATTTGCTAGATTCATAGAATCATAGGATTGTTCAAGTTGGAAGGGACTTTAAAAATTGTCTAGTTTCAACACCCTGTCTATGGGACAGGAGGGACACCTTTCACTAGACCACTCATAATATATAAAATATTGAAGTTTATAAACTGCTATTAATAACTTTCTCTATTTTAAGTTAGGCTTATCTTCCTTGCAAATCTTACTTTCTGGCCCAATATTACACTGAGCCCAAGAACATCATCATTGCCATCACAAGCTCTAATTTATGAACACTTCAATGCATGAGAACTATAGGCATCCATGCAGCCAATTTGTTTCCTACTTTTTTTTTTTAATCATCATGATTATCTTTCAAGAAACAAAAATTAACTAGAATTTGAGAGCACAAACGTGCTGAATAAAGAGGAGTTTATTTTTTATGACACTGATTTAAATATAAAAGAAAGACCCAGCTGTGTTGCATTAAGTTTAATCTGAAAACTCGGCTTTACAGGTAGTAACTAGTCCTTCAGACCACCTAGGTACTGCTGGCAACACAGGGTCCTACTCCCCAAATGGTTCTCTATGTTCCCCTCTAATTATCTGCAGACTTGCCATTTTTCACAGATCTTCACCCTAACAGTCTGTAAAAGCTAGTCACTCCTCAAGTTCTGTACCTTTTTCCAGATTCTCCCTTTGCTATTTGTTACGGCCAACAATTTCTGTTCAGTAGTTTCTCATTTTCTGTTCAGTAAACCTCAGGCCAGGATCCCCTGCCTGTGTACTTTTTACCAATGTTCCCCATGAAGAGGAAAAATTAGTAAGCCAAAGAACTGCCTGTGGTTATCTAAGGTCCCCTAGAAATTTTCAGAAGAGCAATTAAGTCTAGTAGTCTTCTAAATTTAACTTTAGGTGACAACATTCCACTTAGGTAATAACATTTCAAACATGCTTTTTATTCTCCCTCAAAAGAAAGAAAAACATCTCACTCTTATCCCTTCAGTTCCTAATGTTATTGAATCTACTAGAAGAAAGTCTGACCTCAAGAAACTCCCCAGTCCCTTCATGTTTTCATCTGTCTGATGCAAAATATCTTTATTAGCAAGTGAGCAGAGGGAATTCATTGAGGCTCCTTCACTACAGCATTTATTTTATCTTTTGTACCTTATATTTAACTTTGCATGAAGGCACTCTGTGCTATGGCTTTCTTCACCTGTGACTCGAGATGAGGGTTATCTGCTAAAAATACACATCATTCATGGTTTTCAAATTCACATACAGTCATCATTCATGCTTTCCAGGGGTAGAAAGAGAGCAGGGTCAGCCCCCCAGCTCCAGCTGATCAGGGACAAGCCCTCCTTCCAAAGTCTTTCATCACCATTAAGAAGAATTGATTCAACTAACCTTAAATACAACTCTATTCTTTATATCCACATGACACACCACCTAATGGCAGATTGCAAGGGTTCACAATTCCCCAAGATAAAGCCAAATGATAACAAGTAGGGACAGCTTCAGAGAATGAGGGAAAAATTGTATTGAATAATATGGGAAAAAAGCAAATACATGAAAATATATGAAAAGAAAAGGACTGGAGAAGTAAATCAAATAAGATATTAAAAATGTATGAAACACACAAAAAAATTCAGAAGCCTAGAGCAAAGGAGGTAAAACACCAGAAACCTTTCCAGTGAGAAAAGAGGAAGAGAAAGCTCATAATAAGGGAAATTTAAAGAAAAATCTTGCCAAAATCTGACAAAAATATATGGAGGGATAGTTGATCAGTAAAGAGGAAAAAAACTTGAGAGGAATTATTTTAGATGAAAAATCAAACAAAAAGGCTTATTTCCCTGGAGTAGAGATTATAGTCATCCTCCTAGTCACAAAGATTTTAACAATGTCTGTTAAAATCCTAAACAGAAAATATAGCAGGAAATTAAACTCTAATTAAGGGATGAAGGGTTGTTTTAATTTACCAGGGTATATTTTAAAAAAGCTTTCTTAACTGAGAGTGTGCTCAGCAATTTTTAAGTTAAGATTATAAATTTGGTTGTTAAGAAGAATTTTGAAACTGAATGTTCATTATACAACTTTTAGAAATCCTTTAGAGACTTTTAGTCCACTGAACCTTGAAAACTTTTTTTCTATCAGTTTGTTTCAAGTCAGAAGTTAGGTGTCATGATGAAGAGCACAATAATCATAGTCATGCTTAAAAATTTCTGCTTATTATAGGCAAAATGAAAATTTGTCAGTTCCAAAATAACATAAAATATTAAGGTAGATTAGACCAGAGGAATTTAAATTAAAATATTATTATTTTTAAAGGGACTGTTGATTAATTCTATTAAAAAATGTAACAGCAAAACTTACCTTACTTTCATGTAAACTTTGTTTTGCAAGACAGAGGTTTTTTGGGGTTTTTAATTTCTGTCTTAGGTCAAATAACCTCTTTTTAGCCTTGAAAAGTGTCTTCTTCAGTGCTCATTTGCTGACTATTTATGGGCAAAATGCCTAAAAGCACTGTGCAATTTGAACACTTAGTTCCTGTCCCAGATTTATCTAGTGCAGTCTGAAGCAAGGAAGTGCGCGAGATGCTACCGTTTCCTCTTACATAAGCCAGAGCTCAATTTTGCCAGCTTAGAGACTGGTGTGGTTTAATCCTGCAAACTGTGTAGCCCACAACAGTTTGAAAGGCCCTGTGTGCCCTGGGCTGTGTGCTGGAGGCAGGAGTGTGTGGGTGGCCCGGTCTGAACAAGGTGGCAGCACCTCGGAGCGCCTCCAGCGCGCAGGGACCTGACCCAGGCTGCAACTCAGACAACACCCAGGGCAAAATAGCAGCATCAAAATAGGGGTGCATCAAAATCAATTTCTGCCTTCCCATCAGCACCTTACATGTGACGAGGGAGATAAGCCAGAGACAGACTTTTCATGCTGTGCCACTTAAAGGGTTTATTTGCAGAGGTGTACAGAGCACTGATGGATTTTGACCAAATCACTGCTCAGCTCATCTGAGCTGCCTTCCCATGTGCTTGGCTGGAGGCATCTTCCCCTTCCCATGTAAAGTATTTATTGACTATAGAGCTAAATAATTAGCACTATATGTTTAAAATTTTACTTTAAAACTGAGAATCATTGTGGCTCCAGTCCATGATTTGAATTATAAACTGTTCTTGGAACTCAGTAATATCTACTAAATAAATATATTCTTTAAAATGCACTTTAGTAGTGTATACACGACCTTATAACATCAGAACAGAAAATTCATTTAATTGGCAAAATATCAGAGAAAATAGGAAGACATTTTTTCTTAGATGCGACCCACTACTTTCAATATCTCTAGAATATTCTCTGAGGGAATATTTTTTATTGGACTGTCTGTCATCATCCTAAAAAACACTATGAATTTTTTCACAATATTAGGTAGCCAGAGGTTTCATACCGAAATCTGAATGTCCAAGAACATAACAGAGCTTTAGCTCTCACTAAAGTTGATTGAATTTAAAAATCAGTAAGAAGACAAAAATATAAAATTTTATATTTATACAGTTTATAAAATATTACCATTTTATATATCCCCTTAATATTATTTATAATAATAAATAAGTAGTCCCATTTTAAAATTAAGAAAGTGGAGAAATAAAAAATTCTTGCTGTGTTTACATTTCAGGATTAAAGGTAGTGAGGCAATGTGCACATGTTTTACTAAGAAGGGAAATCATATTTTATATCAATTCTCTGTTTCTTTAATAAATCATGATTTAAAAACACACATACAACTTTTATTTATTTTTAGGCTTAGCTTCTAGTCTAATTTCTCTGACAGCAGTGCCAAATTAATCTGAAAGCCATTCTGAAGGGTTAAAACGCTGGAGGTAGAGACTCTTCCAGGTTAACTGGACTCCTCCAGGTGGCAGTGAATGGCAGGAATCACGGCTCCTCGGGGCATCATTGGAAACCCAGTCACAAATGTACGGGTCATGTGTGAGAGTGCGCAAAAATAACATTTTATTATTTTATTTTATTTTATTTTATTTTATTTTATTTTATTTTATTTTATTTTATTTTATTTTATTTTATTTTATTTTATTTTATTTTATTTTATTCCCTTTGCAGACAGCCTGCCTGCTTACTGAGCAAAGAAAGTTTAACATTCAAGGAGGAAAAATCTTTAAGGCTGGCACTCTGGAAGGAGGTTATGATGACCTGTCAGTGACCCAATTTTTATTGCCCCTAGTGAAAAAAAAATCTTCTAATGGGTTGTTGCAGCTTCTTGTCCTGGAACAGAGACAAGTTTGCGAAGTCTCCTGCAGAAGAATTAGGGAGGTGGCCGGGGCTGCATCAGCATTGCTGTTGCATCGCGGCCTCAGCGGTGCAAGCCTGCCAGGGAACCAGCAGCTAGTGATGTGCTAATGCTGCTGTGCTGCTGCTGATGTGCTGTGCTGCTGCTAATGCTGCTGCTGCTGTGATGCTGCTGCCACTGCTGCTGCTACAGCTGCTGCTAATGCTGCTGTGCTGTGCTGCTGCTGTGCTGCTGTTGCTGTGTTGCTGTTGCTGTGTTGCTGCTTCTGTGCTGCTGCTGCTGCTGCTGCTGTTCTGCTGCTGTTCTGCTGCTGCTGCTGCTATTCTGCTGCTGCTGGAGAAAATGCTTTCCACAGCTGAGCATCTGGGGCCAGCCACTGCCATGCAAAGCCTTGAAATTATTGTTTGAAATGGCGAGGGATGTGGCGCTGGGAATTGAGCATTAAAAAATTTCTGTTACAAAACACAACAAAAATGTTAAAACAAAGACAAATGGCCCTGAAAACACTAAGTGCCGATTTGTTTGGAATAGTAGAAGTTATAAAAAATTGAGCATATCAAGTGATTTTTATTAGCTATTTGCAGCAGATGGGCGGTTTTTCACTTCAATCCTGATTATTTTGGCTGTAACGTGCCAATAAACAAACATATACTAAATCTTATCTAGTCATACCTAATCCCTTTACCTAGTGATACACTGAAGCAATTTCTATGATGAAATTATAAGTCCCCCCAAAACTTCCAAGCAAATTCATAGCTAAATGTAAGTTCTGAGGAAGGATTCCCGTGGCCAAATTTGGATGCCTGAAGGATCATTCTGAGTCACAAAAGTATAACATTTCCACCAACTCAAAGTTTCAAACAAAACCCCCAAGTATTAGAGAGGTCTTCATTAGGGTCTAAAATGTGAATGTAAGAACTGAAGCCTAGATTTAGTTTGACAGGTTTCCTGTTCTTGGCTTGGAGGTGCAGCAGCACTCAGGAAATGAAGATGTAAAAATAGCATTGTCTTTGTCAAAGATTTGGCCCATATGAGACATAGATATCTCTTCCAGCTCATAATAATGTAGTTAATTGATTAAAAAAAAAAAAAAAAGGAGTTGCACAAAAAGATTCCCATTTATCTCTGTCATATATATGTTCCAGGAAAAAAAAGTGATATCAGGGCAGGCACTGGGTTTTATTCTGCGTGAATATGTGTTAACTTAAAGCTATCTGAGGTACTCCCTTCAGACATACTAGAAAGTAAAATTTTATTTGTTCTACTGGTTTTGGAGTTATTAGTATTTTTTCCAACAAAGCAATGCCCTGACACAGCTACTTTCCTTTGGAGAAATGAAGCTGTCAGTCATGGGAGGGAAGTCCGTAGGAGCTGAAGATGCCTTGTTCAGCAGCAGCACCCAGGCTTGGCAACTCATTACCAAGAGACATTGGGATGAACACAAACCTCTCTGGCTTCAGAGAAAAGCAAAAAAATGCATTTCCTTAGCCTATTTCTCCTGTCACTTCTCCAGCTGGGAGTGAAGAAATGGAAGAGGAGAATAAGGAAACAAAGGGAGTAACTAAAGCTAAGAGAATTAAGGGATAGAGGAAAGGTAGTAAATACTCCACTTCTCCTTAAAATTATCCTCACTGAAAAATTAAAACCATGAACTACTACACATAAACCATTATCAGCCATGATATTCAAAACTTGTTTGAGAACATTAGAAAGTGTCCACAATTCATAATTTTAGGTAAACCAGGGTATCTAAAGAGACAGATTCCTCCACTTCTAATTGTGACATGACAAAAGATTCATGGGTTTCAGGACCAGAAGTGAAATACACTCATATCACTTGAAAGTCCACCCTGATCAGGTTCATGAGTTTGGTTTGATTGGCAGTGTGACCATTAGAAAGACCATTAGGAATCTACCACACACTACAATTAGGTATGTGAGATCTGATGTGCTCTCATCTTCTGAGCACCTGTGGTTTGGACCATTTATGTGGTCTAGAGGGTGTGCATGATCTGAATTTTTTTTCCTATTGGTTTTCATCAGTTATGTGCAGTTCAACATCCCATACCTTTTAAGTGGTTTCACAGAATTAAGCACTGCATCTTATTAAGCAGAACATTTGCATTTTTTTGAAACATTCAAGGTATTTCAAATTCTCTTTAACCTCAAGTGCATGGAGTAATTATCAGATTGGTGCATGAGCAGAAAACTGCTTCTATTTTCTGACTGTTGGATATTACACTTGACTCCACTGATGGTCTGTTGATAGAGTATTTTTCCAGATGTAAAATATAATACAATATTTAACTAGGTCTCCATCAATTGGACTTGGAGTTACACAAATGAAATGATAGTGTTTTCTCTCCCCTCTCCTTTATATGTCCCAATGGTGATATTAATAAAATAGCCAATGAGAATATTACTGCCTTTTTACATAATTTTTTAAACTGGCATTTCATTTAGAGGATGTTGCAAGGCTTTGTCAGGGAGGCTTCAGCTACAAGAAAAATCAGTATTTCTAATTTAGAGAACATCTGCATCTTCATTGAACTACACATTCATGCAGAATAGTTTGATGAGTCACTGTTTTCTTGCCATGATCTAAAAAATGGGGTTTCTTTGAAAGTCTTAAATTCAATTGAAAGTTTTACATTTTCAATTGTTTACTTTACTGGAGAAAATGACAGTATATTTCTCACTGACTTATGAAGATTAAATGTTTAATAAATTGACATATACAATCATAAAAATAAACACAGTTAATGTAATATTTTGTTTTAGTAATGCATTTAATTTAAATATTTGCTTATTTTGGAGATAGGAGGTCTTGTTTTTCTGATAAACAGATGTAGATACATATGTTTAAATGCCTACTTTTAAGGCTGGAACTGCAGACTCAGACAGGATAAAAGCTTTTATCAAAGGAATTGAAGTATTGAGAATGATTTTGCATGTCAGAAAGCAATCCCAAAAGTGACCTGTATTCTGTCAAGTAGTCTGTAGCAAAGAAGTTTAAAGTTTACGGTATGCTGGCTTGGTCAGCCATGGAGACCACATGCAAGCAGGATGTGATTTAGATCACATCAGTTCATGTCAATTTACTTTCAGAAAGCAAGGCATTGAATAGGAAAAGTTCCTGCCATTCCTACTTCAGCTGGGTTATTTTTTCAAGACAGACTTTGATCTGATCTTCCTCCCCTTGCAGGAATGCAAGGAGAACAGTTTGATATTATATTTTAATTATTAATACTCATTATTCTCTCCTACTTACCACAGTAGTATGACTATGCAAGTAATATTTGACCCAGTGCCACGAAACTCACAGTGATTAGATGTTCCAGCTGTATCAGAACTTCATTATTCCTGTCACCATAAAGATGCAAAAGCAGCTGGATGAAATGTTGATACATCAATTAATCATCAGTTAAACCTAAGCAATAACTCTCTGTATGGCAGAGAGTAAACATGGCAAAAGAACTTTTATAACTATGCCTGTGATTTTTCAATCTATTTTTCTCTGATCTGACTGTAATTAAATCAAAAAGCCATTCTGAGCAGTAGTATTTTCTTAAAGTAGAATGTTGCTGTGAATCAAGTTTTTACTTTTTCCACCAATGAATAGAAATATTTCTTGGATGCTGGGAGTTTACACAACAGCTCATAAGTTTAGCAGATTGACATGTGTGCCTCTCCCTATTTCTTATCCATCACACTTTTTTTTTTCAATTTCCTCTTTAGGATTATCTATAACCTCTATTGAGTTACTTACTCTGCATATTTTATTTCAGTATTTTTCACTGAAACAGGTCAGGGCAAGTAAGTTCCATGATAAAAAAATGGTCTGAGAAATTTTTATCTCCTTAAAAGCACAATATGGGGCTGATTATCCCACTGTATTCATCACTGGTGTAGCCTTCCCTGGAGTACTGTGTGCAGTTCTGGGCCCCACAACTTAGGAAGAATGGGATGGTCTAGAGAAGAGCAACAAAGCTGATGAAATGGCTGTAAGGCCTGTGCTGTGAGGAAAGGGTGAGGACTTTGGACTTGTCAGTTTTGGAGAACAGGAGGCTGAGGGGTGACCTCATTGCTCTCTACAGATTCCTGAGGAAGGGATGTGGTGGATGAGAAAGGGCTCAGCTCTTCTCTCTAGTATTCAGTGATATCCAGTATGGGAATGATTCAAAGGTTCAAAGTTGCACCAGTGGAGGTTCAGACTGGGCATAAGGAAGGATTTCTTTACCAAGAAGGTGTTCAGACACTGGAACAGGTTTTCTTGGGAGGTGCCTATGTGCCAGCACTGTCAGTGTTTAAGACATTTTTGGACAGCACGCTTAACAACATCCTTTATCTTCTGGTCAGACCTGAAGTGCTCAAGCTGATGAACTAGATGATCTTTGCAGATTCCTTCTAAATGAAGCAACCCATCCTGTTCTATTCTATTCTACTCTACTCTATTCCATACTATTCTATTCTATTCTCTGATGAAATCACAAAGTATTCTATTCTGGTGTGAAGAAAGGTCTTATAAATATTTTATATTTTGCCTCTCCTAATGATATTTTACACTTAAAAATGGATACTCTGGATTTTAAAGAAGAGAAAATTGGGAAAAAAGCCCCAAACTATTCTGCTGCATTGGAAATTAAGTACTATCTCTGCATGTTCCTGAAAATAGTCTGTATCGTAGTTCTATGTAAATGCTTCTTGTGATCATCCCAAGACCACTGCAACAACTTTAATACTGGTTTGTCATTTATGGTATTTAATAACCATCTCTCTCTTAAAGAGACATTATTGGAGATATTAATTCTGCTGTTGTTTATGTGATACAAAGGGAGCTCAAAGAATGCAAAACAATAATTTACATGAAAGTCCACGAGCATGACAGTTTCTGCTGGACCAGAAGGTGTTCACAAGTTAACTCACACTCTGCAGTTAAATTGACACTATAAAAATAGAAAATCCTCTTAGAAAGGAATGGGTACTCAGATCACAGCCTCATTTGAAGTACACTAACCATTACTTTATAGACTTGTGTGCACAGACTTGTGTGCCTCCCGTAAAATAAGTTCTCAGTTCTTCACTGTGACACTAAACTATTTCAGGTCACGTGCAATGAGGTGCCTGGCAACCTCTTAGGCTATGGCTGCACTATATAGTACAGCCCAGCAGCAGGAGATGGGAGCAGTGCTGAGGACTGAAATGCACAGTACATGCTTTTCAGAATTTTATTTCAGGCTAGCTGTAGCCTGGCCCTGAAGGACTGAGTGCCCATCAGTAATTGGGGGTAAGAAAAGTATTCTTGGAATACATTTTCTACTTTCTCACCACCCAAAGGGGCAAGAGAAAAAAACACTTCAAGGCTTTCAAAGGAGCCAACTGGAATGACAGTGCTGTTACCATTGTCCAGAGGGGTCTATACAGAGACACAAGGCAAGGCTCTTCAAAAGCATACCCCCAATCCAAAACAAAAAATAATGAAGAACCAGCTGTAGAAGCATTATTAGGTGCAAAGTTTAATCCATCCTGACAGTTGAAGGGAATGACTTGTGGCCTTCTCGGCTTGGATTAGTGATGTAATTAGATAAAACAGTGGTAGTATCAGTGGTGCTCTGTCTGGCTGCCATTTCCTGAGAGAAAACCCACTGTGCACCTTAATGAACTCTTCTGTACAACCTCTTTGTGTGCTGTTTGGTGCCTGCTGTACTCACACTTGGGAATACCTGCCAAATCTGGCTGTTCACAGAATTTAGGCATATGTTTTGTGATCAGATCCTGAGAATCAGGCCCTGCAAATTTCCTGTGAAATTGGTTTGGGAGGTTTTCCAGTTAGTGGGCAGGTTCTTCCTGTGGCCTTTAGCAAACCACTGCCCCAATCAGATAGAAGGTGTTGTGCCACCTCCTAACCTATGGTCATACAGCTTTTTATAAGGTACATATACTCCCAATAAAGAACAGGAATGAGAATTTGTTTGGTTTTGTTTCTTTTTTTTTTCTTTTCCTGAAAATAAAAGTTTCTTGAACCATTGCAATGGGGGTTGGAATTAGGTTACCTAAAGAGTATCAGGAATGTGCACTGAGCCTGTCATATACCTTCATCAAACCTCAAAATGAGATAAGTGTGTAACAGAAACTTTTAAAGCATTTGAGGCTAAGCTTTACTGACTGTAAATAAAAATAGACAAGCAGGAAAAAAAATGAATAAAAGTGGCATCGAAAAGGAAGTAAATCTTCTGTTGTTTTTAAGCCTGGATCTACTGGAGGTCAGCAGGGGCATGCTTGTGTGACCAATATTTCAAAAATGAAACCTACAATTTCATGATTTTTTTTAATAATAATCTGAAACCCACGGAGAAAAATCACAGTGTATCCAGGCAACCCAGATAGCTCATCTTTTGTACTGAACATTTTTAAGTCAATATTGATAAATATTCAATGAGTTATCAACATACAAAATACAAATATTTCCTTACATTATCTATATTGAAACATAATAGCTTCAGCCAGCTTCTTACATTTTCACTGCTTGCTGACATTGTAATTGCATTTAAAAGTTCTTTTTAATTTTTTTTACCTAAAAATGAATTGAGAGTGGTAATCCAAGCATTAGCATTGCTGTTATAATTATTATTTACATTTATGTTGTGGAACTATCCACAAAGAACCTCAAAAGCATCACCTTCACTGGTTCAATTATTCAGGAAAAATCCCAAAATCAGTTCTGGCAACTGAATGACACAAAGGGTTTTTCTTTGCAATTTTCATATGCTTGTAGCTTTAAAATTACATTAGTAAACATTGAAGGTCTCAGGATGAGATCTTGGTTTTTTCTTAGAATTTGATTTGTTTTTGAAAATATATTCAGGATAATGAGTAAAATATGATTAATCTCTAGCTATAGAAAGTCCTTTAGTCTTCTGATGTGTTATTTATTCCAGAATTTCATTTTAATTAGTGGGAGCCATGGAATGGGCACAGGGGAATAAATGAGAACAGAACTATTAGGCTGCATATAGATCAGCATATAGACCTCAGCTGCTGGTGGATCACCTTTCCCAAAGACCTGAAAAACAATAACATCAGCAAGACTCTACTGATTCTGACTCAGCATTGCTGCCTTGGTGGACAACAGCAAGCAAAAGTGCACATGATTTGATTTTGGTAAATGACATGTGGTAATGCAAATTGGAGATGACATGTTTTTAGCTTTTTTCATCTCTTCCCTTTTATCAAACCAAGAATGTAGTTCATTTATTACTAGTTGAGCTTGTGACTGTGAACATATACATAAAAATGGTAATGAACAGTTTTTTCCTGGACTACAGATGATTATCCTATGAATATCTCTATTGTCTATTGTATCTAGCTTGGCAGAATCAAATCTCAGCTTCAGCAAATAAAGCCTCAAACACACTGATCAGATACACTTTAAGTAGCTGTGATTTATAATATTCAGTTGCTAAACTCAGACATTTTATATTATATTGTCATTTTGTACATCTGGGAATCTAAAGTGATACCAATAACTTAGGGAGTTCATTTTTTTCACACAATTGGAGATTTCATACCTGGAAGCTTTCATTATCCAAAGGCAATGAGGGTAGTTTAGAAGACTGCAGTCAAATTGGTTGAATTGCTACTTTTTTTCCAGATCAAACTGAAATCTTTACAGGTAAGGTAAGAAAGCTGGTTTGAAGAGCAGCTGGGCTCAAGCAAAAAGCAAAATAAAGGAAACATGTCTTTGTGATATTGCTGAGATAGTCACAGCACACACTTCTCAATCAACATCTGTCACTGATGAGGCTCCCTCAGAGGAAAGTTTGCAGCAGAGTATTTACTTCATCAACATCATTAAGTTTAGTGATGAGTGATGATGAGAAGACAAAATACATAGACATGTAAGGCAGTGCAGTAGCAAAAAAAGATGGAAATTAGGAAAAATTGTTTTCATGTTTTCAAATTAATGAATAATTTCTAAGCCATCCTTTTAATAGCATAAATTTATTTTTTCAATATTCTTGTTCCCAGAAATACATGTATTTATGTTTCAGTAATATTTTATCATTTCATAGCATGATAAAAACAAACTAAAAAAGAAATACATAGCATAAAAACAAGAGGAGATGATGTATTCTTAAAATACTGTATAAATATCCAGGCCAACCTAACGTGTTTAGAATGGTTATATGAATATGATCTCTATAAATTATGACATATATAAATATATGTAAAATATGAATTGACCAAAAGAAACAATTATTCCTGCCCATAATTTGTTTCTGGCTGAGACTGCACAATTCTACATCATCCAATCTCAATAATTATCTCCACAAAGATTAAACAATGTGGACCTTTGCTTACCACTAAAGAGGTTACTAAAACCTACTGTGAATTATTCCAATACATATTATAGTAGCATAAGAGTGTCTCTAGTTTGGAAACTCCCCTATTTCTAGAATCAAAAATCACATTGACCTTTGTGAGGAGTATGAGCATAAATCATTGGTCAATATGTAAGAAAATGTAAGAAATCTTGTCTCTCCCTCATTTTTGCTATTTTCCAAAACTTCTTCTTTTCCTGCTTCCTAGGTTACAGTCACTGCTCTGCAAAGAACTATTTTGCTCCTCTGTCCCTGATATACAACCACATGCTTGGTAGGATTAAAATAGATTTTGTTTCCTTATACCCTGAGAGCAAATGATCAAATTACTTTCTGCAATTTCTCACCATCATCAATGAAATTTATTGCTCCCAAATTTTTGTGTGGAACCTTAAATTTGCATTTGCCATATTCTTATGTTTACTTGAAGTTATTGACAATTTAAACATGGAGATAAGAAGAACAGATTTCATAAGACCCTCTCTTTCTTCCAGTATGCAGGCATACATCCGTGCTTTGGAAGGTGTAATCCAACTAAAAATTTCCCTGCTCATCACTTAAATAAAGCTATTTCTGAGGCAGGGTGTTACAGCCATTTAGTAACTCAGTCTAACACTAGACAAAAGATCTGGGGAAAGAAAATCCCAAACATACATAAAAAATTCTTCCTTTCATTAACATGCATGTTGCTTTCTAACCTCTAATTTTCTTTTTTTTTAGTGAATGAAATCTTACTAGGTTAGTTAAATTCATGTTATTTCAACATATTTATTTAGAAAGTTCAATAGGAGAAATACAGGGTGTGAATTTTCAATGGCCTATTTCTCCCCATATTTAAGACAAAATTCAGTGAGGAATAGGATAGACTTTAGATAATGTGATCAGTAAACTATCTATCAAAACATCTTCTGTTTCAGATGCTTCACAAAAGCCCTACCTAAAAGAATTGCAAAGCTCTTTGTATCAAATATTTATATTTTTTAAAAAGTAGTCCAAACTGGTTGCTTTATACAGTAGGAAAACTTACAGCTCAGAGTCTTCTGACTAGTTGTAGGAAAGACACTGATGATTCTTAAATTTTAAGGCAGGCAGAAGCTTTGGGGTTAATTGCTACATGCCTTTTGAAATTTTGTCTATTGACACATCTTCAATATGATGAGTACCATTTATTTACAGGAGTGAACTCACCAAAGAGGTATAGTTTTGGACATAAAGGTCAGTAAAGAGAATGCAAATGCTGGCAGGAATCTCTCTTGTATCAAACTCAGCAAACCTCACCAGGTCTCAGCAGCGCCGTACAGTGGATGATTCAAGTGAAATGTTAAAAGGAGTGCAAGTACAAAAAAGTTGCACCTCCCTTGGTACAGCCACTGAGCTGTGGGTAACCAGCAGTTACGGACTTTTTGATCTTGAGATTGTCCTCTGGACATTCCCTCCTACTGATGTTTAAGAAACTTATAATACATTAATTTCCCAGTTCTTCTTTTAGCCCTATTTTTGAGCTTTATCAATCCATGAAAACTGTGACTATATTGTATTTTATTTTCTTATAAGACCCTTTGATTTCTTTTAAGCTCGTTCCCTACTAATTTTTCTACAAGGTAAACTTTACTTGGTTATAGTATCTGTACTGTTTGAGACTTTACATCATCTGTTATACATTCCTCATATCAGCCATCTTGTTTCCAAAGTGAAGAGTACTTTTAATCTCCATATTTCTGATCTGATTTATCCCCTACCTCTCAAACTGCCCTTCTTCTGCTGCTTTTTTTTAACAAGGATGATCAGAATAACATCCACAAGATGCAGATTCACCAGACATATTGTCATAATGACAATTCTTTTCTTTATTACTTTCCTAATACTTTCTAAATTCTTTTTACTACTTTAACTGCCTCTGAACATTCAGCTGATGCTTTCAAAAATCTACTTATAATGACTACAAGATCTTTCAGAGCTCATTATTGTGCATCTATAGTAGGGTTATTGTGTTTCTCCCATCAAATGCATTATTTTGCACTCATTGGCATTGAATTTTATCTGCCATTTCATTCCCATTTCCAGAGCTAATATCACAAGATATTCCTGCAGGTCTTCACAGTCAACTGTAGATTTTAACTCACTATTCTAAACATATCTTATATTCACACCACTGACTCTGTCAAAGGACTCCAGCAGATTTGAGAAGCAAAAATTATGTTGCAAATCACATTCCCTTTACATAAAGTACATTGACCTTTTCTAATGTATTATGGTTACTTCACTATCTAATAAGCCTGTCTTTCTCACAGCATTTATTTATAGCCTCAGTTTTGAAATCAAGCACCTAGAAATATCTGGCTACCTCTTGCTGCCCTCCAGAGAAGCTAATTTGACTGACAGAGGGGTTACCATAGTCAGTATTACAGCAATTTGCTATTTGAATTTCCTTACTTCTCCTAGTTAAGAAATTGTATTGATGTCTTGCTACAAGGTATTCTATTGAACTATTCTGACATCTGACTCTTCAATATGAAATGGTTGCTCCCTCCTCCTCCTCATTCTTTCTGTATTAGTGAAAAAAAAAAAAATTATGCTATGGCCTTGTCTTTCTCAAGATGAGTCAGTATATTTCCATTGTCTATTAAATTTTATTTCTGGTTGGATTCCCACTTCTGAAATGTTGGAATAAAACTGGGGTTTTAATTTTTATACAACTAACAACTTGTTCCTTGAAATCTCTTTTCACCTTTATTGCTAGGGGCTTATATTTAGAAAAACAAATTTGTATTAGTGGATTAAAGTTTCCATGTTATTTCATATTTTTCTTCTTCTAGGCTTTAATTTTGGGGAAAAACCTTTTTTTTTTTTTCCTATGACCTTCTTTTACTTTGCTGTGTTAGTAAAATCGGTGCCTTGCTTGATTGCTTGCTCCCAATTTTAAGGGAAATTTTGATAAGCAAAGTGCAGGATAATGGGTGGCACTAAGTAGTCTTCACTCTGTCACTAGCATTTTACTCTTCTAGCTGTTCCTTCTCATACCTCTAGTTTCCAAAGAAATGGAGAAAAACCCCAAAAGAACAGGAGTAGCATGTAGTGATATATCCCTAGACTCTAAGCATTGTGGGTCTTGGATTTCCTAAACAAAGGTCTCTGTATTTATCTTTTAATTTTCTCCACATATTTGTCAAGTACAATTTAAACTCCTGTATTGCCTCCTTTTCTATACTTCAGACCCTCAGATGTCAGCTTCTACTTCCAAAGCATTTCATTAGCAAGCATACAGATATAGATACCAAGACCTGTGTGCCTACACAGGTCTATCTTTTATGAACAGCAATTTTTTTCAATAATTAGTGAGAGAAACATTCTGAAGTTTCTGCTAAGGCAATAAGGCTGGGTGATTTGGTAGGATTAAATTTCTATTTATTTATTTATTTGCATAATCCTGGGTAAATGACTGGTATTAAATGAAAGATGTTTGATCTAATGATTGTAGCATATTTAGTTGAGACTGCAATGTACTCACTACATGTAGATGAACAGAGTTTAAGACCATGTAAAACTGAGATAGTTTAATAGGCTTGCCACTGAAAGACCTCTTAACACATCTTTTATTAACATCAAAATATGTGATTATTTTGACCATTGCATTTTTGGGTGCATTAGGAATGTCATAGAAAGATTATGCTAAAGAGGACCACTTTTTAAGCTCTTGACTTCTCTCTGAGTCAGCTCAGCAGGATTTGAGGCTAGTGACATTCAATCTTTTGGTCACAGCAGATACTGTTCTGGGGAACTGAAGAAGGAAAAATGTTTTCAAATCTGGAAGTTTATGAGAATTGCTTTCCTCACTGCAATCCTGTATGGCTTAAAAGCCATTAATTTTTCAGCTTTGAAAATCCATTTTCTTAAATCTATGCCCTGGCACCACAAGGCAGTGTGGGCAGCAGCCAACATCTGTGGCTTCCAAGGCTACAATGGGGAGAGGGATTCCTCCCATGTCAGAGGTTTTCTGCACCCCATTTCTGGGAAGAGGAGGCCAGAAGGAAAACCAGAATGAATCCTGGAAATGTGTGTTATTTCTGCTCTGTGTTTGGGTTGCTGGAATTATTTTGATCTGATTTATTGCTTTCCTACCTTGCAGCATTTGGTTTGCAAGCTGCCAAAGCAGGGTTATTAGCAGAGGATTAGAAACTCAGACTTCCTTCTTCACCTTAGAGTTTAAAATCATACATTCTGCGGCTGGGATTCAGCTTGCATCAGGAAACGATGGTGTAGAGCTTCATCACCAAAAGACAATAAAAACAGTTCCATGTAGTCTTAACAGAATATTTGAAATGTCAAAACAACTTCTGTGGGGATCCACAGGCAGAATAAGAGATCCTCTGAGAGCAAGGTTTAAATATTTTATTACCAGAACTATCATTTTATGTAAGGATGATGTGCTCAAAAACTACACAGACTTTGTTTTAATGACAGCTTAAGCAAAAGATTGCTTCCATTCTTTCCGTAATGGGACTGATCCCACATCTGGGATAAATTCAGTGCTTTCTCCAAGAGAAATCCTCATGGTTGGTTTTTAATTCCAGCAAAAGCAGAGTAAGAAGGTAGGCACTGCTACTAGGAGGCATCAGAAAGAACCAGATGGGGGAAGCATGGAGAGAGGAGAGGCTGGATTTCCACCTGTAAGCTTAAAGGGGTGACTGAGATTGATTATAATTTATATGAGAAGGAGGAAGGGGGGCATATTTATCTTTTTGCAAAGCTTCTGGATTTATTCTCTCCTTGTGTTGACTTTGCATTTTTTAAAAGACTTTGGACTTCTGGGGCTGTCTCTGAAACTGCAGGAAAACCAAAAACACTCCAACAACATATTTTGTGTTAGAGAATCAAGGCATTACTTTATTCTGGCCAGGATGTGCAACAGAAATAATTTCATCCACACATAGCCCAGCTGTGCAGAGAAAATCATTCCATGACATACGACTCCTTACTAGATTTTGTCAGATACTTATACAGTCAAAACCCGTAGAAATTCACTGCTTCAACTTCTGCTGGTCCCAAATTGTGCAGTTCTTACTAGTTGTTTCCCTATTGGCTATCAATCTCTTCACTTTTGATGTAATTAGGTTCTCATTCTTGGTTCTCTTATGTCTCCTTTCCCAGGCCAGGTGTCTCTGACTGTGCCAGGGTTGATGTTTGGAGCTGATGGTCGTTAATGGTTGTTGATTGTCGTTACCTTGTTACCTTTTCCGTATCTGACTACAGTTATATAAAAAAAAATTAAACTTGGTATGTTTTCCAAAAGGGCCTTGATGGTTTTATTTTGCATTCGTTGATTTGGGGGTCTTCTTGCAGATCAAAATGCTTCCTTCAAGCCGTTTGACCACTGCCAAGGGCCTCTGGTTTATTTCTCTCCAGTGCAGTGGCTTCTGTTTAGCTTGCTGAATGGCAGCCTGACTCCTGGCAGCTCCTTTAAATCTGCATCACCAGAAAAGTTGGGAGAATAGGAAGGAGTGAAGACCCCCTCTTCAGAGGGGGGTACTCTTTCAGAGGTAAAATCTATTCAGGTTTTATAGATGTTTTAAGCATGAATGGATTTGGAATATAAATAACTCATCTATTAATATACTTCTGCAACAAAACAAAAAGAGCTTTTTTTCTACAAGCTATCAGAGCAGTTACTGCTTGTGGTCTATTTTGTATATTACAGAAAAAACACTAAAAGTTTTTACAACTCTGCATTTAACAACTTTTGCATTTTTCTTTTCTTATTTATATGGTTAAAATTTTAAAAAAATTAAATTTTAAATATAAATGAAAAAAAAGGTGTTTAAATAACTTCCAAACTGCATTTCATAGTTTTAATGAAAGAAAAAAATATCTGTTTTTAAACTACAGAGCCTGTCCTCATGGAAGCTTGTGACATTATATGATAAAGTCACCTGATCCTTGCATGGGGTCCTTTCATACAAGCACCAAGTCTATGATGCTGCACAAATTCCTAGAGCTCTGCTTTGAAAAGAAAAACACCTTCAGAGAAAGCACAGAAAAAATGCTCTGTGCTTTTGCCCAGAACAAGGAATTTGAACCCATAATATAGTGCATCCTGATGTCTGTTAGCCCTCCTCATGACAATTCCTGTTTGGCCTCGGAAAAGAGCCTGATAATTTTGCTCTTTTGAACCGGTAAGCATAATAGGTGCCTAAATATCTATTAAGTACCTATTATGTACCCATTAGGTAGAATAATAGCCCATCTGAATATGGTCTTAATTGCTTCTGTGTAAATGTTCCAGAAATTTGTGTGCTAACAACAGTAAAGACTTCCACTGCTGAAAGAAAACCTATGAGCAAAGTCACAGCTTCTTGATAATGTGCCATTATCCATTAACTGTACTCACATAAAAAGACATCTCTTTCGTAAAATGCCCTTACAATGGGACTGCAGCTGAGAGATGATATTTCCTCTAACAAGTGTTGTCTAATCAAACAGAGGCAGCAATTTGCATAGGCTAGAAGGGCAGCACAGAAATTATTCTGAAGGTCGAAAAGGTGAGTCAGGTGCTGGGACGATGCCTATAAAAAAAGGTAGGAAAAGATGACAGATTCTTAAGGCAGGGAAACCGGCAGGAATTGGTGAAGGCAAAGTAGAAGCCTCCTACAGGAACACAGTCTGAAAAAAGCCTGAAGAGGAAATTGAGAAAAGCGTAGCTGTAACGTAGGGAAGTGTCCATCTTCAGGCTTTTTTCTGCAATAGGGACTACATAGTGACATTCCTCTGTGTTCACTCGTAACTTGCCTTCTTAAGAACAGGACAAACGAGAGAAAAGTGAAGCCTTTTCACTGGATATGAAGGAAATGCATTTTCTTTTTATGTGACAAACATTTTTCAACCCCGAGTCCATCAAGTCCTGTCTTTTCAGTATCTAAAATCACTTGCAGTATTTTGCATGCACAAGTTGAGCGCTTCATTTCTGTACCAACAGAGGAAGGCCATTCAGAAGACCTAAAGCAGGAGCTGAAGGCAAAAGCCAAGGAAACAGAGCCTAAATTTTGCACATTTTCTCCTACACACAGATGCTGCAGACTTTCTGTATGAGTTTGACATGTACTGTAGGTGAAAGAGGTCCAAAGAAGTTTCCTTCTCATCTCAGTTTTATTCTCAGTGATATGGGGGACCAAAGAAAAAGTGCTACTATACATGGGGAACAGAGGAGTTATCACAAGTCCTGTGATATAGTATTCCATGGAGTCTTCATGCATTTCTATTGTTTAGAGTGAACAGAAAGCCATAAGGACATTTGAATGAGATAAAGAGCATCCTGAAATTTCTTGTGTTTGGCTGATAAGGAGTTCTCTGTATCATCATACATGTATTCTCAAGTGTTTTCCTTATCATGGCAAATCCCAGTGTTATATCTTGGCTAGGAAATGGATTGTTTTCATTTTTCACCTTGGGACTCCAAACAACAAGAACTAATTAAGCACAAGAGTGATGTGAGACTGACAAGCAGAACAATTTGTTTTTTGCTTCTGACCATTATCTAATGTGGTTTTTTTTCTCTTACTGAAAAAATAGAATGGTCTTTAATTAAAATTGCCACCATTTGAATAACTCTTGATGACAGTGAGGTTAAAAAACATAATTTCTGGCAGCTTTAATCAGAAAGCCATGAGACCATCTTACATGAATAATACAGTCAAAATAACAGACTATGTGCTAGTAATAATGATTTAATGTTTGACACTTGTTTGCTTAATTTTGTTTGTGTTTATGCTGAAAGAGCTACTACATCTTTTGCTAACGCCATAAATAAATGCATCAACTTCCAGCTCTTGTTCACATGGTATCTGCAATATAATGGAGCCTTTACTGCATTGCACTGCTGCTGCCCAGCTCCTGGCATGCAGATTGATCTATTCCCCAGGTGATTCATCATGTTATAAAGTTTGTTTGTTCTCTGGTCCATGAGCAACACACTGTAATAAAATCTGGCTATAGTTGTCAAAGAAGTTGAAGAGTCCTGTTTTATACCACCCTTAGGCTACCTAAGTTACAGTGAGCATCAGGAAAAATGCAGTTACCTAGTCATCTGAGGGATTGAGAAGAAATTCCTAAAGTAGTCAAATGGTTTTCTGAGATTTTTGATTCAAACATTATTACATAAAAAACTAAAATTGAAATTTAAAAAACAATCCTTTTCCAGGAAATTCTTCTATTTTGTTAATTTAAGACTGCCGACCTGCACAGCACTGCATAAGGAACACGCATGGGAGCTTTTCTCTTGACAACATTCCCCTAAGAGGTGAGGAATGACCAGCCTGGGTAAGTAAAGGATGTATTCTATTGAGCCATCACTTCTGGTTTTTTTACTAGGGGAATAAAGTCTAGAAAAATACCAAGATATTAATGCATATATTTTCATCATCAGGATCTCTTTTATATTAATTTATTCAAGCTGAGGAAAATTTGCAATAATTTTAAGTTTCATTTTTACTAAAAAAAGAAAAAAAATTGTATACCTGCCTGTAGTCTAGCATGTTACTCCTGACTTTAAAAATAAAGTGGTGCAAAACAGAACTATTTTCTTTATTTGTTAGCTCATCTAATAAAGTGCTGTACAGAAAATTAATTATACACAACTGAATGCAGCACAGATACAAAATAATCTATGAATTTAGAAAGCTTGTTATCTTTAAGGAATTTTTATCAAAGTTATGAGAAGCTAGACTTACATCAGATTATCTTATCTTTCTACAAATGTACTACAGTATTTTGAGATAACTGGTTACAGATCCTTTCTGAACAGATTTTATATATTTTTTTCTCTTATATGTACGGCTATAGCTCTGAATGAATGATGGGTGAAGCTGGTGAGCAAAGTAATTGCAGGGAGTTAAAGATTAATTTAAAAAATTTTAAAAGTCTAATTTCTATCAGGCATTTCAAACCCAGATCCTAGGTTGGGTCATGCTGTGAAAGACTGGTCAGAGGCTGAGTAATGGAAGTAGAAGCTGAGGGAAGGTCTTGCATCAATAGGCAAAAAAAAAAAAAAAAAAAAAAAAGAAAAAAACCAGACTATCACAAACTGATAAGAGGAGAGGGGCTTAAGGGTGCCTTTTGGAAAGGAGACTTAGGAACTCGAAGCAGACCAACTGTCTTAAGTTCTCCCTGTTCCTAAAAAAATCATATCCATCAGCTGATGGTAAAGACAATAATGGGTAAAAATATCTTAAACCCAAGCAATTCCATCATTTTATTTCTTTGAGGCTTTGTAACTCAGAATCAGAGATTATCTCAGGGAGGTGGGTTTTTTTTTCCATATACAAAACTTTATCAGAACAAACACCTTTGAGCTCTGGGAGCCACTTAGCCTCCTAGGAATTCCAAGGTGGCCAGCCTTCCACTTCCAAGAACCAGAGAGCTTCTGCTCATTCTGCCTGGTTGCCATTGCTCTGGGCAGGGCTGCAGGATGGTGAGGATACATCCAGCACATACTGCCACTGCTGCCAGGGCTTCCCAGGCAGGGGAATGTCTTCTGCTGCCAACTGGTTTGGGAGCTGTGAGAGTATGAATAGGGAACATCAGCTACAGGTGAAGGAAGAGGCAGCATTATTTGCTCAATGGGTGTGGTAGCAAGTGTTTGCCCCACTGCCCAGCACTGAGCTGAAGGGGCAGCTTTGGGAGAGTGCAGCTGGATCTTGGCACAGATCCAGCCAGCCCTGGTAGTGTTGAAGACGGGGAGACATTTTTCTTGAATAAAAGGAAGGTTTCCATAGAAACTTCTCTTTTATTTTAAACAAATTTAAAGAGAAATTTAGCAAACTATAAAATCAAGCTTCCAGAGTCCAATTTAAGCTATTCCTTATTGATTGAAATACAAATGAACATAAAAGCCTGCAGCCTGGAACTGACAGCAAGAGACAGACTTCTGCCAGCTCCCTTGTTCCTTCCATCAGTGCATAACCTCTGTTAGTTGATAGTGGCAGTGGCACACATTTTCTAGCAGCCTCCATTTTATAAAAGGAGCTTTCTTTAGAGCATCTCATCTAAAGGCTCTTTGTTCATTAATGAAAACACATTTCTTGGACTTAACATGCAATGCAGGCATCACCCTTATTCTGAACATCTCTTACTTTAAATTCAGTTATTTACAAACAAGCAGAGCAGATGCAAAGTGGCCATTTCACTGCTACACAACACCACTTGGAATACCAAAATGCATCACTGAGGGTCCCTACCCCTCTACCAGCTGGAGGTATGAGAGATGGAGTCCCTCTTAGCAAGTATCTGCTGCAGTGGAGAGGGTATCTGGAGAAAGCAAATAAATAAGCATCTTGAACTCAGCCACACATATGGCTTATTGCAACAAAAGCTTACTAAGGTATCCCTTTGACAACCTTTAAGTATTGCACATACCATTTAAAGCCAGACCCAATTGCCCTCCCCCTCACAGTTTTTTCAGCAACTTCTTTACTATTCAACTTACAGTACAAATGGAGCCCTTTGAAATATCCTTATTTTCTTAAATAAAAGTGTCAGGCTTTTAATCTATGTTTATTGCAATGAAAAGGATCCAACTTGGTTGGTCAGGTATAACTACAAAACCTTACATGTTATTTTAGAGAAGTCTTATATGCTGGCAGTGCCTTGTGTACTCCAGTAAATGCACTGCTGCCATTCCATGCCAATCCATTCAAGTCTGTCATGAATGAGTGGTTTGGCTGCTTAAAGAAACATTGTAAAAAATATTGGCAAAAACAGGCTTTCACATGAATTTGTGGAAATGGGACTTTACAGAGCTTGATGGCAAGGTTCACTCTATTATGTACAACCCAGATCAAAGCATAAAAGGATGATCAACTTAGAAGCAATTTGGAATTAATTGCACAGAAGCTCGGAATGCAAAAGGGGATAAGGGCGCAAAGAATATGGATGTAAAGATAAGGGTGCAAAAGGGTTTAGCAGCACTTAATTATTGAGTAACATTTACAAAGCAATTTGATAGGGTTCACTACAATTATAACAATGACTTAACTACAGATTTGAGATAGTAACACTCAAATCATAACCAAACGACACTCACACAAGTTAAAGCAATAATGTGCACCTATTTTTTTTTTTTTTTTTTTGTGAAAAGGTACTTATAAAAAATTTCCCCCAAAGTGCAATGAAATACTCATGAAAAAGTCCTTTGCATTTCCCAACAGGCAATGGATTGCAGCTCAAGAAGCAGGAAGATGTGGCAGGGGTATCAGCCCAGGGCTCATCTTCAGAGACAGTTTGTTGAATACTGCAAACTTGAGGGTTTGTGAGCTCTAAGAAGCATCCCACTCAAATGGAGGTGCTCATTCAGCCTACTGCAGTCCAGAAAAGCTCAAAGAGCCTCTCTGCTGTTTATAGGGTTGCAAGATGATTAACTCTGGGTCATCAGTAAGCTTCCATCCTGGCCATAGCCCAAGTTAATATCTACTGCACTTTCTTTTTTCCCAAAGTGCGGTGACAATGATACAGGTTCCTCTTAAACTGCAATTCCCAATACTGCCGCTCCATTCAGGCTATGATTCAGGAAAATGGTTTACCAAAGGTACAAATGATAATTGCTTTATCCTTTGTTTCCCACCGAGGCTGGGCAACTGATATTTCTGATTGTTATCACTTTTAGCATGCAAGCTCCTAGTACATAAGGGAATGCCTCTCAGACCAACTAGTGTGGTCAAGGGATGATTTACTGCTCTGCTGCTTTGGCTGAGGCTTATCAGGGAGCTTCTGAGATCATTCAAGAAGGCCTGAGGATGAAGTGGGATTCAGATGCAGCACCACAAATGCAATGCTCTCTTTACTGGCTTCATATAAAAATGGCTGAGTTTTCATTAAAGACATGATGGACTACTCCACTTGCCATGGCAGTCATGGTTACACAAGCCTACAGTGACCCAGCAAAAAGGTTGTTCTGCATTCCTTTTTTTTTCAGAGAAAAACTAAAAAAACCCATGTACTCCATAAAAGAGGAGCTGGTTTTTATCCTGGAATGACACAAATATTGGAGGTTAGCACATTTTCCCCTCGAGCACATTTTCTGCTATATAGAGGAGCTGCTTTGCACCTGCTCTGAAAAAAGAGGAGTCCAAACTTGTGTCTTCATGAGTGACACAGCACTCAGTAGGCTGAAAGGGCAGATGGCACAACCTCTCAGCTGCACAGAGGGAATGAAGGATGGCATCGCCTGTACAGCCAGTTCTTTGTAATTTGGCACTGCTACGTTTCTGTTGCTCTCTTCCCTTCATCTTGTGAAAGGACCCTGAAAATTGGAAATATTCCCACTTTTTGCAAGGATAAAACAAGATACTGGTCAGAACATTTCTTTTTCTTTCATTTAATTGTAAAGCTTGGATTTCTACCCTAGAAGTCTGCTGCCAGGTTTCTGATGTGAAAATAGCTAGAATTAACTGAAAGATGGGGTAGCAACAGTATGAAGGGAGTTCTGGTGGTACATGCTACTTGTGTTCAGGAGGAATCATCTTACTTGTGTATCATGAAAACAACCAAATAGATTTAACATTTCAGAAAAGAGCAGTGCAATTCAATCTGTTGTTACTCCACTTTTTGTCCTGTGTGAGCTTAAATGTTGATTCCAAGTTATAAAAGATAGAACAGGTTGGAAATCACATTTGCTGATTCACTGTGAATTGTTATGAGTAACTTAATAGCTTAGTCATCAAACATAAGATACATTTGCAAAAATATTGAAATCTGTGAGGAGGAATGAAGTGTAACAGAGCATAAATAAAATACTCTTGTGTTTTTCTGAGATGATGGTTTTGATTTTCATCTGATATCTGACAATTGTAAGAAAAGTACTGCCTCAAATATTGAAAAATAGCAGTGATACAAAATAATACTTTTTATTTTATTTCCACCTAGAGATGAAAAAAGAAACCCTGAAAAATAAATGTTCTCCAACATTTCCATTTTATCTCACATAAAAACAATTTAAACCTATTGAAAGAGATAAACAAAAAGTAAAAATTATAATAATCATAATTTCAATATTTTTAGCCATTTGTTTTAAAGTTAAGGGTCATTAGAAGGGGGACATATAGCTATGAGCAAAGATCATGTTTTCATGATCAGTTTGTGCCCAGGATTCCTGGCTATATGTGAGATCACGTGTTCATAGGCATTGGCTCAGAAGACATACGTGTATTTACACATAAAAACAACTTCTTTCTACATTTTTGCTCCATCTGTATTTACAAGAAAAAAGATTACCAAATGATCTTCATATGGATTATCTTTAGATGATTAACATTTACTTGCAACTGGACTTACCAAATGGCATGTCCTGCTGGTGCAAACAGGAAAATTGATTTATTAGGCCACTCAGGCACTGCTGGCTGGACACTGGGCAGGAAGCAGATAAAAGACAGGCCGGATGATGCTCTTACAGCCACCTAAGAAGGTCAGTGTTTCAGAGCAAACCAGCTACAACCAATGACCACCATGACAGAAACACTTAAAGTGTTTCCAGCTAGTGTTTCAGACAGAGGAACTCCTGAAGGTGCTATGCATTTGTGTTATATAAATATCAAAGAGGATAATTTCATGTTTGTTCATACCACATTCCAGCACATAGACTTGAATAAGAGAGTATTTCAGAACACATAAGTACTGCTATTACTATTATTAGTTTATTTAGCTGTTCTTAAAAAATGGAAAAGTATATTCCTTGGATTTAGGGCACTAAATTTAAACAGGGTGAAAAGATGAAAAGAAGTAGCAAAAAAAAAAAAGGGAAAAGAGTAGAGCAGGATATAGAAAATCTCAGAGCAGGTAATTAGAATACATATTTTAAAAAAATGCACATTTTGCATTGGGTTGGTTTTTCTTAATTTAAGTTTTGCTCCTTAGCAAAAAACTTTACTTTGGAAATGTCTCACAATTTTGATCCCTGAAACTCCTAACCCCTGCCAATATTCTTCATACAAGGTAGGATAAATCCCTTTGGAAAAGAAGTGAAAAAAAGTAGGCTAGGATTATGGAAAAAATAATAGCAGTAGTATAGAAGTTAGTAGCACAGTTAATACTCTGTCATTTCTGGATTTAATTTTCCATATCAAGTTTTGGGCTTTTTCCTTTTAAAAGTGGATGACTACTATGATCAATCTTTGCTGTCATAGATAACCCCATGCACACACTCTATATATTAGGACCTGAATGAATTACTCATAAAAATCAGATAAAAGAACAGATGCTAATAATTTATTTAAATGGAGCCTTCTTGAAAAGGTTAACTTGTCACATTTCATCTTCAGTCATAAACCCCCTATTTTTATAATCAGCAATATTGACTATCTGCTTTCCTTTTATTGGATGGGAAAGAACACACAATAAGTATTAAATTGCCTAAAAATTGAGCCTTTCTTCATTTCTGGGAAATGGTGTCTGGGCAATTATGGTAAAACTTCTTAACACGTACAAAAGTGCTGTAATTAGGAACTTTTTGCCGCCTCAAAATCCTTTCTTTCCACCTCTTAGTTCAACCCATTCAAATACCGTACTACTAAAACTGCTGTGTGCTGTGAAAAAATTTCAGACTCTTATTAGAATTGCTACACATGTAGTGCTCTTGAACTGTCCTGGCATCTTATTTACATTTAGTATATCTCTAAGAAAGATCTTTTGATCATTAAGGCTTTATATAATTTAAGTACAAAAATGGGGAAAGTCTGAAATAAACTGTGCTACTCAATCCTAACTTGTGCATGTTGCTTTGTTGGGAGAGCATCCTCTCCTATGCAGTTAGATGTTTGGTACTACTAGGTGGTAATGTTCAGTTTTGCAGTTGCTATGTGCTTATTAGTCTAGAGGTATGTGGAACATACATCTCTCAGCAGTCATCAACAATCATTTATAAGGACTGGGTTTGAGGAAACAGACCCCACATTGAGCTAAAAAACCCCCTTAGAACCTAACTCAGCCATTTTTTATTGCAGGTTTACTAAACATTAAGTAGCAAAGGAGATGTGTAATGCAGCCTTCATCTGTCTTAAGGTGCTCAAGAAATTCTCAGTGTGTGGATGAGCTTGGGAGGAATGGTGAGACTGCAGAGCATTTCCTCATGAAACTTAGGAGTAACTCCTCACAGAGATTAAGCAAAGTGGCTTCATTCCAGACTTCATTTCTTAGAACAAAAAGTATCTCCCTCCAGCACTAAGACTTGATTATGCCCTTAGATATGCACAGCACCGAAAAGAGGAATAATTTATGCATTGAAAGGGCTGGCTGCAGCCTCCATGATGAACTGTTTTTCCTTAGAGATACCCTTTTCCAAGAAGTGGTGCATTGTGCCGGTTATGCACGGCTGCTTCTGCACTTCAGTATTTCCCTAAATGCAGGATCAGTTTGACCAGATGTAATGTTGTATTTCTACATTTAGTTTTTTTAAAATGCTCTCTTTGATGAATATAGCACTTTTTTTTAGTTGTTCTTGCACACCTTATTTTCTACTTCAAGAGGTAAAAAATATCCAAGATTTCTGGATGTAGTTCTCTCACTACACCATTTCAGCAAACCCAAAATTCATGCACTAAGTTTCAGCAGTACGCTGGAATACACATCCAGTAGTAACTTTGACCAATAACTTAATATATTTAAAAAAAAAAAATTATCTGTATAGTTTTTTTATTACCTCAAAAGACATATATGGTATGCCTGAACTACAGGCTGTGTTTGCCCTCTGACAGGACTATGGGATATGGCCAGCTGCATTCAGTCCAGCAACAGAGATGATTTTTTTCTTCCCCAATAAGAAACAGAACCAGATTCCAGCATTCCCTAATACAATTGACATGCTATTGTTTACAAGCCGTATTACTGCTTGAACGTATTAAAATAGATTTATCTGCATATATGTGTATAAAGATTATAACAAGAATGTAAGACAAGAATGTAGTAATTATAGCAATATAATATAAAAATTGTATAGCAAGAAGTTATCTGAGAACTGCACCTAACAAAGCCTTTTTCCATGGGATTTTTCTTATGGTTGACAGACATTGTAACTGAATCAGTCAAAGGCTGCAAGATGAGCTCACCCCTAACTAGACAGCAGAGAATGCAATGAGGAGATAAAGGAACTTGCAAATAAATGGTTTTGTCAGGTTCTTCCCTGTTACATACAAGAGGATCAGAAAGAGGCACCAAGTTTGACTGAGTAGCATCTGCTCTCATGTGTGATTGCTGCATATTTATGCATAAAGCTTCTTACTGTTTTCCTTCAGATTTCTGGATACCTACTTAAGTACTGACTTCACCCTGCAGTTGTCCTTTTAGTGAAGGCATTAGCACAGTCTTTGTTCTGTCCTGTTTCAAGTTGTTTGCTTTTAGGAATAGGTGGATCTTTTTACGACTTCAATTAATGCACTTTGAAGTTGGTCATTACATTCAAAGGTTGCTAATGGGACTCAGAGAAATGTCTGGGCACACATATAAAGGTGCAGCATCTCACACTGCAGAAATGTGATTTACAAACATGTACAGATTGCCAACACACAGCATCCAGGTCTGCTCTAAAATGCTCCAGTTAACACAAAAACGCTGTTATGTTGACATTCAAACTTGTAAAGTAACATGATTTTGTGAAAGTATGCTCCTCACTCAGAAATATTATTAATATTTGTGTATTAAATATTAATGTATACATGTATCTTTGCATGGCACTTTTCAGATATTAAAAAGAAAAGGTCTCTGTCCTCAAGAGCTTACAGTCTAAATACCATTGTTGCAAAAAGCACTTGACTCCTGATGAAACTGAACCTACTCTGCAACTATTTCTTTCCTATGGAAATGTCCAGCTCCTCTAAGCAGTGCTCTGGAATATCAATTTTTTTCCCACATGAAGAGGGAATTTTTTTTTCCTGATTCACAACATTTATTTTCATTATAGCTAAAGGTTTACGGGTTTTTAAACCTAATAATATATTTGCATATTTACTCATTAAAGGGCCCACTTTGCTTGCTAGAGATCAGTGAATAATTTTCCTAGGAAGTTTAGCTTTTCAGGAATCTGTATGCACATGCAAATGGATTATACATAATTAGAACATCTGAACTTATCTAATATGCAGAAATATTGTGCTTTGTTGTTCTGGAAGTGTGAACATTCTTTTTTGAATACCCAAAATGTTGTGCTGAAATTTGGATTATTTTGTGATAATACTTTGTAGAGTCTTTAATTCATAAACTTACACAGATGGATGAATATAAATTCCTTTATCTAATAATTGTGGAAATGGATGCAATATGAAACATGAGTTATTGAATTATATAAAGTCACAGAGTAGGGCATTGGCAGAGCAAAAGCAGTTCTTCTAACTATGTCATCCCTCTGTTGGATTATTCTATGCATAAATTTGATCTCTGGGAGCAATTTGGTAGAAAATGCACCTTTTCGTGAAAAAGATTACCTCATTTTTGTCCTTAGTAGGAAAAAAAAAAAAAAAAATCTAAATGCCATCATCTTACATTTTCTCCAAACACCATATTGCTTATTGTGTGTTAAATAAAGTTCCCTTGTATCAGCTTATAAAAAGGCCTTATGCTGGAGTCTTCTCATGTAACTGTTTAACATGTGAAGTTAGTGGTGGAGGATTTGGAAAATGAGAAAGAAACAGCACAGGGATGCAGAAAAAGGGGAAGAGTTATTTGGATTGGGTGGAATGGTGAGAAAGGCAAGCAAAAAAGTTTTGGGAAGGAAACACCTGACTTTTTCCAGCCTAATTCAAGTAAAACAATTTCATCTCCTATGGCTTTTCTGTTTGATCTAAATATTGCCTTTATTTCTCCATCTTTCCTATTTCCCTTCAGATTTCATTCATACATTTCAAAGTTCTGTAAAGTGTTGTAGTAAGATGAAGGGTGGCCTTAAAAAGTTACATAACCCTCAAGTTATAGAGCAACATATGGTATAATGCTGCCACTATATTCATTTGTATCCATGATCATAATAATTCCAATTCAATGCAAACTCAGACCACCAATCACAATGTATCTTTAAATACACCATTTTTTGATCAATATAAAAGTATTTCTGCAGTGAATGGAAGAATGGGATGAGCTTTAGGCCTTTTTGTTACCCACACATTTATTTGCTCACATGATAATGCTAAACGTAACAACTAATGGAAAACATTCATTTGTTCTCTGCTCTGTTTTACTTATTGTAGTGTTAGAATCATTCTTTACTCTTATCTCTCTTATGCCCCAGGGCATAGCAATGGTTTACAAGCCCCTCTGCAGCCTTTTCTAGGCCAAAGAAAGTTGTTCCTTCTGGCTTGAGATGGGTTCTGAAGCATGGAAGACAGTTTGGTACTTTCAGCCCAATTGTTTTATGTTACTCCAACTACTCTTCCAAGAGGGAACTATAATGTAACATGCATATACCTGTGTTAGCCTGACATCCACTATTTAAAAAAAGAAAAAAAAGTTATATGCTGTAGAATAGCATAAAAAAGCATTTTGAGGTATACAGATTTCCCTTATAACTTGGGAAAAATTTAGTCATTATGTTTAAGTCATGATATTCCTACTCATCTGTTCTCATATTTGATGCTGAATCTATATCCCTAGCCTGAAATTATGGGTTTGTGGGTTTAGCAGTTTTGGTGGGTTTTGGTTTCTTTAAAATGGAAAATACCTATGAAATGTATCAAAAGAGTTGTATTAGGGTTTGAATTAGTTTTCTGTTCTTACTAATAGTACGTTAGGAAAATTGTCCTCTCTGTTTTAAAAGGATGAGAAATGAGAAAGACCAGCACCTGTGGTTTCACTATGAGAGATTCCATAATTTTCCATGGTTTCATATTAATTGCAACTTTTTTAAAATATGTATATGTGTAACTCTGGCTTTGGTTGAACTGTATTTCTATTAAGTTACTGAGTATGTGGTTCTGGATTCAGTCATCTAAGGAGCTCCGGTGCAGTCAGAAGGCAACAGTCACTTCCCAAGATGATTCACATTTTTTTGTAAGAAGTGGTGTTTATCTTCCCACATTGGCTATCTGAGATCTTAAAGCAACCCAGTAAGTTATCTGTACCTAGAGAAGACAAACCCCCATGAGATGATCTTCTAGGCAACCCTGTCTTGGAAAATCCTCTATTTGAGAAAAAGTTTTTCCCAAGGATGAGACAGATGTGCTGATGGGAAGACAAAGCACTCTGTGCCATTTTGTTTGGGACATCATGGTGCTCATCTCTCCACCTCTATAAAGAGAAAGAAATAGTGGTAGTTATTTAGCACTGAAACTACTGTACCTGTTTAGAAAAGTATGAGTCCTTGCTGAAAAGCTATGCTTTCTCACTGCTCCCTGCACAGATTTGAACTGCACTTGCTCAGTGTTTGGATGTCCCATAGGGGGAATTGGCTGCAATCTCTACATTAGCTTGCTAACACCTTATGATTGTAAAAATGCTTTTGCATATTTAGGAAAATATGCCCCTCTGTTGTTTGGATGCAGTCTTAAATGACTGCAGAATTTTATTCTTTTAGGTTGAGGAGGGAACTTTTCCTTATTGGATAAAATGTTGCTCTGATCTGAGCGACCATTGTGAAGTCCTCCATATATTCTCTATCCTGCCCTTATATTTCTGAATCAGCTCTACTAAAAAAATGTACAATGCAAATCAGGAGAAAAAAAGTCTTTTGAGACTAATTAAAAGAAAAAAATGCCAGTCTAGAAGACTAACACCAAAAAATAACTGACACTTAACCTTAACCTAACCTTAACCTAAGTCTAGTTCTCCAAAGTTAAACACTCAGTTTTTAAGGACGCTTATTCTTCAAGGACTCTCCTGCCATACACCCTTTAATTATATCCAGACAACACAATCTTTAATTATATTTGATTTATAATATTTAATTATGCTTACCAGAAATGCTTTCCTTACCAGAAAGACTGGGGGACAGGAAACACATAGGACTAGGCAGTGAATGACATTTTCACAGTGACCTATTAGCAAGAAAAAACCCTAAAAACTAGAAAAATTATCAGACGAATGCATGAATAGAAGTGAAATAGTAGCTAAGGTACTGGGTTTACACAAAATAATGTAATTTCTTTACTAGTCTACCACATGTTGACCTTCTGAATCAAGGGTCAAAGTCACTGCTTGGTGAGTTTGTAGACTGCTGCTTTCTTTGAGTTTTTATTTCCAGACACTCATCTGCACCAGGTTCAGCTGTCATTTTCAGAGCTCAGGTTCTGATCTGCTTAAAGATTTTCTGGTTCCTTTTTGGATCTCGCCTTTGGTTTGGTTACAGTTTTTCCCTACAGGTTTGCAAAATTTTGTGTTGACACGCTGAAAATGGTTCTTAACAGTGCTGAATGAAACAGAAAGCATTCTTTAATGAAAATATTAGTTTTAATCAAAATGATAATTCCACACCATGTGCAACAACTAAGACACATTCATATGCTTGAATAAGGATGATGAAAATGCCAGCCCTCTCTTATGAATTAGAGCCCTGCCACGAGAAAAGAAATGCCTTACAGATTATACATAAGATAAAAAAACTAAGATAACTGAAGGATCCAGAAGTTTGGTATAAAACAAGTTTGGCATGCCTGCCTTAGCATCAATAAACCCGAACTTTTAAAGTCACTCGTTAGGCTATATTAACTATGAGGAGTGAAACATATTTTAAAGTATTATTCAAGGAGCTGTCAAAATCAATTTATTTTGTCTTGTTTACTAAGGAAGTTAGGCTTTTATGAGTGCCTTGTCAATTTTCCTTGTCTCTTCACTGAACTGCTGACTGGAATCAGCCAAATTCAGCAAAGGATTCTCAAATATATCACATTGCCACAGATTTTGTGCCAATATCAAAACAAATTGAGGAGTTATAGATCCAAGAAATTCCATAGTGTAGGAGCAACAAGTCAGCAGAAGATCAAGGTACTGCAGGTCTTTGGCCTTCTGTTTCTATCAAGTTGCATTTTGTGCAGCTACTAGTTGATTTGTTTAGTGCCATGCAAACAGGCATGGATTTAGGGAGAGGCTCAGGAGTCTTCTGGTTACCCAATGACACCAGCCAAGGTACTGTCATGATGTGTACCCTGTTTGGTTTTACACAGTGGGACAGTCCTTTCCTCTACCCATCCTGCTTATTGACACATTTCGAGACTTTGAAGAGTCTTCTGAAAGATCTTCTTTCTCCAGCATGGTCTCTTACAGAGGTCTCTCCAGGTTTCTAATATTTAGGGGGTGGGTGGATATAGTGGTATTTTTCTTTTAGGTGAAAACACTCTTAAATTTATATAGGTCCTACAGCTGCTTTAATATCTCCTTTGGCAGTCTTTTATTTGGACATGAGCATTTTGGTTTACATGGGAATGTAAGACCAAGTGTTCAGTCTTTACAAACTGCAATTCTAGATGAATGATAATAATGATATTAATGTGTTCACAATGAGCATGGAAGCCATGTATAATTTATGCAAAAAAGAGGAATGCCATTTGTCTGCATCTGCCTCACATCTGTAGCTATCCAGAAAATGAGGGCTATATCCAGTTTCAGAAACAGGGCTTCACCCAGGGCTTAAGCTTATACTAACCTTGAAGTGGTGGAAGCTGCAAACAAATCTATATGGAACTGGAAACAGTGTATGCTTTGAGCTATTAAGTTAGCTTACTTAAGTCGAATTATCAGGAGTATTAATCCTAATTAAAGCAGCGCATACAGCAGGGGATAGTACTAGAAAGTGATAATTCTGAACTTGCCATTAATGGAGTTCATAAATAAGGTCCCCAAAAGACTGATAGCAGGAAGCTAAAAATCACAAAAATCTTGTCCAAAACGGCAAGTGACAGATTTATGAAAAAGGATGGTGATAAAATCTTGGCGGGGAGGAATATGAATTTTAAAATATAATTTTGGTTCTCCTTAGAGTGATCTGAGAACTAGAAGACAGTGAATCCTTTGGAAAAGGGGATTAGTAAAAGTAACACCCTGAAAGAGTCTCAGACTTAATCCACGTGCTATCAGAAAGGCTGCTCCATCACAGCTGCAGCCCATCAATGATACACTCAACAGCTGCACAAAACTGCACACTACAAGCCAAAGACTGAGAAGTTCCACACCACCTTATTAATTTAGACACACCTGCAGATAAAAATATATATTTATATGCATTTTTATAGGGAAGGATACATGAATATCACACAAAGCAATTACAAAACAAATACAAAGCAGTACTGGTTTTTAAACTGACCACTGTGTCTGCTGTTCAAACCCCCGGGGACCAGCGAGAGGAGCCCTTGGGATCGTGCGGCAGCGGCCGGGGGAGGCGGAGGGGCCGCGGGGAGCGGGGAGGGCGGCGCTGAGAGCGGAGCTGCTCGGGGAGGAAACGCTGCTGCTCCAGAGCTGGAGAAATCCCCCCGCGCCAGCCGAGAGGAGGGAAGTCAGTCACCTGCCGGTGAAGGACAGTAAAACAGGGACGGAGAGGGAAATCTCTGCCTCTCTCTCCCTTCTCTTCTGCAAGAGATCCACCTCCTGTTTTCCTCCCAACTCTTCCAGCATAACCTTCAAAGAAGACCATACCGTACAGACTTTCTTTTATTATATATATGTGTGTGTGTATATACATTACTGTTATTATTACTATAGACTATCTTTAGCTGCAAAACAATTTTTGAGCCTATGCAGGACTTGGGGGATTTTGTTATCTTGCCAGCGAAATTGTTCATCGCTAATGTCTTGCGCTCACAGGGTGCTAAATTAGCTACCAGACTACTCTGGTAGCATGACGGAGAAAGGCTTTTATCATAGACTGTTCTCTTCAGTTTGAACACATTTGCTTGAAATTTGCTGCATGATGCTGTCCAGGGAAGAAGAATTTTTTCTCGGGATACAGCGATTCGCCGGTTTCTGAGCTTATTGCAGAAGAAAAAAAATAATCTTTAAACTGAGTGGATTTTTTTTTTTTTTTTGCTGTCTCCTTTCATTGCCAGAGGACGCGAATCTCTTTCACCAGGGAAGGATCACCTGTCGCTTTAATCCTTAAGGGAGTTATTTTTTAAAAAAAGTGAAATATTTTATTTATTTATTTATTTATTTAAACCGGTGGAGGCGTGATCGCGGAGAATGAGACTGAGGGGAGCTGCCACGGTTTGGAGGACAAGGCTGAGTTTAGGCTGGAAACTAACAGACTAGATTTCCCCCCTCCTCCCCCTTTTTTATCCCCCCCCCCGCTTTGTTCCTTGTCATTTTTTGGCACAACTTCCGTAGTTTCCAGTCCGCTCCGTTCAGTTTCGCTCTATGGACAGATCAGCTAACCTGGACACGGAGGAGCTCAAGGTAGGCGACCCGCCGGGTGCCGTGGCTGTGGCCGGGGTTGGATCCCCCTGCCCTCACGGCCGCGGGGGCCGCACGGGGCGCTGCGCGGGGCTCCCGCAGCCCGGGCAGGGGGCGCGGAGCCGGGCGCAGCCGCCCCGCGGCGGGGGAAGCGCGGAAGGGCGGCTGCCCCGGCCGAGCGCGGCTCCCCTTCTGCCGGCGCGGCCCGCAGCATGGTCATGGCAGTATTAATAATAATAGTGGTGGTGATGGTACTGCCCGTGTGCTCTCGGCTTTGCATGAGCACTGGGGGCAGTGCCGGGGACAGCTGGGAGGAAGCGGCAACTGACCCGCGCCTTTCCCAGTAGAAGTTGGCTCTGAAGCCATTCTGGCCTGGGCATCTCCTCTTCTTCCTCTTTCTCCTCCCCTCGCCGCCGGGAGCGACGGGGAAACCCTTCCCCACCCCTCCACCCCCCCCTCTCGGCTCGACCCCCGCGCGGCGTCCGGTTCCCGCAGCCGAGCGAAGCTGAGGCAGCGGCAGTGGGATACCGAGCCGCTGGGCCGCGACCCGGGAGCCGCTGGTACAATCAAACTTTGCATTAGGACGGTGTGAGCTGGGAGAATTCTGCTCCCCCCGCGCCCCCCGGCCCAGCTCTGGCTCCCTCCCCGCTGAAGGAGCATGCCTGAGAGCGCTGAGCATGCTCCTTTGCGGAGACAGAGCCTTCCTACACCTGCTGCCAACCCCCCCGGCCCTGAGCGGAATTTGGCTCAAATCATCATCATCTCATCATCATACTAATAAGTTAAATCTCTCTATCAATCTCTACGCGGTAAAGAGGGTGTCTGGCTCAGGAAGGCAGCAGAAAGGGAGCGGGCGCATAGGGCGAGCTCCGCGGGGCCGCTGAGCCGGAGTGAAACGCCGGCCGTGCCGGAGGGGCGGGACACACGTACACCTCGCCGCGGTGGCGGCGGAGGTAGCGCTAAAGAAGCGATGACAGGGGCAGGGGCAGTTTTCCTTCGCCGCCTCATGCACGGCCGTCCGCGGGACACCCCGTCTTGGCACCGGCTTTCCCGGGGCCGCGGAGAAGAGCTCCCCTCTGGGAAGGTAAACTGGCGAGGGCTGAAGTGCTGCTGGGGGCTCCTTTCCTTTTCCTGTAAACCAGATCTGAAAGCACTGAATAAATATATTCATCCCCCCACCAGTCTTGCTCTTAACTCCTACTAATCTCCCCAGGGAAAGGCACCCCAGGACTGCAGCGCTGTTGGAGTATTTGAGGTGACGGAAGCGCAGGAGAGGAAAGCCCATAAAACGATTTGCTTGGGAACCCCTGATCCTCACAGCGCTTCCAGCGCTTCCAGGGCTTCCCCGCCGCGAACGCTGCTTGCCTGGGCTGCCCGGGAGTCCTCTCCCTGCTGCTTCAGCCTTCACAGGATTCACAGGAGACGGCTGTGAATCCTGTGAAATTCACAGCTGCGTGATAGGCAAAAGACGAGTGTTCCGATTAAGGGTGCCAAAGTTTTATTGTACCGGATTATTTTTAAGGGGTCTTTAAAGAAGATATGTTTATGCTACAAGAGGGCAGCACTTCGCATGAATTGTCCGTAAAGCCTGAGGCAGGTCCCGCTGTGAGTAGGGGGATCCAGCCTAGGCTGAAGAGCAGGGGGTTTCCAGTTATCCCGTAGTTATCTGCGCTGCAATTCGGACTCGTGTTGCAGCGTGTACAGGCTGAGCGACTTTGAGCAAGGAAGCAGCTGAGAAGTAAGCATCGGCACTCTTCTGCTCATAATGATGAGAGGAGCCTCCAAAGGAGGCATTTCTGTTAGGGTCTGGGCAGCTCTCTGGGACCAGCCGCTGTGGCAGGATGCACTTCCTGGCTTTCGCGGGTGTTTTATTGATGTGCGGCCGCTGGGAGAGATCCCAGGCGCCGGCAGGACGCGGCCGGAGCGGGAGGCGGCCCCTGCGGCCGGCAGGGGGTGGTGCGGGCCCGGCCGCCACCCCCGCGCCGCCGGAGCTGCTCCCCGCCAGCAGCGATGGGCGTGCCGAGCCGGGGCTCTACACCTCCCTCCGGCGAGCTGGGCTTTCCCCTCCTGGGCTTTCCTCTCCTGGGCTTTTCTCTCAGTGCGAGCCGTCCAGCCACTCTGCCAGCGGCAGAAGTACAAGATGCGGGGCCAAGCTCTTGGGGGTCTAGGAAGTTCCCAGCTGGTGACCTTGCTGCAATTTGGCACAGTAAAGAACGTCTGCCATACTGCTCCAAGTCTTGAAAGCTTTCATCAGCTTCTGGGTAGTTTCAGGAGGGGTGAAGTGCTCCACTCGTTTTCTCCGGGGCCGACACAACTCCTTGGCAGGTCAAAGAGGCAGTCAGGGCACACAGATAGAGGCAGATAGAGGTCCTGAGATGCCGAGGGTACTCTATCCCACACCACATTGCGTGGAGGGCTCATGTCAAGAATGTCAAATATGGTAGCAGCTTGTCGCAGCAGAACTTGCAGAACTAGCAGAAGAATTTTGGAAACAGGCTGGACACTCTCTTCCTTAATACTGGATTTTCTCCACTATGACAAATATATGCCAGTAAGCATAAAAAAATACTGACAACTTCTCTACTAATAGAAAACAAATATCATGTCTCTAAAGAAAATAGTAATAATGGCACTGAAAACATCCACTATGTTATATATAAAGCTTCTGTACACCTCAAATCATTCAAAATTTCTGGTATTTATTGCACTGATTATAGTGAATTCTGAATTGTGTTGATAATAGACATTTTGATAAGTGATTTTGTGAAAAGCTCAACAAGTATCATGTGTGCAACACCTGCTGATGAAGATGGGTGTGCTTTCCCTTACTAGTCTGTGCATAAATCCCTGAAGAAAGTAATCAGTATGGAAAACAGAGAGTGCTCTTCCAGAGGTTTTGAGCTGTTCTGGTTTTCCTTTGATCTGTCTCATCTCTCTCAGATGCATACAAGAACTTCCCTCTGACTTTTTAACTCACAAGCCTGTGGGGTTTTTGTTTTAAAGGAGTAGTAAACAAACTAAATAATTCTGTCATGGTTGCATTGTCGTCTTGGGTTTAGTGTTGTGAAGGGCTTTCTGTTACCTAATGTGTGCGCAAGTATTTACTTACATTTTGAACATACATTAAACTGTGTGGTTGTATGAGTATTATGAATTTTATAGGACTCTGTAGTTTGTATATATTTATAAAAGATGATGAATTAAATTGTTTTGCATTTAGTGTATTTAAAAACTATGTTGAGGTGTCTAATTGCTTGAAATTGAGCATCATTTGCAAGGAAGAGTTAGGAGGCATTTGTGTTTGCTGGATCCTGTTGACTTGTGATTTGCATTAACATTGGATGGATTATTACAGATTTTGTCCTTCACATTTGCTTGTTCATTTGACATATAATTCCTCTAATGTGTATCATGACTGTTCCTCTTATGTTTGTTTAGCAACCACAATTTGTATAGTCTTAGAGGGAGTAAGTATTCCTTGTAGTGTGTAAACGACTGATGCTTCTCTGGAAGAAAGTCGGTTTGTAATTGAATGTATGAAAACAGTGAAATTATTAATATGATGGATTAAAAAACATCCTGGAAGCCATTTATTACTTGAAGGCACTGGTTCAGTGAGAATTCGTCATTACAATCCCAAAATGTTTGATTAATAGTGTGCTTAAGTGTCTTGAATTTGCCACTTTTAATATGCAAAAGAATTAAACACTGTTTCTGAATCATCTGTAAATATTAGCTGATTTTTTTTATTTGGCTCATGAGAGACTATTTGTAGTCTGTTTGCAGTTTTACATTTCCTGGCGATATAAAACTACTGACGTAGCATGAAACTGGTCAGGGAAGAGGTTTTTGTGACAATAGTCTTCCAATGTAATTTATGTAATTTGTAAAATATCTGATAAAGAAATTCAAACAAGGAAACCATAAAAATTTAGGCAAGGGGTACTTTTATGGTCTTAAACATGTAAATCACCTCAGTATTTAAGTTAACAGGAGAACTAATATCCTGAGGAATTCTGTAATTTTTTTATTTATTTATGTTTTAAAAGAAGAAGCCAGAGAAGTTAATGTGCTTGGTGTGGTGTGGGAGGACTTTTGCTGAGTTTAGGTAGGTGGTTTTATTTCTGTTTAAAGTCAGTCACTCCATAATGGAAAGTGTAGTACTCTATAACATTCAACAGCCTCTTATGAAAGTCTGTTTCATTTATTAAAATCTTCTGCTTTGGACATGGTTATATTAATGTGGATATTAAGGGATTTTTCCTTTTAATGCAAAACCTTCTCTCTCCTATCCTTCTTTAGTACCTTCCTTCAAGAAACCTTCATGGTTTACTAGGGTTCTTTCAGCAATACTCAATAAGGACAATTAACCTTTGCATTCACAGTCAAAGCATTCATCCTTTAAACCATTCTTCCTGGAAGGTCAAGCTGAAATGGTTTTAAAGTAATATACATGCAAATTTCTTTTCTCTATGTTCCTATTGTGGGATTTCCTCTCCATCTCTCAATATGTATAAAGACTAGACGTAGTTCAGGAAACTGGAGAGAATTCTATGCATAAAATATAGTTGTTCAGCAGACATAAAAAAAAGGTCAAGACAATGGCAGTGCTCTCACTATACACTTTAGAAATCATTCCTGTACTCTCACTGTAGAGAATCCATATAATCTGTGACCGAGTTTTTTTGACATTGTACATTACAGCTTTGCTAAGCTCAACACTCTTTACAAGGAAAGTACATCAAAATCTGAATGTTTGGGTAAAGGGAAAAAACAACTTTGTCTTCCTGTTTCTCATGGTTTTGGCAAAAAGATTGTTTTTCCTCTGCCAATGTATTTTGCACTTAAAAAAAATAGATGAAAGAGATTTACCTAAAGGTTAGCAATACATTTCTTTCTTCCTGAACTGAAAAAGTTACTGTGTGATTCTACTGTAAGTTGGGTTGTTTCTATAGGTCTGAATGTAATATTTGAAGACAATGTATAACTCATGCTAGAGCCTTTCAAAGATAAATCTGTGATGTGAAGACACATTTGTGAGTCCCAGTCATGCTTTTGTGCTACGTTCCTTAACCTTTTGGAGGTTGATACTGTTTTTCTATCTTCCTGATAAGGCCAGGAGTAAGATTGCTTTACTTAAAGTGTTATGGCAAAAATGTTACAAGAGACATTTCCTGTGAAATCACTTCACCTTGTGGTATTTTATATAAATTTTGTAAGTCCATATCTAACATAGTTGTTCAATGTCCTCTAAAGATACAGCATTCCAAAAGACAAAGATAAGGATTCAAATAGTAATAATACAAAAGGTACTCTGGGTTACGAATAGACGCTTTTCTTACTTTGACATGGAAGTTCCCCATAGGGAAAGTACTGTCATTTTCTTCTCTCCTTCAAAGAAAGCCTGGAGAACACGGCTTAGAAGCTGTACTATTTCCTTTATTTTGAAACACTTTGTACATTTAAAGAGCTTACAGCAATGTTCTTAACGCCCTGTTGTACTTTTGACTGCAGCCATGTATAATGCATTGTAAAGCCAGAATTACTTAGTCCAAGAAGGAAGACACATTTATCTACTAAGCCATCTGATCCGTTGCTAATTCTTAGATATTACAGGTTAACTCTTTGATCCACAACAAAACCCTTCTTTGTGAAGAAAGATATTGTGAGGTTGCTATCCACGAGCACTGGGTTTTGTTCCTTGTCACAGGAAGGAATGACTGTTGGCTAAGCCACAGCAGTGAGAGACACAAAATGTGAGGCTTTATTCTCAGCAGTATTACTGCAGCTAATCACACAAGGCCAGATTTACAGAGGTACTGAGTAAGTCAAAGCAAGCTTCTGGTGTTCAGCAACTTTAATAAAAAAAAGTATTCTTACTGTACCTGCCTTCTTATACCTCTAGCCAACACAATAAGGAGGATTGTGTGATATAAACTGTGTATTTGCAGTTGAAAAGTAATAAACGAGGACAGAGTATCTTTTTCTGCAATTTAAAATTAGCAGTACTTTGTTGAATCACATCAGCAGAAGCACATCAGTGATATGCCTAAAAATTGGTGCCATAAGCAGTAGAAAGCCTCAGCCATAAAAATCTGGCCTTCAGCCATATATCTCTGTTTCAGCAGTTTTATTGAGTTCATGTGGGCAGCATGGTCTGGAATTTATAGGTTCTACCTTCCTTCTCCTACAACTCTTGAACAAATTATGTTAGTAAGCAGAGGCTGCCTCTACTGAAAAATCACATGCCTTCCAGTTTGTATTAAGGTAATAGTGTACATTTAATGGTAGCACATAAATTGAAAGCAGAATTAATTTTGTGCTTTCTAAATGTATTGTTCTTTGTACCATTGTCAGGGTGGAGAGTACAAACTGTTGGATCAGATCCACAAGGGCATTTTTGTTATTTTCCCTCTTCAAGGTGAGGATTGATAATACTTCAGCTTCTCAGTTGTGTAGGTCATCTTCTACACAAAATTGTTCACTAGCTGAGTGGGATTCAAGAAAGGGGCAAAACTTCCTCGCTTCCTGTTGAACACAAGCAGTGCAATTGCCCAGGTATGCTGGGACCTGTAATTGAGAAAGTAATGATGTAAATCACTGAAATTACAGAAAGCATTCTTTCCAAATGAAGTTAATTAGTATTACTGAAGTTTATTATTTCTAGTTAAATCTAATCCACATGCACAAAGCACTCTGTAAAGCTCTGCCTTTTAAGTGAAGACAAGTAAATGAGCTGTGTTGAGGAAGGTTTCATGTTTGCTCAACTTAGGCTTCCATTTAACAAATTTCTAGCATATGTGAAACAAAACTAGAAGTAAAGAATCAATAGAACCTTTGCTACCTTTATAAGCTAGTAAATTTCTGAACATAGATCAACAGATGACAAAGAATGAAAGGCAGTCTAAAACTTCACAAGCTACCTCTAATAAAGGGGAAGAGAGCTAGTTGAATTAAGCCTCAGAATCTGGGTCTTAAGTCAATTTCAGTTTAAAGCCTTACACTGGAAAAGGTGTTAAACCTGAACCCAGAAAGGTGCTTAGCTGCCACACGTCCAGCCCGCCTGCTCTGTGCTGAGGGGTCAGGGCTGGGCAGCCCCCTCTCCACTCTGTCTTTCCTGATTACACTTGAGGCTTGAGCAAAAAACTTGGTTTGGTTGTAGGTAGCTTTGAAAGTAGTGAAGCTATTACTAGGTTCACTATGAGAGTTCCAAGTCCTATTTGCCAGGAACATTTATTATTTCTCTTAGGAGCTGCTGCGGGGAAGGTGCTTACAGTGCAACAGAATCCACGGAGACCCCACTTCATGCACAAGACACGGAGCACTTCAGTTTTCCCTGGTCATGCTGCTTCGGCAGATATTTGCTTGCATGTTTACCATCTGGACTAAGAGGAGTATTTTATGATTTATCCTGCTTTAGTGCCATTGATATCCATCCCCCAGGAATACTGAATTCTCCTGGGGTCCCCAGTGAGGGTGCTCAAAGGTGATTTCTTTGCAAACCTGAGTTTAGCACACAAGAGTGACCCCAATGGTTTTCACAGAGATGCCTGTGTCTTCCTTTTAATGTAATTTTTTTTTTGAGCTTTAATTACATATATCTTAAACAATAAAAAGAGACTCTAACTCTACTTGGAGGGATTGTTTCTGTTCTGAAGGAAAGATAAGCCAGTTTTCTGTATTAAAAGTGATTACTTGGTCATCCCAGTCCTCTGGAACTTTTAAGGATGTGAATTGAATTCCATACAGAAAATTCTGACAAGGTTCTAAGGCTTCAGGAGGTACATAAGGATTCAGTCTGTGCTTTATTTACTTTTTTTTTTTTTTTTTTGGTAATTTGTCTTGGCTAATTCAGGAGTCTCCCTGCTGAGCAGGCTGGCTGTTGTAAATCCCATTCACCACATAATATATGTGTGAGGAAGGAAGTTGAATAATCTATGCCTCAATAAATAGCAGAGAGAATTTCAAAATACATTACAAACAGACTGGAAGTTTTTCCAAGAAGATTACTTAGCCTTAAAGCTGAAACTCATGGCATCAATTATTCCTATAAATAGTTTGAGAATTATCTCTGAATAAGTACAAACTAGGAGACACTCCCTGTAAGAATCTATTCTTACAAAATGACACAAAATCTTAATCCTCTCAGAAGTTCAGAACAATTCAGGCAAAAAAAGCCCCCAAAACCCAAAAAAACCTAAAACTTCCCCCCCAAAAACCACAAAGCAAAACAAACAAACAAAAAAAAAAACCACACAAAAATTTGGATCAAGATCCATCTGTGTTTTTTTTTTAGCTTGAGTCATCACCAACAGAGGGTAAATAACTCTGTAGAAATCACTCAGCTGAGTTACTCCAGTTTACAGAGTTCCTAGTGCATTTACCCTTATTCCTAAACTCTAATACTCTTTGTCAGAACCTCAGTTCCCTCTGAAGGTTCTGACAAGTGCCAGCACACAAGCTTGTGTGTAATTATACATTTTGATACAGCTTGGTAATAATTGTCTTCCCTTTTATTTCTTCTGAAACAATAGGATCAAGTCCTAGCACAACTCTAGTTCTAGCTGTGTCAAGCTTTACAGATGGTTGCAGAAATAGCTGGCAACAAGCTGGTATTGACTGTCACTTTCTGTAGGACTCGAGTTGACATCTACTATTTCAGATACCCATCAGGTTAGAAATACTCTATGTGCCATTTCCCAATGATTCCTGCAGTTCCTGAGCAGATGTGGGATGAATGCAAAAACTGTCCATTGTATAGACTCATCTTCCCACTTAATCTTCATGCAGAGAAAATTATTCTTCTACTTCATCAATGTTTTATTAGATTTTCCTGAAAAAGCTGGCAGAGGAATATAATTCTTCAGAGACTAACAAGTTACTTCAAGTGTGCTGTTTCCCCAGTACTGGCAGTGACATTGTAATTTCTGTAAGTATATCTTGTTTTCAGGAGAGTGAGTTACTTTTTTTAGAATTGATCTCATACCTTTTTTCATTTCTCCCCCAGCCCACTAGGTGCAAGTGAGTATGTGACTGGAAAATGATCTGTTTGTTCAGAAGAGACCTCTCTCTGGTTAACCTCCCTGTTTTGTTCAGTATTATTTTAGATGAGGTAGATAACATTCACTGTTCATGCAAATATGTCATCTACTCAGTCTAGCGAGACCACTTGCACTATTGCTTAATGAAATTATGAGATTGCAAGTAGTCTCGGTGTCTCATGATAGAATTTCCATCATACTGCTGACAGGCATAAAACAGCCTTTGCTGAGGTCCTGTCTATCCTATTGAACTCAGACTTTTGCAAGCCTTGATCAATCAATGAATGTACCTAGTAGGCAGAAAATTGCAGCATGATGAGCCGAGCAGAGAGGGAGCACTAGGGGAGCTGTGCTGAAGCCTATCACTTGATACGTCAAGAGTTATAGATTATATTGAGTAAAATTTATTTTGGTTTTGGGTGTACACTGCTGCATCAGACTACAATGCTGTTATTTTGTAACAGACATGCAGAGCTTGCCAATGCAGTTTTAGAACAGCCAAGTAGAATGTAAAGATTTGAAGGTGAAAGGGATGGCTGAGGGGTGCAATAACAAATGACAGCACAGTGGCGGAGTGCTGAGGTGCTGACACGCTAAATCAAAAGGGCTGTGTAGCTCTCTGAAATGTTGCTGATGCTGATACCTCATGGACATATCTTAACAATTCACATATTATTACTGTATTTTGAAATTTTTAATTCAAAACAGAACCTTGTGTTCTGTGCTAATATTACTATTTAGTAAGTAATGTGTCTGTGGCATATGCAACATTTGAAGCATGTGGAAAAAAAAAGAGTGAAATTTATTTGTTGAGGTGCTAGAAAAATCTAACTACTTACTCAGGTGCAGAGGAGGTGATTGGGCCAGAAAAATCTCAGAACCTATGAAAGCAGATGAAATTGCTATCCCAGTGGAATGTTACCATGGAATTGGTATGCAAAATGTTTTATGGTTTACTTGCAGTTGACAAGGCGTCTTTGAGCATGGACTAATTTATATTTTAAATTGTGTATTTCTTTAGTAATTGATGACAATGTCAAAATATCCTGTTGCATTGATAAGCACTTAATGCGTCTTGTGACTCCTCCCAGATAAACCAGTAGCATGAAGAGGGAAACAGGAGAGATAACTAGATGCCAATCTACTGGAAGAAGCCAGTAGCACCATGTGAGCAAAATGGAGGTGCCTTCCATTGTCCTACCAAAGTCAGTTTGACACAGTTTTGTGCTCTTCTCTCAGCCATGTTTGACTGCCAGCCAGTTGCACAGATTGACTGTGCAGTTTTTCTAGCAGAAATAAATTGCCATAAATTTTAATTTTAGGGGATCCAAACACTTTCAAACAAAACCCAAAATAAAATACAGCTGACTTAGCAGTGATGCTGGCAGTGGCAGCTGGAGCTGGAGCATCTTGAGTTGGATCATCCCTCACAAAGCAGAACGGTTGTAATTGTGTGTTAGGTGCCCATTCTGTGTAGGATATTTTCCAGACTTGTGTATGCTGAGTTGCCACCACTGATATTATTCCAAAATGTGGCCCAATAATCAAGAACCAAGAATTCCCAAGAATGTGCCCCTCATGCCATCATGAGGGCAGATGTTTGTATCACAATACACAAAGTGCCTGCTTGCTGCAGATGGTTATGATAGCAGTTTTATTTCTTGCTTTTAATATTTGCCTTAATTTTTTTTTCTTCTGATCTTATAAACTGAAAATAAATTTTGAAAGCCTCACTATGAAAATACTGTTTTCTAAATGGGGAAATAAAATACTTATTTCCAGTTCAAATAAACCCCACTTCCCCTTACCTTGCAATGATTTGGTGCTCACTCACACGTATTTTTACCCCAGTAACATACAAAGAATTTTTTTTACAAAATGATTATCTGAAAAAGATTTAAATGTAACCTTAGAGCATAAAACATGAAACAAGAAAATAGAGTTAAACTTTTAAACCAGTAAGTTTTATTCTGAACACAGCAATTGCTTCTTGCTGTCAGCAGGAATAAAGTTTACTGCTGTTGGAAACTTGTAAAAAGTCTGGTGTGTTCCTGTAAAATGCCTTGTCAGCTGCAAGCCAACCAGACCACACATTTCACGAACCAAACATCTCCTTATTTTAGTGTCTGTAAGGTTTGTGTTCTAAACACCTGCTCAGAAGCAGTTACAACAATGTGAATCGAACAAAGAGAAGGAAATGTATATTTCTAAATGACAAAGAAATCCTGCTTATTGACCTCCTGAACTGCCTCAGCCAGAATACACAGGATTCAGTTCTTTAGCTCATGGGGAGCCAAGGCCTGCCTATATCCAATGAACTAAGATTAATATGGATGTCTTTGTAATTATTACATCTGATTAAAACTAATCCTTATATCAGTACAAGTTATATCACAAATAAATTTTAATGGCAGATACAATCCCAGCTTTTTATTGAAAAAAAATATGTTCTGTGACCTTTCAAGAGAGTTGAAGACAGAAGAAGGAATAATTATTTGTCTGCTCAATTTGTTCTATTTGAATCTATAACCGGTTAAAATAACTAATGTTTTAAAAATCTACTTTTAAAACCATACCTTTTAAAAGAAAGGTAAAATTGTAATGCACCCCTAATGCAACAGTCTGTATCCATATCAGTTTGATGGGTAGATTGCTTCTATTGGTGCCTTATGAAAAGACAAAACAAATGAAAACCTCAAAGCTGTAAACTTTCACAGTCCAGGGCTAAGGATGAAATAGTAGTGCTGTTTACTGGGATAAATCAGGTGCTACTAACAAAATTTCAATACCAAAGGTTAATAATATCATCATCAGTAGTTCTTGAAAGAGACTTGGCTGCCTAAAGGCAGCCTAATTTTAAACACTGAGACAAGTCAATCAGTATACACCTAAAAATATGCATTGAGGGATGCAGTTGGCATACATTAGAGGCTAGATTTTTCTTTCTAACCTGTGAGATCTTGAATTCTTTTGTTTGCTTATTCTGGAATGTAGGCCCAGGTGCATTACTCTGTAGGATATGGGTCTGCTTGTTGGTGGTTATTGGCTACAGGCAGACTTTTCCAAGGGAAGTACAGGTTATTGAGAAACAGCCGTCTACTCAACATTCCGTGCTTTCTGTCCTAGTGTTACAGCATTTTTCTCACCAGGCTGTTTGTCTGGGGATAGGGGGATGTTGATGATCTGGAAATGTAAATGTCAGCTTGGCCAATGTCCATTGACTGCCTCCTGAGAGGTTAGGAGGTGGGCCCATTTCCCATGTTTACATTTTGCAGCATCAGTACTGATAGCCTGTAGCATTTTAAGTGGCTAAGGGCACAATGGAAAGCAAATTACTGAGATGTCAGTAAAGCTATCTCAGTACTTTTGGGAACACTATCCTGCATCATGACTAAATGGATGTTTCTGATTCTGACCAAATGGCAACAATTTTGTCAAGGCTGTATCAAGGACAAAACAATCCATGGAATTTAGCCTTTTTTTTTAATGTCTTTTATGAGCTCCAGGTCTACTTTTGTGTTTCATGGTGCTAATAGGAACCCATTTTCACTTGGCACTCTTTGTTACACCTTGTGCTTTGAATGTGCTCTGATTAGATTTATTATATGCACATAGGCAGGTAGAAAAGGATATGTTCATGATCACATTCATGAGGGTAAATTACAAAAAGTGTTATTTCCTAGCCATCCATTTTGACTGTCAACCTCAGAAAGAAAATAACTTGTCCTTTTAAGTCACATGGAAGGATATGATTTATGGATGATAGTATAGTTACCCATTGACTCCTGTAAAGAAATACAGCAAACCTGATTTTAGATGTGATTTAGAACATAATGAATACAGGGAAATTACAGTTTTATAAAGGGCATTGGTCTCTAAACTTTTGTGAACAGTTGTTTTGAATGGTTGTCACTAGCTAGGCCAAATAATTATTAATGCAGCAAAATGTCAGTGAAAAAAAAAAAAGTTGGTGACAAAATACCATATCAAAGAATGGTTCAGATTTTAAAGAGCCCTTTTAAAGTAATCTAGTCCAACCCCTTTGCAAAGAGCAAGAATGTCTTCAACTGGACTAAGCTGTTCTGGGCCCCATTGAAACTGACCTTGACTGTTTCCAGGGATGGGGCAACTACCACCTCTCTGGACAATCTGTCCCAATGTTTCACCATCCTCTTTGTAAAAGACTTTTTCCTCATACCTAATCTGAATCTTTATCACTCATCCATCCTTCTTATAAGCCCCCTTTAAATACTGAAAGATGACAATAAGGCTTTTCCAGAGCCTTCTCTTCTCCAGGCTGAACAAACCCAGCTGTCTCAGCCTGTCCTCATCGGAGAGGTGCTCCAGCCCTTTGATAATTTCCATGACTTGCTCCAACATGTCTGTGTCCTTCCTGTGCCAAAAGATGCAGATCTGGATGCAGTGCTCCAGGTGGGGTCTCTTGAGAGGGGAGTAAAGGCCCTGCTGGCCATGCTGCTCCTGATGCAGCCCAGGATGCAGTTGGTACTCTGGGCTGGGAGCACACATGACCAGTCATATCCATGAGATGCCTGTTGTAGGTCTTCCTCCAGTTCTTTTATCTGTGGGTTATGTGTACACACACCTGTGTCACTTCCTGAAGAAGCAGTATGAGATAGGCAGACTCATCTGAAGAAATCATCAAGTGAACCATGCCTCAGCTGTGAAGAGGTTACAGTAAAGAGATGCACCCCTGAGTCAGGGACTGCCTTGTCTGCTTTCTGCCTAAGTCCCTCCACCACTGACGTTTCTTTGGTACAGAAATTGATGGTAAAATTGATATATTGCATCATGTTTTTAAGAAATTTAAAATTTGCTTCTGGGAAAGATTTTTCGTTTCTTCTCTAAAAAGAATTGTGTTTTATCTGCACAATGAAAGGGAATACCATCTTCTGTTTTCCACATACATAAGTGGGAAAATACTTATCTTCAATAGCTCACAGTTGATATGGATAAAGAGGACAAAGCATATACTACAGGCTTTTGATTCTGCTTGTTTTTATTTTCCATTTTTTTTTTTTTTTACCTTATCTCTTCTGATTTAGCTTTTTGGCTCTTCAGTAATTTGCTGAAAAACTTCCCTAAATCCAAAAGATTTTTGCTGGGCAGTCTGATGATTTAAGGTACTATATTAGCTGAAACAAAGTCATTGTTCTCCTTGAATTCTGCTTTCCTTTAAGTATAATAGCTCAGTCCTCTTCTAAGTAGTGTATGTATTAAAAAGTGTCTATATCTACTTATACAGCCATATGTGTGTACAGCTTTTATAGGACTGTATTTTTCACTTACTCTTATTTCAAGTTTTAAAGCTTTTTGCCAATAGTGCTGTAAGAGGTGTGCTATTGTAGTTATAGACTCTTGGGCTCTCATCTGAACACTCATTAATTTCAGTAAAAAGAGGAAATAGTTGCTGAGATTTTCAAGACTGAAAAAGTTGTGCCCTGTACTGTGATATGTTTTTAATAGAAGAAATAGTCATAGAAACAGGTGGGAAACATTTTCCTATGTTATGATCAGTGAGATTGGTACCAGATTTATGCTCATGAACCTTGTTGCTGTCTAGAGGCTTTCTTGTGTACTGCCTCACTGATGGCAGCAGCAGTTCAACCAGCTCATAGTACCAGGGCAGTGTGTGGGTGGAATTACTGCAGCACTGTGTGTGTATGTGACAATGGGCATTTTGTAGCTGAGAGGGAAACAACAAAGACAGTAGTCATCAAGATTCAAAGGTCTTGAAAATAATGGGCAAGGGCACCTCAGTTTTTGGTAACTGCTATAGCCAAGAATCACAGTGAGCATATTTTGATTTAATCTTTTCTCAGCCAGTGTCTTCCTGAAGAGGCAGGAGGCTTGGTTACCAGCCTACCTCCTGCTCTGCAGCATGCCAGGGACAGACTGACCCATGCTCCAGGGGAGGTGTTGGAGGGCAGTTCTGGCTCTGCTGCAGCCATCTCTCTCTGTGCTGCAGTGCTAGTGTTTCTTCAGCTGCCAGTGCTAGGAGACACTTCCCTTCTACATTGTAAAACTAGCTCTGCTGAAAAGACAGTGAGATCTCAGGCCATGTTAGTTTCCCTTATGATATCTGTAAAGAAAGGAAGTTCCTGTTGCTGCATTTCATTTGGCTTGAGTCCCATGAAGCATTTGCTTTCTCAGAAGACTAAGCTTCAGCTCAGCTTCAACTCAGAAGATCAGGCCCAGGCATATATTTTACACCTCGTAAGTAGTTGTAGTGGATGTATGAAAATGTAGGCTAGCTATCAAAATAAGGGGCAGTATTACAGCTTTTGCAGCCATGTAATCAAAAATATGCTTTCCTTTTTTGCAGTCTGTAATAGACCAAAAAGAGATTTTATGTTTCCTTTTCCACCCTCAGTTTCCAGCAAGAAAAACAAGAGCTCTGCTTCAGCAAGTGAATCCACCCATGCTTGTGATACACGTACAGGCTGTGTGTGAGAATTGTACCAATAATTACTGTTTAGAAGTGCTCTGCATGCAGATGCCACAATAGGGCATTGAGAATGCGTCACATAGTTATGGGAAACACAATAGGAATCTTTCTGTGAGTGAAATAATTATATTTTAACCACGCTGGAACCAAATAATCTAGCTAGCTCTAAGTCTTTATTCACATGTAAAAAGATCATTTAAGCATTGTAATGCACCCTTGTTCAAATAATTGTGCTGGAATATTCTACAAAAGTTTTTGAGCAGCTTTGTAATAGCCATAGTGTGTGGTGACAGCAGTATCATTAGTAACCTACATAAGTGTTTCTAACCATGTGCAAGTTCATTTTTTATTCCATTGTAATTTATCACAGTGTTTTCACCTCCTATGTATTTCAAGAGAAATTATCTTCACTTGAAATGCTTCCCCAGCCCAAGCAGCCCCACACATAGGTTAGATGATGCTGTGGTGGTGCAGGAGAGAAGACACTGCTTGCTGTACAAGGTCCCACATTTGCAGGAGAGTGCCGGAAGGCCGGGTGGATTGGAGGAGAGCCTCAGCATGGGAAGGATTGCTGCTCAAGGTCTGTTTGTCTGGAGGGGCACAGTGCTGGGTAAGGCAACTCTAGGCAGCTCTCAAAGATCTCCTGCCCATTTAAAATACTAATGAGGTCCTTTAGCAAAGGCTCTTAAAACCTTTAAGCATGAAAATCCTCTCATAGGCAGTAACTGAATAAAAGAGAGGACATGTATTCTCCAGAAATGGAAATAGATGGAAATATCCATCCAGTATAATAATATTTAGGGAAATACTTATCCTGTCTTTATATGGTGTCTTCAAGTTTCTTCTTACAATAATCCCTTATTTGTCTGATCTGCTGCAGCTGTTCTTGTAGTCATAAATAAACAAACATCGCTTCTAGTGCCTGCATGAGTATCTTGAAACAGTAACATCATCAAAAATACCCCCCCCTCCCCCCAGTGAAAATCTGAATAAGCTCAGCCTGTTTAATTTAACAGACAAACAAATGAGACTTGATAAATGCAGGGCAACTTCAGCATATTAAAGGACTTCATTGTAGTGGAGAAGGAAATAATAATAGGTGCACAGGGCATGTGCACATCCCCATCAGGCAAACAAATGTATAAAAGGGAGCATGATTAACTGCTGGAGTAAATTTACCAGGAAAGAGATGAATTGTCAGTCTTTTGATGTTTATAGGTTGAGATTGAATGCCTTTCAAGATGATATGCCTAAGGCAGCCATAAATTATGCTTTAGTCTAATTTATGTTACCAGTTTAATGTAAATAAGGTAAATGGGTGAAATAAACCTGTGACGTTGGGGATAATCCAATTGTTTCTTAAGACATTAAATATCTGGAAAAATGGAGTAGTCTCAAAGTCTATGACTAAATCATTAACAAAATGAAGCAATGTTTGCAAGTGCCATAAACACATTTTCAGATGGGCTACAGAGTTTTTAGTATGTACATGCAGAGATTAATTTTCTTACTTTTTATTTTGACCTAGGTTTTGTGGAAGAGATAGACTTCCTTTCTGAAGGCAGTGTGGGCATGCCAAAATGAATTGCATGTATGTGCTGCAGCACCTTTGTGAGATGCATATGTATAGTATCCAAATGATAGTCATGGCTTGACTTTGATTGAATTTTTTGAGAGGATCAACTTCTTCCTGACTTTTTCAGAAGAATTTTAGCTGTACAAAGAGATTAAAAAATAGATTTGTAGGATATTACCTAGTCAAAAAGGCTTAGCATCGTCTTTTGTTTGGAAAATTAACCCTCCTGTCCTTCTAGAATCTACTAGAAAGTGTTTTCAAATGATAATAGTATTCTAGGCAGAAATCCAGAGCATTTTATTTGCTGCCTGAGACTATAATGTAGGAGTTGTAATATATTCCCTAATTAAAAATATCATGCTCAGTAGTGATTTTATTATTCATTTATTATCTGGATCATTGAACTAATCTGAAGAAAAACAGCATTCTCAGGGGCACAAGTGAAGAGGTTCCCTTTCTGTTTTTCCAGCAAAAGGGACAATATTTTTTGCTTGAAAAATAAGGACTTCTCATAACTTGATACACAATTATTGTTACACTTCAGATAAATAAAGGTTATATTTCTTGTCTGAAGAAACATTCAGGATTACTTTTGTGACATTTATGTTTTGTGGTATATGGATAATACTTCATAAATGTAAATAAATAGGAGATTGAGAAACAAAAAGAAATAGGAGATTGGAAAATAATGTATAAAATTTAACAATCCTTAACTGTGAGACTAAAGCTAATTTTCAATCATTTAGAAGAAATTGAAGGACATAAATCCTAAAAATCAGAATAACTTGCTCTCCAGTTATTTTCTTGTTGCACCAAGCTTACAAGTATAGCCTTTTAGCTCACATATGTTGTAATTTTTTGTTCATGTCAGTGACAAGAGGAGTCAAGCTGTTGCAGATTCAGGCTGCAGAGATTTGGCTGTGAAGCAGTAGACCCAGGTGGAGTATGCAGGTCCCCAGTTCAGTCCCAAAGTCATAAATTGACACAATCTTCTAAATGACAGCATGCACTAGTGAATACTATACAATATAGAATAGTTTTTGAAATCCACTGTATGCTTTGTCCTCATTTTCAGTTGTTTTATGTATGATGCATGATGTTGGTCAGTTTTTTTTCTAAAGCATCTACGCCTACCAATACTACTGCTTCTGCTCTTCTGAACTTTCAGATGCTATCTATATTTCAGTAACATTAAGCTAGAAAGAAAAGATTTATTTCTTCCAAATTTTATTAGACCTGCTTTACATTTTTCAGCTTTCAACCTGATCATGGGTTTTGAATTTTTGTGGATTTCTGATTCCGCATCTTTTAAATCTTTCCTACCTCTGCTCTCCAAAACCTTGAAATCAAGAAGGAAAAAATCACTTTATGGTAAAAAATGCAGTCCATTTTTAGTTTCTTAGTAAATGTGTACAGAGTAGCACTGGAGATTCAGGACAAATAGTTTGGAAAACTAAAGCCTGAACCTTAGAACTGAGCAATGCTGCACTGACAACTGGGTGGTCAGTTTTCCTTTTTTAGATTTCCAGATGCTGAACCTCCTTTACTGGAAGTAAAATAAAACATTAAGCATGTATATGTTCTCACAACTCTTTCTTTTGGAAAATTACATTATTTGTATTGCAAAAATTTCTGCTCAGTCCATTTTACTGTATGTTTTTGTTGTACCATAGGTAATGTTTTTTGCTTTATACTACTACTTCATTGGTCTATACTTCAAGAACAAATATCCTTTTTTTAAAAAACCAAATTATTAATGATGTGCATGTAGCCAAGTTCTAATTTTGATTTTGTCTATCTGAAACTAATTCATGTTCTAAACTAATTCTTTCAGACTGTTTAACTCATGACATGGCATTTTATTCAACAAATGCAGCATAAAATGTAAAGATTATGTAGACAAAGCTCAAAGGTAAACTCAGTGTTCCCCTCTGCTGCCAAAACTTCCTTATTTATCTTAAAATTCTGAGCTGTTATACTTCAGTAATTCTCTTTTATGCCACAAAATAAATCTAGAGTATGACACAGCATTTCTACATTTTCTATTGAACACAACAAGAAATTACATTGCCTTTTGATTTGCTGAGTGCTGTCTCCCAAAGAAGTAATATGATACAGAGAGAAGATCGCCTGGAGCCCAGTGTATGGTTATGGCTTCTAAGCACTTTGGTTTTACTCAGCTAATGCACATTGATTCATATTGATATTCAATAATTCATATTGATTGGTGTTCACATATCATCACTTTGCCATTAGGAATCCATTACTCCATTCAAGCACAGTTTTAGGAAGATTATCTCACTATACTTTCAGTTGTCACAGAGTACTTTCTCTTTTCTTGGGAAAAAAAAAAAGGTAAGCCCATGCAATACTGGAATAGAAATGCTGGTTGTAAAAGGTTACACAGATACATGTGTACCAAAACTTTTTACATTTTGTGTGCTAATAAAATTAAATAAGAAACTTATGTATATATATCTCTTAAATCCATTACTACATACAGCTTTACCCTCTGAGAATACCAGATAAAGCCATTTACTGTTGTCTAACACTAGGTCATAAACAGCAGTTTTTTCCCTTAATGATAGAGCAGCTTAATCCATTAATCCTTACGAAAAATGTAAATGTTTTTATTAGTCAATTAGAACAAGGCTTTGTTGTTCTCTTGTTCTCTTTCTCTTTCAATATATACCTGATTTATTATTCAGGAAATTTTGTCTTTTACATACTTTCTACACTGTAACTTTACTGCTTGAAAATCCAGATGTTCTAATTGATACTAGGAAAAGCCAAGTTTTATTTTGGCTGTAAATTTTAAGCAAGTGTTACTACTTTCAAATCTGAATTTCTGTCTATTTTGGATTTTACTAATGGAACAGCTAATAGTTATTGATCAAAGGTTTGATGTTGTTCCTTACCCTAGCTGCCAAAACACACAAAATAATTGCAATGTCACCTGCATTAAACTCCCCAAAATGCAAAACTGTGACGGAAACTAAAATCTTGGTGTGGTGAGGTGAAAAATTCTTGCAGAATTCTAATTAAACAAAGGGAAGCCAGGGAGAATTATCTCAAAATGTTTTAAGATGATGTATTCTTTTATATCAAGTGAAAATGGAGGGAGGCCTGTCTGCAAGTACTTTGGAGGAGAAGTTTTAGATCTAAAACAATCTTGTTAATTGGTGATTTGGTGTGTAAAGCAGGATACAGTTCAAGCAGGACAAATGGAAATTATAACACTTCAGTAAAAATAATCAGCTGAGGAATGAAAGATAGAAACTACCTAGCAAGCCAAAAAGTGCAAAAAAATTGGAGATATTTTATTGAAGGCATCACCAGTTGTCAAATTTATATTGTTCTAAGGGGAAAAAGACTCAACCAAACCCAGGACCTGGTATCCTGGTTTGGTTATTGCACTTCAAATAAAACACTGGCCAGCTGAAGAGGTTGCAGAGAAAAGCGTGGTGAATGATCATGTCCAGAGAACATGACCTGAGGAGGAAGGAAATAATCTCTTCCTTCATCCAGTGATGTGAAGGAACGAGCTAATGTTGGAACAAGGGATTTACAGACATTAAGACATATTTTCAAAGGTCTGGGGCAGAGTGAAGACAGCTCTTGTGGAGTATTCAGCAGTAGATATTTTTATTGAATTGCCTACACAAAAGCCTGTGAGGGTGATTTTGTCACCGTTGATTCTGACTTAGGAGGAAGAAACGGACAAAGATTTTAGGAGATTTACTTCCAGTTTGATTTTTTGTGGTTAGTAAATGTGGGTATTCCAGCATGGAATTACATAAAAGAAAGAGTAATCTTAGAGAAAAAAAAAAAAAGCAAAGAAAAACTGCTACATTGAATTATTTACATATTTTTTAATTTAGGATGTTTTAATTTTTTTTTTTTTTTTTTTTTACTTATGACCCTACTTGAATAGCTTCACTTCACCTTTCATTTACTCTAATTCAGCTTATGCTTTACCTGTCAAACTGACATAAAAAGTTACTGCACATTCTACCTACACATTCCCTTCTGCATGATAGGAACTAACCAAAGAAATTTATAAAATATTATTTTATGTTTCCCTGCATCTCTGCTTAAAACTTATCAGGCTCTGAAACTTACCCAGTCTTCAGTAAGTTACAACCTTGAATCTTGTTAGAAAAATTATTTTGTTGTTTCCATGGAGAGAACCCTTCTCCCCGTCCCTTGCCCTTTCTGCATTTATTACTTGCAGTGAAACAGTATGTCTTTAGATGCATCAAGAATCTGAAAAATCTCTCAAAATACTCTCTCAGGCCAAATGCCAATGTTCCTGCAGGAATGCCCACTAGCTTTTATCAATATTGCTATAAAATCCAAGTCTCAGCTTACTTGAGTTTGTGTCTGTCAGCTGATTTATGTTTCTAGTCAAAATGTATTGAAAGCATAAAACGAAGCTGAACGGCCTTCCAAAGAAGTGGTGTAAAATTGAAATGCTGAACATAGGAAAAGGCTTTTAATCTTACACTCTCTTTCAGGCTGCATTATTTCTACATTTTATTCTTCATTGGCCATGTTTTTAACCTTCTTAGGTTTTTTTGCCAGTTTAGAAAGAAAACTGTTTCATTTGCTATTTCCTTTGCAAGAAATTAAATTTTCATATACTTTACTAGAATTAACTCAAATAGTGCTTAGATTTCAGATTGCCTTTAATTTTCTGTTGGGAAAATTCTAGAGAAATGAAACCAATGAAAGGAATTTCCATTTGTCAATCTTTCTGATTCAGTACTGGCATCTAAATAACTCTTTCTGGTTCTTTACCTTACTCTGTTCTCCCAAGGTCATTGTAGTTTTTTCCTTACACTGCACCCCAAAATCTTTGAAACAGGAATTGCAGCCCAGTTCTGTGCTTGCCATTTAAAGCCACACCCACCTCACATTTTCTCTATTTTGTACACCATCTCTGTCCCCATGTGCTCTGGTAAGAAAGGAGGTCCTAGAACTAAGTCCAAAAACTGCCTTTCATGCATCTCAGCATCTTCCATGCTTGCTCCTCACATATTTTGTCCCAGGGACAACTTCTTCTCAACTATGATAAATCTCTAGGCAGAGGAAATACACTTATCCAGTAAGCCTCTATAGAACATGAATTTTAGAAGCACATTTCTGGAAGAAAAGGTGGAGAGGAGTAATGAAAAAATGGGTCACAGGGTTGCTGATGCAGAGTAGGACTTGTGTGCTATGTCACACATGCTTAATGTCTTTAGCAACCGAATCAAAAATGTTTTGCTTCCCGAGGCAGAGGGAGCATGGTATCAAGGAAAGAAAAGCAGAAGAACCTTTTTGAAACACAGTTCCTTTTTTATGGACGTCATGAACAAAAATATTCCACAAAACTGAGTTTCTCATTCATGGCCTCTGTTTTCCACAGATGGATGAAAAGTGGATAATTATAAGTGAGGAAGACAGAAGGCCTGGTGCTGTAAGAACCATTGCTGTGAGTCATGAGCCTGGAGCACATTTCTTTATGACAACTTTGTATATCTTACTCTGTCCATAAGGTTATTATTCCACAGTAGTTATCAGCAGCACATTGGGTCAGTGGTGTTCCAAATATGTTCTTTCTTAGTACAGAAGAAGATGAAGTCATCATGGCCATACCTTCCTTTGACTTTGTAGACTGTTTTAACTGATAATGAATATTTAACTTCCATTTCAGACATACAGAAAGAATAAGGAATTGGAGAATATTTCTTATATAGCATCAAGCTTTACTTACTCACTTAGTTCTTTCTGCAAAGTGGAACTAATCAGCAGGCCCATTATCACAAACAATCTTTCCCCTTTCACCACCTAAGTGTAATTTGCCAGCTGGTTGAAAACTTGATCATCTGTTAGGAATTTATTTGGCTTTATGTCATTGGACTTTTAAAAACTTATTTTTCAAACAGGCTGACGTATTTCTTTCCACATTCAATAATCAACAGATATTGAACTAGATTTTTGGGGCACGGACCCACGTTGAAAAAATACCCAATTACCAGCCCACAAAAAATATTTTTCTTCTCTGCTGGGAAAGAATCTACTGGTCTCGGTTCATAATCTCTTTATAATTTTATCTCCTAGCTTGTCTGAGTCAAAAGCATCAACCTGGCCCCATGTATTTGTGTGGTGTGGCAAGGCTTTGGTAGCAGGGGATCTCTAGGAGTGGCTTCTGTGAGAAGCTGGTGGAAACTTCCTCTGTATCTGGTGGAGCCATTTGCAGCTGGACCCTCTGCTGGCCAAGGCCAAGCCCAACAGTCACAGCAGGAGCACCTCTGGGATAGTGGATTTAGAAAGGGGGGAAAGCTGTGCAACAGCAACGGAAGACAGAGAGAGGAGTGAGAATATGGGACAGCAACAGCTCTGCAGACAGCAGGGTCAGTGCAGAAGGGGAGGCAGGAGGTGCTGAGGAGCAGAAGTTCCCCTGCAGCCATGGTGCAGCCCATGGTGAGGCAGCTGTGCCCCTGCAGCTGTGGAGGGCCAAGGGGAGCAGAGACCCCTGTGCAGCCCGTGGAGGAGCCCAGCTGGAGCATGTCATTGCCTGAAGGAGGCAGTGAGTCCTTGGAAGGTCTGTGCAGGAGCAGGTTTGCTGTCAGGACTTGTGGCCCACGTTAGAATTGTCAGTGCCTGAAGGATTGAAGCCATTGGAGAAGTTTGTGGAGGACTTTCTCCTGGGGGCCTGTTGGAGATGGGGGAGTGTGAGGAGCCCTCCCTGAGGAGGAAGGAGCAACAGGCAGGTGTGATGAACTGACTGTAGCTCCCATTCCCCAGCCCCCTGCCCCGCAGGGGGAAAAGAGGTAGAAAATTCGGGAGTGAAGTTAAGCCCGGGAAGAAGGAAGGGGTGGGAGAAAGCTCTTTTGAAATGTTTATTTCTCATTACCCTACTCTTTATTTTGGTTCATGATAAATTAAACTGATTTCCCTAAGTCTGTTTTGCCCATGATCTGTTTTGCTGAGTGATCTCTTCCTGCATTTATCCTGACCCATGAGCCTTTCATGATATCTTCTCCCCTGTCCAGCTGTGGAGGGGATTTATAGAGCAGATTTGATAGGCACCTGGCATGCAGGTCACCCACCACACCCCAAACCCATGAATTTGTTGAGTTTGATTGAGACATCAGTACTGACTCTGTGGTGTTAATCAATAGAACAACTTTCTTAAAGCGATAACAAGCCTTTGTTTCACTCGGTTCAATCCATATTATTCAGTTGTAGATTCAAAAATAACTTGCAAGATGAAATTTTGGGAAATTCTTTATTGAAACAATTAAAAAATCAGAATATTTGATAATGTTGCTGTTTCTGGTGAAATTTTTGAACAAGATGAATCAAAACAAAGCAAACTCTGGACTGCATTACATTTTTCTGCCAAGAATTTCTAAAACCCAAGTGTAATTCCTTGCATGCAACACATACATTTCTCACCATGAACCTATGTCAAAGTTTTTGAAATTATCCTCACAGTTTACCATTTTTTATGGTTTTTTGAGTATTTTCATGTAATTCAGTAACCCTGGACAAATGACAGTGACAAAGATCACAAAGATGGTGCTCTTGCTATTTTCTATTTTGCTGTTTTCCCCATTTTTAGACCCTAGACTTACCATTGAGAAAAACACATTGAAAGAGCTACACTTTTGAAGTTATTTTTCTCTATAGAAGAATATATAAATCTTTTTGCTAAGGCAGATCTATTGACTGACATTCACTCTTGGCCTATTGGTAAATCTGGAGCAGCAGAAGCTGCACACGACCAGGCAGCTGCAGGGCAGGCACACTTGAGCAATAGTGAGCAGTTTGACTTCAGTGTCAAACAGTTCATTGACTGTATAACTCAAGAAAGCAAGGGGAATGTATGCCTGAATAACCACGGAGTCAAAACTTTGTAAAAGTGTAAAATTCACATTTATTGGAATAAATGGGAAAAGACAGCAAATTTTAGAGTTAAAATAACTTCCAGAATAAAATAGCTTCTAGAGATTATGCTACACATTGCGCTTGAAGAAATTTATTTTGCCAAACTTAGGAAAAAAAATCAGCTTTTGTTCAGTTGTATAGTCAAATATTAATTAATCTAATGTATAATTGATAGGAAAAAGACAGAAGGAAAGAGATTAAATAGGTTGAAATATATACATAATATGTTTCTTGTGGAAAGAGATGAAAAAGGCTATTTTCCCCACTATTGGTGGTAGAATAATCTTACCCAGAAGAAAAATGTAGTCAATGATATTTGCATTACAATTAGAAAAAAAAAAATTGCAAGAAATGAAATGATTCAACCAGCTTGCTTGGCATTAGATCCTTCAATGATAAGATAAAATTAGGAAGCTACAGAGTAGTGTGAATTCCTTAGTATCTATCTTTTCCTGCTTAGCATATATTAAATGGCCAGATAATCAAAATTGTCCACTCTCCTATGTGCTTTTAGTTCATCAGCTTATTTTAAGCCTGTAAGCGTACTTGGAAAAATGACTAGAAACCTTTTTAGCTAAACTACTTGCATGTTTTACATTACTGTTGATTTGGCAATTGACTTCAATTATTATTATTCTTGTTGCAATTTTCAGTGTAGAATATAATCTGTTAATATTGCCTGCCTAATGTTACTGAAAGCTCGACTGTGTTTTTTTCAGTTTGTTCAGTCACTGGTGAGACATCTCATTATGATGTCTTTTGTTAGATTCAGAACTAAAAATGACTGACATGAAATGACACAAATTTTTCATAAAAGATGTTAAGAACTTGTACTTCTGTTTTTGAAAGTGAGTCCAAAAACCTACTGGATGTTCACTTAGAACTAAAAATTCTATGACTGCGATACCCCAAGGTTTAAGGCACTAAGCATTTGAGGCTTTAACTTGTTCTCAGTGAACGTCTTTCTATGGGAGCAATGCTGAGAAATTGGTTGACTCCTTTGAACTATAGTATGTGTGGTGAAACTTATGTAAGTTTGTATTTTACCAAGTTCTAGTTCTTCTGTCTCAGGGAGAAAAAAGGGCATTTCTCCTCCCGGTCCCTTTTATCCTAGATGGCAATTCATTTTATATAATCAGTTGTTACATATTAATCTGAAGAGAAGCAGCAGGAAGTATGTTTAAAACTTCACATAAAATTGTTTCTTTTCAGATTACAAAAGAGCTCTTCAAAAGGTTTCAATAGGAAAAGAACTTATAAATGTACCTGTTAATTGGTTGTGTTAGAAATTAGTGCCTAATTTCTAATTGTAATATGTGTCAATTTAGCTTCTAACCTTTGCTTCATTTTCTCAGCTAGATTAAAGGACTCTTTACTTCCTAGCTTATTTCCCTCTGTGAGGATACTTTCATAGAGTATCAAGTTATTCCTCATACATTTTGTTAAAAGAAACAGCTCAAGCTCTTTAAATCTTTCATTGGAAAATAGATTCTTAGGTACTAAAATTTTGTTTTTCTTTCAATGTATTTCTTAATCCTTCAGAATCCATTTTGAGAGAGGAGCACTCAACTATTGAGATCTCTCTGATGAGCTGCGAAGATACACTGCAAGGTCTATCTCAGAGTATATATTAACATGATTTTGTGTTTTATATATTTTTTATATATATATATATGTTTGTATGTAGGTGTGTTTCTGTGTTCAGTCAAAGGTTTTATTAGTCCTTTTTGTGTTGGCATTTCATGGATAACTTGACTTCCCGAGCATATTTTCATTGTTGACCAGAGCACTATTCCATTCTTTTCTCTGTTTAGTCTGTATTTGTATCTTTTGTTCCTAGGAATGTATGTGAATTCTGTATTAGTTAAATTCACACAGTCCATTGGTGGCTCTGTCCCTTGTAGAACCCAGGATGACAGCCCTGGAGGTGACACACTGCAGCTGTGTGGTGCAATGTGCACCATTTGTCCCTGGGCAGCATTTATTTCCTTGGTCATGTAGGCCAGGAGGCTGACATGCCATTTTCAACTGTGGTACCAAGTCTTGACAACAGGGAGCATGGAAAGTAACAATGCCTTGGCTTCTCTAATAATTAATATACCTACGGGTTTTTTCTGTTTTTACTTCCATGGGCAGCTTCTTAATCCATAATCTCAGTAAATTCTGAATTTTTACTAGAAGATGCTATGAAAGATCTTAGAGAATCCAAACTTTTATGAATGCTTCAGTAAAATGACAAAAGCAGCAGGAAAACTGCTGCTATTTTGGAAAGTGGCCCTCAGCAAAATAATCCCTAAAGCAAATGGGAATGCACAGTAAATATGAGTTTCAACTACTGAGTGATGCACATATCATTGATCTGATTTTTAAGTGCCTCAATATATTTCATAGTATTCCTAAAATTTTGAATAAATTATGAAAACTATCACTGGGCATAATGCATTCACATCATGACTGTAAATCCTTAAACCATAACACCACAGTTATCATCTATCTTGTCACATTTACTGTAATATATTCACCTTGGGTTGTGATTATATGTAGGCTCTATGGAGACCTTTTGGAATTATGAAGTGAAAATGTAGCTACTGAAATATTATATAATAGTTAAAGTTCAAATATTGAGAGTTCCCTGTTTTCTTGCCTTGTACAGACTCAGCAATAAGATGACATATTTAATAATAGCATTTAATAACTCTACAATATGCTCCCTGCAGTACTGTGTAGCTCTTTATGAGCCGAGAAAATATGTAAGGCATTAAGTGAGTGAATCTTTCCTAACTGAATACTATTGCTGTAGGGCTAACATATTAAAACACATTAAGCACATTGAAATTAATGAAGTACTGTCTGTCCATGTATTGATTTTTTTTTTTTTTAGCCACATATAGAGGTAGATTTTCAAAAACTGTGAAAGAACAATCAACTTAGATTACTTGGATTAAATACCAGATGGATAGCTACAGGCATAATTCCTGTGCTTTTTACCATGTCAGAAGGACTCTATGTTCCTGCTACTTCAATTTCAGTATTACAGTCTGCCTCCTGATTTTTGGCATAAAGTAGGTAAACAGATTTCCTCCAAAAGAATTGGTCTAATTTTGTCAGGACAACACAGGAAGTGTGAAATGTGTTGCATACTCTGGTATCTGTGTTGATGATACCTGTGCTGAGCTGTAAATGGTGTTTGCCTTCACTCCCTAGAGAGCTGAAAAAAGAAATATATTAACTTTATATTGAAGTTTTGTTGGAAATGAACAGGTGGAGACTGTCCCCAAAGTAAAAAAGTTTTTTTTTACATCAAATTAGATAGACTTTGGGTGTTGTTTCGTTGTTACTCAGTGTGTGTTACTCAGTCCATATGTTTAAAGTTCTTTTCAGGTATTGTTTGTCAGGAAAAGGTAGGTAAGAATACAGTTAATGTCAGAATTGAGAGTCCTGGGACTTGAGTATAGAGGACATTCTTCTGCAAATCTTTGTGGTTAAATTTCACAAGTCTGCTGAGTAATCAGGTTTCCCGTTGCAGAAGTAGCAGAAGTAAAGCCCTTATAGTGTGTTGTGAATAACTTTTTTTTAAAACTTGGCCGGAATTTGGAAGTGTTTTTTGACACAAATTGGTACGTTTAAAGAATTTCTTCTTGTGTGCCGCATGTAGAAAAGCTTCAGACAAAAATCCCCAGCTCTTCTCTAATGAAATTGTCCAGCTGCATTGGAGATAGTGTCATGGTTTGTTGTGAAAGGGCAATTGCATAGGTGAGCTTTTAGTTACTGAACTTAAAAATTACAGTTGAAGCACACAGAAGAAACTGGAGCATGGAAATAAAATGGATAATTGGTAAGGGTATACAATGTCAATTCACTACAACAAACACTCTGGACATTAAATTAAACATTAATACATTGGAGATGATATGCACTAACTGGCCGTATTTCTGTAAACTTGGGCTATCTATTTTCTATTTTATTCAAAAAGCTGCTGGCCTGGTCAGTGTGCTGTGCTATCTTTGCAGTGCACTGCTACAGTACTTGGGACATGGTAGGTGATAATCTTAAATCAGAGTAGGAGCTAACAAAGCAGGGTTTCCTGCAAAATGCCTGCACAGTGTGTACGAGCTGCAGTTCACCTATGGACCTCAGAAACCACGTGCAAACAATTCAGTTAGTAGGTGCACTGACCATCTGATTTAAACATTGACTGATTTAATGGTTTTGCTTGTTTCAGCTTTCATAGGCCTAATTATGGGCATTATGCATAGCTGCATTTCCATCCTAATTATATGCTGGCTCAGTGATTTCTGATGGTTTAACTGCCAAATTCTAACCAGTGGCACAGGACTGCTCATTAAATAAAGCATTCTCAAATGGCTTGTTCTTTTAACTTTTCACTTGAAATTTAGAAATTCCAGAATCAAATAGTATAATCCAAGTTTTTCTCTGTATTACTTGCTATCTGGATCTTATTTAAATCAAGAAATTTCCTTAGTATGGTGTGCTGGTGTGAAAGAGTGCAATTTTCAGTGTTAAGCTCAGTGACAGAACCTGTTTTTCCAGAAATGTTCTGACTCAACCTTATTTCAATTAGTATTTAATATGTGATTTTATGTCTGTGACATAGTGCAATTACTACACATTAGAATTCATGACCTACACAATTTGTCAGGATATCTGAGTGATTGAGGTAAAATCTCCTATGCACACACAACTAGAATTAGTGAATTTAAGGCACCACCTTCACTTATGAATCAATGAATATTTAATGGACCTTTCTTAGCTTTAATTTCATATCAAACCACAACATCTGAGTTTTGTCCTTTTAGGCTTTCTAGGCATCTTCCTGGAAGACAAAAAATCACGTGGCTTCTTTGACTTTAGCACTCCGTTGTGTACTCTGACTTTCCAAGGGTCTGACTGCAAGAGTTTCTTTTCACCAGCTCTAAAGGAGCACTTGACCTTGTCTATTTCTACCAGACATCTGGACCTGAAACTTCTGCTAAATTTAGCACTTAAAACTAAAATAGTTTAATGAGTTTTAATGTGTATAGATCCCAGTAAGTGAATAAAACTGCCAGAATCAGCCAGCAATCTGCAGGATTGGGTACTGACATAGAATTTTCTTTTTTCTACTTTTAATGACTTCAGATGCAAACAGATAGTGAGTGGTTCTTTACTCACTACCTGTTTGCATCTGAAACAACAGATGCAAACAGTCCAACAGTCAAAAGCCATTGCTGCTGAAGTAGATTCAACCTAGTGTCTATAAGCAAAAAAATCCTTCTAAGAGATTGAGCATCATAGATAAGAAGTCAAAAGTTTACCATCAAATACTTAATTCTTTAATAGAGCCTTGGTGTTATTGTTTTTCTTATTTGGTTGATTTTAACAGAAGAACCAAAAGAGAATACCCTTAGCAAGAGGTAAGTGCTGAAAACAATAAAGGACATATTTGTGAGCTGAAAAACTGGGTTTTTATATATTGATATATATATTGATGACTTGGACAAAATTTGATTGTTTATGATTTTTTACCCTTGATAAGAGACCAGAATTTTTATCTGAATAAAATTTTTCTGTATTGCTCTTCACTAGGGTGGCAGTTGTTATCCCTTTGAAAATACTTATTTATGAGAAAGCACTGAAGTTCAATATCACAAGTATAGACAGTGATTTTCTTTCTTTTGAAAGAAAAACCTCATCAGCTTCAGTTACTTCACAGTCCTTAATATGATGTCCCTAAAAGTCAGGAATAGCTGTGACTGACTTTTTGTAGGCGAATAGTCATGTCAGTAAACAGGGTGCACTCATTCCTTCAATCCCTCCAGGTTATTCAGTGAAAAATGCTTTGGGAGGTGGGGTGTTTTCTGTTAGGTTTTTATTCCTTGTAGTAAGTCAATTCTGATATTCTGTTTTGAAGACCTGTATATTATCTTAGTTAGCAGACTGCCCAATAAGTATGCATTTGCATTATTAATAATTGCATTTTCATTCTCTTAAAGAATAGAATTTCTAGGGATAAAAGGTAAAACAAATTACAGTGTAAGAAGGCCCAGCTGAGTCACAGCAATTGACCATCCAGCTTAATGTTCTCCAGCTGAGAATAATAAGGAGAAGTGCTATTTGGGGAATAGCATTCTTTTTTTTTTTTGTCTTGTCCATGAACTGCATTTTCAGGGGTGTTGGCAGGTTAGATCTTTCCTTTCTTGTCTTATAACTTCTCTTTCTGTGCCTTGTGAGGGTTGGGTTTTTGAGTTTTTCTTTTGTTTTGATTTGATATGGATTATTTTGGGGTTTTGTTTGGTTTTTTGTAGTGTATTTTTTAATTTTCTGTTACAGTTTACCTCCACAATCTTGAGATACTGCAGCAAGCTATAAAGAGTACTATTGCCTCTTTATGATATTATATTTTATCTCCTTTAATGTAATCCCTTGCTAGCTTTATTGAGTGGTTCTTAGTTCTAGCGTTATTCATTTAGTAAGTAATAGTTTTGCAGTCATTCACTAGATTCAGAAAATTTTGGAGTGTAAAGTGATGTACCTTTTGTGTTGTTCTCTCCAAACTAAGGAGTCTCAATCTCTCAGTCTTTCATTGTAGGGCAGTTGCTGCAAGCTCTTTATTTTTGTAGTTGCCCTGGTCTGTACTTCATTGAGTCCCCTGTGCTTTGGAGTCAAACTCAACTGAGATGTGGAGTTGCATGTGCTGCTCTGGATAAGGTGTTGTTAAGGTAGGTTTTTTGGGGGCAGTGGGGTGGTTTAAACTATATTCTTCTGACTTATTTTTAATACCTTTCTGAGGGATACCCAGTGCTGAATTTGTTTCACTTGGAGTCCTGCTGTATGTTGAGCTGGTGGCATCAGAGACACATCAGTGATGACTCTAGGAAGTGTTCCTTATGATGATACTTCCAGTTCTGGACTTTTTATACAGGTTTTAGGTTATTGTTTCTATGCATTCATGAGCTTGACAATTCATCTGTTGTCTTTTAGCATGCTCAGTTTCACAGAATTCCTTACCTTGTTTTTGACTTCAAGTTTTAGGTCTTTTCATGCAGTCTTTTATTTGAAATCTTGTATCTGCAAATACAGGTGACTGCTTTTGTGTGATACTGATTTTGCTGGCCAAAACCTTATTGAGTGTGAGAAATGCTTTTAGGCTGATGATGACCCTCATAATGATGCTCCATGTCTGTGTATAAATAAAATACAAATAGGCAGCATACGTCTTGCTTTCTAGTTTTTTAATACTTCAGTGTCTGTGCAGCCAAGACATGTTTGTCAGTTTTTAAGTTAAATATTTTGGCAGATCATTGGTGGATGATTGTGAAGTGCAATGTTGTATGGGTGAACTGATTCTGATAGAGCAGATAAGAGAAAACAGTCTAAATTATTACTCTTGTTGCTATTAGTGCTTATTCTGGTAGCTCCCACAATACTCATGGTGCTGCTTGTAAAGATGGGAATACTTGTTCCTTTCTCCAAAGAGATCACAAGAAGTGCAAATAGCAGATGAAAGTTGGATGTGTAATATAAACAGCTTAAAATGAAAATCAGCTGCATATCAAATTGTGATCATAGGGAAAGCAAAACATGGGGGAAAAGAATTTAATAAAAACAGAAAAAGGAATTTAGAAATGTAAATAGATAAAAATTTATATTCCAACAATCTAATGGTAACTACTTATTTATAAGCTTCCTTGCAGAGAAAAAGTTCTTTAATAAAAATACGCATTCCAAGAGATAATTTTTTTTGATCGTTTAAAATGATCATTAACTTCAACCTAAATTTCTAAATCCATACTGGCCTCAAAGCACCCTAAAAACAGACTTCCATGCAACAACACCCAACACTTCATGCAACTTTCTACAGACCTTCACATTGAAAATTAGATTCCTACTATATCTGTATTTGTCTTCAAACTTAGCTTAAATTCCTCTTCTGCTTTGCTCGTATGAAGTACTATACATGGAATTAAATTGCTTTCACCTGTCTGTAGCCATCTAAAGCAAAGGCATCTAGTTTGATCTCACCCTCTGTTACATGCTTCTGATATAGAAAAGTCTATTGCCATTCTCATGTGCTGGAGCTCCTGGTGTGGCTCTGCACAGGAGAGGACAGGCTTTTCTGGTGTCCCCTGTCCTGTGTGACAGCTTTTTACAAAGAGCTGAAAAGGCAGCTTGCATTTGGGCACCTCTCATAATTCTCTCCGCCAGACAGCTAAGAATTATTTTCTCTTGACCATAAAGTTAGCCAAATGAAATTATTTTGAAAATAATTCTTGTCGTTTCAGACTTTTTTCTTGTTTTGGTGTTTTTTTTGCTGTACACAGGAAACAAGATATCTTTGTTTTATGTCTCTTGTAGTTACAATACCTTTAATCAGTGAATTTTTTTTTTTTTTTGTTTGGATGTGTTTTAAATCCTACAGTTAGTAGCAGTTTCTGAATTACTAAATGCTAATTATAATCCAATAAAAGATACAAGTTCTTTTTAACATAATGTGTGCCAGATACCTAGATATATAAAAGACAAATCTTTCTTGACTTTTGCCTTTCAAAAGCATATTTACTAAAAATTTTCCTGCATATCCTATGGTGTCATAAACCTAATACTATTCCCTAAAAGCTCATAAATACAATGAGTCCTGGATATAATTAGTTTTTACTTAAGGATGTATAAGATCTTTGTTGCACAAAAATTGCTTTTCCCACTCACAAAAAATTTAATCACTCTGACCAATTCCAAAATAACAAATAATGCAAGCTTGGTATCAAAGTATTGGTTATCTACTTGATAATTATTAGAAAGTTAAAAAGGAGCAATATATCTTTCCTCAGATATTCAATTAAGAGTTCCTAAAAGATTTATAAAAAAGCTCTAGTTAGACAGAAACTTTTTTAGAAATGTTGGTAGCCTTTGTTTTACAGATGGACCAGACAAAAAACTTCTTCAGAGTTGTGCCACGTGATTTGGGCTGGGTATCAGTGGATTTTAAAATGATGTTTAAGCAGGCATATATAAATCCAGTATTTTTTTTTTTTCTGTAGAAAGGACGAAAATGCATTATTATTCATATTAAATGCAGCATAAAAAGTGAAAGAAAAAAAAAGCAGAAAGGAAAGGGCTTAGTATATTCCAGTATAAGTAAAGGCTCTTGCCTTTTTGTCTAAGGATGGTTGTAGCAAGGAAGCAAGTCAAAACTGGTAAAAAAAATATTATGGGGATAGGACCAGAAGATTGGGAGGAAAAGCATGGATTGGCTATTCTGAGCATATGCATCCCAGGATATAAAAGGGTGGTAACCACACCACCTATAATGACTTATGAAAGTCATGGAGAACTGAGAAGCTGCCACTGAGATGGGATAAATATATTGCTGATAGAAAGCATGATCCTAAAAATTACAGCACTGTGCAAGAGTCCTAACTCGAAGTCTTGGTAGTGTATGGAAACAGATGCTGCTTTTCAAGCTCTCAAAGCTTACTGAGTGATAGAATAAGGAAAGAATGAAGTATATCAGGAAAAAGTGACTTCTAAATCATCTAGTAAATAACAAACAAACAAAAAAATGATACAGGAAGCTTAATCTATGGAAAATCTAATTAGGTGTTTGTGATACCAAAAATTAATAACAGTGATTTGCAAATTCTCATTGAAAAATTATTGTAAATTGATTCAAATAACACAGAGGCTGAAAACTGTCCAAAAGACTGAACGTAAATAAAAGATAATGATAAGCAGCAGTGTATTGAGCTGGGATGTGAAGGGCAAGAGGTGTGTAGTGAGATGTCACAGAGATCAATTTTCTGTCTAATCTAATTTAACATTTTCATTAGTGATTAGCAAATGATATAGCCTGCATGTTAATGAGTGTCTTCAGATAAAGATGTACTAGAAAGCAGCACAAACCAATGAAGTTAGTTCAGAGATCTAGAGAGGTTAAAAAATATGAGGAAGCAATTTGTTCCAAGAGGCTGCAGAATTGAATATGTTGTGAAAAATCTTGGAGACATAGATAATTGAGGGCTTTTTTTTTCCTATTATCAGCACACCTGTAGCTGGGATAACAAGAAAATAACTGTGTGCAAATCCTGATCAATGGGTGCCATACATCTGCAAATAGATCTATGTGCCAGGCAAGAGGAAGATGGCAAATGCCTTGGCTTCCCCTCGTTAGTATTGACTCATGAAGTAGGTTGGCATTTCCACAGTTGCTACCACATCCACAATGGCTAGTTCTTTGCTTTCTGGCATCATCTACACTTCATATTTTCCAATCACCTACAGACAGCAACATTAACTGGTATAACCAATATAAGCAGAGCAAAATAAAATAAAAGAATGATCTATTATTTTAATTCATTTACATGGACTTTCAGGTTTAAGACCTTTGTCAATTTTGCTTCAATTTTGTTAACAACTTTCCAAATGCAGCTGGTTATGGAACAAACCCATGTCTACAGTGTTCCTTTCAGTAGCTGTGCAATCATTTAATGTGTAAATTGTGTTGTCATGCACAGCATTCATTTTAATCTTTAATGTATGTGAATGTGTATGCCTGGGTTGTCAAATGCAGGAAATATAATAAATAGGAAATATATTAAATCTCTATTTAGGCACATAGTGATTTATGGATGTGGTTTGGTGCATTTCAGACCTATGAGCACTCCCAGCGCAGATGGGAATTGAGAAATTTTATCTACCTCACTGAGGCTTGATATACTAATGTTGTTTGAGTTTTGACATTCTAATGTTTTCCTTCATATATAGATTATCCTTATTGAGATTATAAAACCAAAAAATAGAAAAAAAAGTCAGACTTGGAGGAAAAAGAAGGAGGACCATTCTTAATCTAAATGATGCTTGAAAATGATAGGATTAAAGATCCATTTTCTGTACTTGATTAAGAAACACATTGACAGAGACGTTGCCCATAAATGATGGGGAAATAATCTTTCCTAAATTACACAGCTAGGTATTTTCTTATTAAGCTATTTGGCTGATGCTCTTTAGTCTGTGTAGCTTGCTCTAAAAAGCTTACAATTCAGGAAATCTTTTCATTTTCAGACAAGGGATACAGAATGCAATACACTTGAGCAGAGAGTGTTAGAGACATCTGGTCACGGATCTGTCCTCAGTGCTGGTCCATGGATAAATTGGAGTAGCATTGGATATCCAGAAGAGGGCACTTGTGGCTCTCCAGTCTGCTCAACCCAAACCACTCTGCGCCACAAACCTTGTGATTACGGGGGGGAAAGGCTGGAGAGACTCTTATCTGAAATGAGCCAAAGTACTAATAAGCAATTATGGGTTTTGCGCGGCATCAGTTGGAAGATTTGCTTGCGGGTTTCTGCTATCAATGGGCATATTTATCACACAAGCTGCTCTCTAAAAAGAACAACACCTTTCAAGTGCTTTCAGAGCTGTAGCTGATGGCTGCAGAAAGCCACCCTTGTACCAAAAGGATTAAAAGTATTTTCTGCTAAAAGTTCAGCCCAAGCGATTAGACTTGATAAGTATTTAGGCAGTGACACTGGGTGTTTGGGGCAAGAAGAAAGTCTATGTCTATATTTGTTGTAGAGGAAAGAAAAAGAGTAAAAAGTTGATGGAATGTTGTACTTGATGCACTATAATTCAGTATTTGAGGTTTCACATGGAAAATAAGATACAAAAAAAATTGTCTGCTAAAGTTTTAGAACTCCAGATTATTATGCCTTTGAAACCAAAGTAGGTGTTTGAGTATGATAAACTGAGGTGATGCTTATTGATCACATAGCATTGAAACCATGACACCTAAGTTCTAGTATACAAACTGAGCAGTCAAATCAGGAAGTCTGGGATGCTTTAACTTCTATGCTTAATAAATGAGACATAAAATATGATGAATTTTTGGGGGGATTTGTGAGAAGTTAATAGGAATAAAACCTAATCAGAACTTTTCCTTCATGTAAGCGCATTTGGTAGCAGAATAAATATTTTGAAAGTGCCTATGTTGCAAAAAATCATCATATTTAGAAGACAAAATTAAATTATTTTAGAAGTAATTCCCAGTTAAATTTATATTTCTTTAATTGGGAAAGTTCCCATGAAAAGTTACAACTGAACTGAATGTGTTACTGTGCAAAAGCCTGGCCTCCAGTAAACCCTTCTTCCAAGGGTCACTGAACCTTTCCAACTTTATTTTCCTCCACTGTCTTCCTGGAATTAACAGGACTGACTTCTGACATATGTAAAATTGTGTCATATGTTACGTGCAGCATTCTGAAGGCTAGAGTTAAATGGTGCCCTGGGCTTGAGAAAAACATTTTTTAAAATTAATTGCAATGCCAAAAATGTGTTTGTGTTAGATACTTTGTCAAACTTTAGTGGAGTGTTGTGGCAAATCTTGAGAGGCAGAAAGCAATCATTCCAACATGTATTGACACCATTTAGTTTCCAAAAAATGAATGCCTTTTACAAGTACATCAGCTAAAGCTTTTCTTTTTTGCTGATGGGGAAGAGTGCCAAGTGAGTGAGAATGTGTGTGTGCTCTCTCTGTGGAGATGTGGAGGGGTGTGTAGCAGTGGCATCTCTTTGGGTTTTTTTGTTAGCTACTTTTTTTTATTAGCTACTTTTTGCAAATTATTCTTGCTGAATGATTGAATTGTATACATTTTTAGCAACTCTCCCTCCAGTTGCTATAGCAATGGTGCGGCTATCGTGATGTGTGAGTCTGGGCTTTTGGGAAAAGATTTACGAGGCCAGCTGATGTGGTTTGAATGAAAGAGAGAAGCTATCTGACATAATTCTTTTGACAGGAAGGTTTGTTTTTTTTATAGATCAATATTAGTGGAGAGAAATGTCTTTTTCCTATAACTCTTGCCTTGTTTAGTTTTTCCATGGAGATTTCAACACATCTAACTAATTGAATAGTACTGGATACAATTTGTAAAGCAGTATCATCAAATTCATTTCAGTTATCCCTCTACACTGTATTTCTCACCAGTGCCCTCTTGAGTTCCTATTAAGTGAAATTTCATGAGCTGTGATGATTGCGGGATCACCTTCTTGATTCACAAAGAAGCTGCTGAGCAGCAACATTCTACAAAGGATTACAAAAGTAATCCCTTAATTTCTGCCCCTCCAAAGACTGAGTTGCGTTTCTGTTCAGGTTGGCATGAATGAAAAAAGAAAAATGGCATTTTTTATTAACATATCTGTACAGTACCTGTGCTGAGATGATCCTAAATTTAGACTGTCATATTCTTACTGCTGACTGAAAAATAGGTAATGAAAAGAAAATAGCTGCATGCATTCTCAGGAAATGAGAGAGCTGGAAGTCATATGACTGATGTAAGTGTCTACTCCATTTAAGGGGGCAGAACTGTGATGTAGTACATCAGATGAGGTTTGTCATTCCCAAATTAAAATTTGTGTATTGAAAAGTACACACCAGAACTGCAAAAAAGCCTGTATGAAATATCATGAGTGCGCCTCTTCTATGAGATGGTAAGGATGAGGAATCAAGGAGTTTGAGGGGGTGGGGAGGATGTCTATGCATATTAGTAATGTTTTACAGTTGTGAAAACTCATAAAGGTCCAGACTTGTACCTACTTTAAAAAAACAAAACAACTAATGCATTTAAAAGTGCCATGTAGATGCCCACTATCATGCACTTAGTTTTTTAATTTTCTTGTGTTAAAGCCAACAGGGTTGCCCATGATTACTATCTATAGGTCCAGTAACACATAAAAGATAAAGAAACAGTCAGGGGATTAATACAATATTGGTTATGCATTCTTCCTTGTTATAGGCAGAAAGGTATCAGATGGTTCCACTACATGTCAAATACAAAGATTCCAGTTGTAACTGGTATAAATGTTTCAAGTTCTTCTGTCATTACAAGAAGAAAACAAGAGAAATAGAAAATGTTAGCATACTTTTGGATAGGAAGTATGGTTCTAACCAAAGCATAATTTATTTTTCTCCATGTTTTCAGGGACGTTAATTATTGGTGGACTCCTGACTGAATCTGGAGTAAGCATGACTCTGTCCTTGGTCTGTAATGTATATGATGAACACAGCTGGCATTAATTAATATGTCCCACAGCTATAATTTCTTCAGCTTCCGAGAACTATTTTTTCTGCTGGAATGTTGTCTGAATTTTTTCCAGCACAGACACTTGTAATGGTTGTTGCTAAATATAGAAAAATTAAGTATTCGCATTTTTTGAGGGCTCTGCATGAGCATTTTTAAAGATTGTAAGGACAACAGAAACATGCTTAATGAAGGGTCTAATACACAACATATGAGATTCATTTGAAGTCACATGTAGTACTAAGGAACACAGAAAATTACTTCAGGCTATAGGAGCCTGATGAGAGAACAGATAATTTCTCTAATTAAACCCTACTATTGGTAGAAGTGAATATGTTCAGAAACCATACCTCATGATTATTAGGAGGCTAGACAGAGGCTGCCATAAGCACTGATACCACATATCTGACTTCTGTCATCCAAAACATGTACACATAACATGTCGCCTAGGTCATTGTCAATTGCTCAAAAATATAGATTATCATTTTTTGGTTTAATGACCTGCCTCATTCTCCAAAACTTTTTCAGATTCTCCTGTCAACTGATAGGCATTTAATTCTACTAGAAGGTGCTGGTAGGTATGGGATGACTCGAAGAATTTTTGTAGCCAGCTGAGTCATTATCTCTCAAGTATGTAGAAAATGCTTCATTCACAAAACAAGTATCCAGGTACTCCAAGATGCAGAGAAACAATTTTATTATACAGCTGTAATGACATACTATAACCTATTCAGTTAAGTAAATGTTTTCTTAACTGGTGCAAACTGTATCCTCTCAACTCTAACGAATTTTATTTATTCTTTAGTATCCCTTTGGCATATTGATTCAATGAATATGATCTACTGTAGCAGCATAACTGATGTGCATAAGGAGATCTTTGTTGGTTTTATCTCTTTTGCGGTCTGTCACTATACACTGCCATCTCCAATAAATGTATTCTTCCATCACGTATGCACCTCAGGCACTCACTGTAGGTTTCCTTCTTCCACCAGTACCATACTGCTTCCTCTTATAATTTGACTTCAGGCTCTTTCCACTAGCTTTGTTCTCTCTGCTTGTCTCTCTTAATACAAAACACATCATGATTTCCTATAATCTGAGAACATTGAATCTTAATTACTCCATATGTCTCGCCCTATATTTATTCCCTTTCAGTGCTTCTTGCTTTGCTTCTGTGAATTTCATTATTTGCCTTTCAATCTGGCTTTAGACTCAATTCTAACAAGACCGTAGTAGTAAGTGCTCACTAGAAACACTACTGAATAAACAGCCCAATTTACTGTCAGGACTTCTTATCTGGTGGTTCTGGTTCTGATAATAATTCAGCAATTACCTCTGAGCAACCAGTTAATTCCTCCTGTGCTTCTCTTCTCAATTCTTCAATTATTTTTTCTATCTTCTCTTAATAGAGTGATTTGGAGAGAATTACTTGCATAGAGTTAGCAAAAATGGAATCATGCAAGTGCAGAATGTTATAGGTTGCAAGGGACCTCTGAAGCTCTCTTATTTCCACACCCTGCTTAAAGCTGGCCCAGTCATCTCAGTTTGTTCACTGAAGTTTGAATATATCCAAGGACACAAATTGTATATCCTCTCTGGGCAACCAGTCTCATTGTTTGAGTATTTCTCTAGGTGTTTTTACCTCTAAGGATATTGTTACCGAGAGTTTGTGCTGTTCTATTGTCCAGGGGTCTTCTCCTTGGAATCTAATATTCTTCATTGCTAGAAAGAAACTTTATATTTGAACTGAAGTTTGCTACCCAAGAAAATTCTTTTTTGTCTGACAAATTAAATTAAAATTGTTCTTAGGTTTAGAAAGAAGTTTCCATATGAAAAATTTCTAAGCCCATCATTAACAAGTTAAAGTAAAATAATATAAAACTGTCCTGATTTTTTTTGTCCACTGGATAATAATTCAATGTGTTTTTTCATAAACACACCAGGAAAGCTGAACCACATTATTGCTTTTGTATCAAGTATGTGTATGGTTTTGAGCATTCAGCAATTGTTTTTGTTGACACCAAAGTGAATAATATGACAGCTGCATTTTAAAATGTTGAATCACAAATTCTCTGATTTCTAAATGCGTATTACAGGTAAGTCTTGAAGTCAGCATTGATTAAGGTGCCAAAGTACCTCTCAGAGTAAGAATAAAATGAAGATCCCAGAGCCATATGGAAGAATACTGTACGCTTGAATATGACAGCATTTTAACATAGCTGCTAAAAATGCCTGTAAATTTACCAATCATAAATAACATAGGCCATCTATAACTGCAGCCATTCACCATGGCATATGCTCAGTGCAAGTGCTATGCAACTCCCAGTTCTGTTGCCCTGGGGAAATAGATGGACACTGCCATTGTGTTATTATTGTTGTATGACTAAGATTCTGTTTCCTATCTATGCCTGTTTAAATACAGCCTTCAGAACTGAAAATTGAGTTCTATTGAAGAGTTTCTTAGGGCTGATCTGTAGACATATGCAGTTTAGAAATATGAAGGAGGAAAGATAATCTGCTTGAATAGTAAAATTATGTAGGCCAGGATATCCCCATATTACCCCCTTTCATTCTGAAATGGTATTAGTTTGACTTACTTTTAAACTCAAAACAGAGCTAGAAATTTTCTTTGGATTAATTATTTTCTTCCCAGTATCTCTTAATCCTGCTTAGTCTTTCTCCTTGATCAGTTTTTGAAGATTTGAGTGATTAATCCTACCTGTCCCAAGAACAGAGCTAAGAAGAGAGACTTTATTTTTCATAGTTGCCACACTTCCCAGAAGTAAGACAATTTGGAAGCTATTTGTGGAGAGGTAGTGGTTTTCTCTACTTGATTTCTTTTTTTTTTTTTTGTGTCTTGAGGCAAATCTGAACATTAAGAGTTACTTCCATCCCATTTGTCTATTCCATGCTTTCCTTTTTTATTTGAGTGATGATCTTGGTGAATATTCAGAGCATTCATCTGTATGTCTGCCATCTGTTTCTTGACAGAGAGTTGCTTCTCTGTGCCTGCCACATAGGAAGGGCTTTTCCTCAAAATCTATCACTTGATGCTGACATTTTAAATTTAAAAGAATCTTACCCCAATATCTTTTTCTTTCAAATCAGTCTCAGGTTGATGTACACAGAGTTTAATAAAATTTACAGAGTTATAAAAGAATCCTCTCTATCCTTATTAGTTAGCTTTATCTGAAGCCACTTTTAAAAATAGACAAGACTAATGTTGCAACTCAACAAGTTTCCAACAAAATTAAAGAAAACTTTGGTTACAGAGGTGGCAGGTGGAAAATATTATCAACAAAAGTAATCACAAAGCAGCATAACAACTCCAAATTATAATTAATAGCAGTTCATTTTCATCTTAGCATTTCTCTTCCAAGTAGCTCAAGGAAGGTTTTGGTTTTTAAAGCTACAGAAAAAACCATGCCCATTTCTCTTAGACTGTCTGACACTGTTATATCAAAGCAGTATGAATATCTAGCATGTTCCCCTTTGTTTCACAGTTCTGAGCATCTTTTATCCCTTTTTGCTCCAGATAAAATGTACTCTGCCTTTTCTTCTGAACTAAGAAATGTAATTGAATTTTTCTTATGAATGTTCTTGATTTACATACCTTTATGAAAGTTGTTTTGTAAACTCCTGTTTTCACCAGTTTTCTTCTGAGTTACTTCTGTTGCCAATAAAGGCCTTTTGCCTTTAGGAAATAGTTATATAGTTGAATAGTTGAATAACTGAAGACCACTGAGGTTCTATAAAGCAGGAATTTGAAGATAGCACCTCAGCAATTACTTAAATTTGGTTTTGTGTTGCCCCAGAGGAAACAATAAATTTTAATAAATCTCCTTTAGGCCAAGTAAGTATGCTTAATAAATTACTTCCAGGCCATACCCTGGGCTTTGGAGATCATCCAAAGGAGATCTTGCAGTCTCCTTTGACTCTCTCTGTTTGATGTACATGAGCTGTTGAGGCACCAGGTCAGTATAGCTGCAGGCAGCTGCTGCACGAGGAGATAAATGCTTGGACTGTGCTTATAGCAGTGGTCATTCCAATGAATATATGGCAATATGTTGTGCCATGGCTTCAGCTTTGCTGTATATTTTCTACTGTGATCTTTTGTATTCTTACTCCTTTGAAAATAAAGGAGACCATGTTGCTGATTACATCAATACCAGAGCTGGAAAATCTTGAAATGTCAGTAGAACATTTTGGTTTTAATAGCCCATGCCTCTTTTTCTCTATAGAGCTTACAGGCATAAATATTCAGAATTTCTAACCTGATTGTGTCAAAGGTACTTTAACTAACATAAAAACAGGAAGAAGATGAGATGCAGTTGAGCCAGGAGAAAACTTAAACCATAAAAAACCACCTCATCTCCTCCATTAAAATGGTACCTGCCTCCTTAAAACAGTCTTTTAAAATAGTAACAGAAACCCTTCTACATTCACTTCCACAACAGATGGGATGGAAGGAAAGGCAGGGTTAGGACCCCCCACTCCTGCAGATTCCTGAACAAGTAATGCAATATGCAGTTGACAGTCTGGTTCATCACTGCAGAACAAAGAAGCAAAATATAATTATTTTTTCTTATGCTCATCTTTGTCCAAGAAAGAGAACTGGGAAATAAGGATCCCAAAAGAACATACTTGTCTGGATGTGAGCTGTGTATATAATAAATTTGAAGTAGCATTTTTATGCCTTGCCTAATTACTTACTTGAGTTGTGCTTCAGTAACTTTAGAAGAGCTATTTAACTGTTTTTAGTTTAATTGCTGAGAGTAGCATTTAAATCTCACTCACTTCAGTACCAGCATTCATCACAGTCAAATTATATAGAATTATTATTAGTGAAAGAACGAACATCTTTTTTCCCATCTTTTTTCCCCATGCAGTTCTTTTAGGTACCTTGGATAGCACTGATCTGGTGTTTCTTGAAAAACTGTTAATTATCTCAGTTTTATTATTCTAGTTACTATCTTACTTTGAATGCAGTAAGATTTAAAAATTAGGTAGATCTAGAAATAGTTAATTATTTCTTTGACTCTAAAGTACTGGAATGTATAAGTTCTGTTGTATCTGTATGAGTACTGAGATAGCCTCTGCAGTAAATCTAAAAGTTTAGCTGTTACTTTGCCTCCTGACTCTTGAATGTGTAACCATATAACTTTGAAGTTGTCTTTAAGTACTTCTCAGTGGATTTGCAAGGTGGGATTGTTTGTTTTAAATGCATGGGAGAAAGGTGGAATAAAGGTGTGAGTGTGTGTATGTGTACGTGTGAGTATATAGATGTATATGTAGAAATACAGAGAACTGAGCAGCAATGAAACAGCCTCTTTCAAAACCTTCTGGAGATCTGAGTGATATGTTTTATCCCCAAAATTTAAAGAAAAAATGTGGGTTTGTACTCTAAGCTCTCATCCAGCATTCTTGTCAACTGTCCTCAGCAATCTGAGAATAAGAACAGGCTGAATACTTAGATAGCTGCATCTAGTTTCAGGGGTTTTTTTTGGTTGTTTTTGGTTTTTGGTTTGTTTTTTTTTTTTCCGGTGGTGGTGTTTATTTGTTTGTTTTTTCCCATTTGAGCTCATTTTACTTGGTTCTCAAAAACTTGAATTGATAAGCTGCCCAAATTTCAAAATAGGAAATACAATTTTTTTTAATTCTCTGGAAGATATGTAAATGAATGTGCTAGCCTTTATGAAATGCTCAAATAAAACATGTTACATGAAAATTAGCAGAATCATTAACTTAAAATTATATTTCTGCAACACAGGATGAAAGGGCCTCATCTTCTTTACAGGTGTTCCAAGATGACAAACATCTCTTCCAAACTTCAGCTCCCTGGGAATCAATAGTGCATGTGTAATGGGTGATTTGTTTATTTACACAGTTATATTAAAAAAAAAACAAGAGTGTAGTACTCAGTGCTCACTAGAAATACTACTAGCTTTGTAGGAAACAGGAAAAGACCATTTTGAGAAAATTAGTATAATTTTCAGATTTTCTTCTTGAAAACACAATGGTTTTGGAGCAGTGTAACAGGTGTATAACCACTGCATGTCTTAAGATATGATGCAGAGAGCGTTCAAGTATATAAGTTCATTAATGTACTTCTGCAGATGTGATTTTAAGGAGAAAAATTTATATTTGGTAAACAAAATACAGCATCAGTCTTATTTCACTCTTGTTAGGCTTAGAATCCAAAAATTTTGAACAATCAATAGTGCTATTTAGAGTATATAATATAAAGCCTTACAGTTGCTTGAACATATCAGGCTTCAAATTATACACATATCAAGTGATATATGAAATTTACAATCCAGACTGTCTCAAAACTTTACATATGACGGTCTTCCATGATGTAGTGAGGTGGAGATGTGAGATTTGTCCTTTCTTGATTATAAATGTTCTTAGCATAGCATTCAGGGATAACAATCTTAATCTGTAATGGACTGTTTTTTCTTCATAATCTTTTGTTGGGGACCTTGCATAGGAAAGGAAAGAACAGTATTGCTGTGGGGATATGAAGGCTACCAGAGAGTGAGCAAGGAGATTGAAGGAGACAGGAAGGAAAAAATGATTAAATTGAAGAGTGGGAAAAGAGGTGTTTTTTTGTTGTTGTTGTTTGGTTGGTTGGTTTTTGTGGGCTTTATTTCTATAAGGCTGAAGTGGAAGAGGTCTGACAGGGACACAAAAGGAGGCCCATGTTGCCAGTGACAGACATTTGAGAATGAAATTGAACTGGAATCATAAGCTAATACTGACCTACTTTTTTTTGTGTGTAAATATTCTGCGTGAAAATACAGTGGCATTTTCTCTGTATGCCACTTTTAAAAACATTTACTGTTTATTAAAAAATTATTACCTTAGACCTGTTTCCCACATTAAAAAGCTCATAAATTCACAACTGGTGTTTTTCTCAGGCAGATTTCAACTTTGGGAGAAGCAAACATCTTAATGTGCTTCTAAGAAATACTCTCCCACCCCCCACCAAATAGTAAAATGCATTTCAGAAAGAATAAAATAGAACACCATTTCAGTGTAGCTTTCTAGTGGTGTGCTCTCTAGCCAAAAGCACTTCATAGTAAATTATTGCCTTACAGTATGGAAAACCCAAGTGAAGAGAAGATTAAAGATTTCACATCAGAAGGTATCTGACTTACTTTGGAGTCACAGCAGTGAAACTAGCTATGAAATTTGCAAAAAACATGGTGTTTGAAGTCTGATTCACCCTATTAATCTTCTACTTTCTCATGTACATGTAACTTCAGGAGAAAGAAAAGCCTTGTGAGACAAATCTGGATGATGGCAAGAAGAAATAATATGAAGAACTAGAAACAGAGATGAGATAGAGAAATGATGGCAGTCTTCCTTAGAAAAGCTGAAATACATTGAGAGAACTGTGAGGAGCTTTTGTGAACACTGAGAGCTCTGAGGTCTTGAGCCCAGCCTAGGACAAAATGAGGATAAAATGGGGAGACTGATTCTGACTGCTCTGGAGAGCACTGCCAATAGGTAGTTTGACAGCTAAAACTCTTCTGTTCTTTGGAGGCTGTTTTTGAAGTCTGTGAATGAACATTTGTTTGTTCCACCTCCTGTGCTAGTCTGTGATGATGTCTTGCTGTTTCTAGAGAATCCTCTCTATACTCAAATAACAGCTTTGAAATAGATTTTAATGCTTCAGTTCTGGTGCCAAGCTCTGCAGGCATCTGAAAAAATGCTATAGATGGAGTGTTACTTTACTTTCAGAAATACATACTGGGCAAATTTGGCTCTGATTATGTTGTTTATGAGATCTTTCACATCTTAAGCAGCTGGTAATCCAGGCTTACCCTTTGTCAAAGGTTTTGTGTGATAGCCTGTGTCAGTATGAATGTCTGAAACTCTTGCTTGGTTGAAGTTAATGGAAGTTTGCTGGACTTTCATTTGGACTCTCATGTTGCTCCAAGTGTTTTTTGTCTTTTGAAAATAAATACATTGAAAAAACCCAAAACCAACTAAGGCTTCATATCCACCCAGTAAGCAACTTCATGTTTCTGGTTTATTTATTGTCATAGGCTCTCACCAAAGTGACAAGTTATATCAAAGTTTTAAGCTATTAGCTCAGGAAACTTCCATATGAGGCCTCTGGCGCTGTAAGAACATGCCTGTGCATGGATCTGCCAGCGTGTATCTACATTGCACATTAAAACCTCTTTTCAAAGGGCAAACAGAGCCATTTAACAGCATTCTAGATTGATTCCACTCTTACAGGTGGAGATTTTCTGCAACCATTGAAACTTTTTAGCCATCAAAAGGGGAAAATTTGTAATTTTTTTTCTCTCTGACTTCATTTCTATGACAGCAAGACTTTCTATTAGCTACATGTTAAGCATCTAACATGTTTTCTATCTAACTGATATGGATATTAGACAAAATGTTACACTAATAGCTCTGCAGAAATATTCAGGTTCAGGTCTTTAGTTTTCAGGTTAAACTTTCTGCAGTTGTACTTTTTAACTATATTTGTCTTGCTTTTTGGTACAAATAATAATTACATCTTTCCAAATTTATTTGACTTTGAAAACAAAACATGCAATCTGACTCCCTCCCTCCAGACTGTGAATCTAACCTAAAATTAAGATGTCTAAAGAAAATCCAGAATCATGATTATTTTTTTTTGCATTATGTTTCTTTTAGCAGTTAAGCATGGCTTTAGCATGGCTTTAATTGCAGAAAAAATGCACCTGTATGTTGTATTTTCCATCTTAAATGTCAGTTGGTTAGTTTACATTCAAATATATGCTCTCTGCATATATGCATGTATAAATGAATTTATAGATTCCATCATTACAGCATCTTCCAAAATATTAATTATAAGTAAGAGATTTTTCTTTAGCTTTTAATTGCAAAAAGGATAAGTTTTGTGATCAATTAGGAGAGAGTCACCTGGCAGCAGAATAAGTCATATTCTCCTGAGACATTATGAGACTGTTCATTCCTATTTTCAGGTCCAATTTTTCAAACCCAGAGACTGGAAGTTCAGTTTACTCTGTGGCTGGAAAGAAGCCCTACTCTGTCCTGTGAGTAGACAAGTGTTTCATCTTTCTGTGGGACACTTTCATTAGAAGAGAGAGCTTGTATCTTTTTAAAGAGCTTTAGCAGTTATGAGGTCACTTGGTTTGTAAAGGTCATGCTCTCTCCTTTGTACCTGGTAGAAGTGGAAAAGAAAAGGAAATTTTGCAGAGACTTAGGCTCTTGTCAACTTCAGTAGTTTTTTTACGTGGGTCATCCCATCTTCCCCCTGCTCCCTTTTTTGTCTTCTCAGTGTATGTGTTAGCATCTTTTTTGTTGAGGGAAGAGACAGATGAGACCATAAAGATTACACTTAAAAGTAGCATCAATCAGGTAAAGAGAGAAACTTCATTACAGTCCTTTTTAAGAAGAGAAGTGAATATATTCTGTTTGAATGCATTATTTTTTTTAGTACCTTCTAATCTATACTGTTTATATAGGCAGAATCTGGGCACACTAAAAACCTGAAAATATTTCCTCCAATTTCATGATGTCTTCACATTTTGACATAATTGTGTGCAGGCTTCTACATGCAGGTTGAATAAATGTGACAGTTTCTGCTTCTTAAAAGAAATAATCTATCAGCTTTGTATAATTGCATTTTTCACAGTTCTGTCAACTGGGAAAAGTCTTTTACTAATAAGTAGTGCTCAGGTTTAACTCAAGATGCATTCACCACTAAAACTGGAAACTCTTATCTGAATGAAGAATATAAACAGATTATGCAAGAAGGCACTGTGGTCCTTTAATTCATTACTCAGTTAAAGGAGATAGTCCTGGTATTGGTGGTTATAGAGTTAATTTCTTCACAGTAGCTGGTACAGTGCTGCGTTTTGCATTCATTATGAGAATAATGTTGACAACAGACGGATGTTTTGGTTGTGGCTAAGGAGTATTTGCCCTAAGCCAATGACTATTTTATTTTTTTTAGTCTCATGTTCTGCCACTGAGGATGAGCACAAAAAAGCTGAGGGGGGAGCATAGCAAGGACAGGTGACCTGAACTGGCCAAAGGGATATTCCATAACATACAACATCATGCCCAGTGTATAAACAGGGGAGTTATCTGAAAGCCTTGGTCAGTGAGTGATTGCTAATCACTCACTGACCAAGCTTTGGCATTGGTCAGTGAGTGATTAGCAATTGTACTGTGCATTGCTTTCTTTCTTGGGTTTTATTTATTATTATTGTTATTACTATTAATGTTATGTACCATTATTATATTATTTTACTTTGTTGCAACCAATAAACTTTTCTTTACTTACAGGCTTTAATTCTGGTTTTCCTGCCATTACACTTGATGGTGGGGGGGGGGGGGTGGGGGGGTTTGAGGGAGGACTGCATGGTGCTTAGTTGACATTTGGGCTTAAATCATGACATAAGCAAAAGAAGCACAGCCTTTGCTTTTGCAGTGACCAGTCTGACAACATTGCAACAACTTTAGATTTTCAGCTTCTGCTTATTACATCATTATTGTTGAAAGATGGCTACGTACTTTGCATTTTGTTGGAATAATACTCCTTTCTTTGAAGAAGAGAAAAATGAAAATACAAATTCCATCTATAGTTAGACTATGAAAACTGGAAAATCTTCCCTCCAATATGTGCCTGTGGGAAAAATGAAAGATTAGTCTTTTGGAAAGCTGACATTATACATCTCAAAAGAATAAATGTCTCATTATCATTTCTATATAGCTGTAATATATTGATTTTTTTTTTCGCTAATCAAACTTGAACAATGGATGTTTCCTGGAGGTTAAAGATGAAAATTTTTTTTTTGTGGGGCAAATACTGATACTTGCCTCTGACTGAAGTCATAGCCAAGTTCCTAGGAGTGTAAGGTCTGAATTTTGCTTTCCTGTTTTGTTTTTTTTTTTTTTTTAATCCTAAGGGTCATAATCCCGACTTGTTAAGGAGAAATTCCCTATACACATTTAGGTCACATACTAGTGTGCTTGATGCTCTCTAACTGACTGTTGCTGTGACTTCTGGTCAAAGAGAAGCAATATAATTGCTGGTGATGTAGATGCCAGTTACACCCCTCCTGCAGAGAGGTCTGAGGAGGGGAACCACTGCAATACCCAGATGAAGTAGAAATAGTGAAATCAAAGAATGCCGTAATTGCCTAAGGAAAGACTGAAAAACTGGACAACTATTTCAGAACAATGTTCTCTGTAATTGATTTATTGAAGCTGATCAGCCTCAATAAAATATGGGAAAATAAAATACGTAGGTCAAATCAAATCTGCATGGTTAAATCCTTTGATGTTTGAATAAATGGTAGTGCTACTGCAGTTATCTTGGTCAAAGAGAAAAGCAGATGTGGAAGTGTGCGCTAAGTGCCCCCTGGGTTATGGACCAGCCTTAGCATGACCAAGATCATGTGCTAGACAAAGAATTGTGCTCACTTACAACTGTTGTGTCCTGATGACAATTGCATCTCAGTCAGGGCAAAGCCAGTACTGAACATAAGTGGCTACGGTCACACTCCTGCAGTTGAGAGTAGTCCAGAAGATTAATGTGATTCTTCCAAAATTAGCTACATAAAATATAAACTTAGGTTTTAGCTAGACATTACTTGGAGATAAATTACGCTAGAAAACTTTCCATTGTGAGAAAAAAAAATGTGATAGGAAGTTGAAATTTTCTGAAACTGTGTTGAGAAGAACAGCAACTATTTATGGTAATGTAAAAACCAGGTTTTTTACTTTAGCAAATTCCCTGAACTGGTTGGGTTGTAGTATATGTGCTCATACGAGCTGATTTTAGAACTCAGAAGCTCTTTCATGAAATCAGCTCTCAGGAGTTTAGAATATTATGTACTGTAACTGGCTACTCCATAGATCACAAAAGCAAAAAATGTCTGTGGACTGCCTTGTGTATTAAGATTTTAAGCAGACCTATGATATAAATTCTTCTAGAATTATTTTTGTTTTCTAGCACTTTTGACTACTTATTTTCAATATCTTGAATATGTTGGGTCTCATTTAACTTAACCAGGTAGTGTGTGCATTCATCCTCAAACAGTGAAGTAAGCCATCAAGGGGAAGAGAGGTGCTTGGACTTGTTTATTCAGAGAAATATACCATGTATGTTTTTGAATTCACTGGGCTCAGTTACCTAATGCACTGAAATATACCATATATTTCACAATTAGAATTTTCCCATTAAATTACCACTGAAATGGACTTGATGATGATTCTCAGAAGTCTAGAAATGGACCATACATTTAAACATACGCCATTATAAGCAATTGTCTCTTTTATTTCATTTATGAAATATGCTGGATTTGTTTAATAAAATCATAGAATGGTTTGGATTGGAAGGAATCTTTAAAGGTCCTCTAATCCAATCCCGCTGAAATGAGCAGGGACATCTTGAAATAAATCAGGTTGCTAAGAGTCTCGTCTAGCCTGAGCTTGAGTGCTTCCATAGACTGAGCATCTGCCGCTATTCTGGGCACCCTGCTCCTGTGTCTCTCCAACGTCACAGGAAGCAATTTCTTCCTTACAGTCTGATTCTACCTTCTTTTAGTTTAAAGCCATTACCCCATGTCCTGTTGCAACAAGGCCTACTAAAAAATGTGTTTCCATGTTTTGTACAAGCCCCCTTTAAGTACTGAAAGGCCTCAGTAAGGTCTCCTCAGTAAGGTCTCCCTTCTCTTTTCCAGGGTGAACAAACCCAAATCAGTCAGGCTTTCCTCAGAGCAGAGGTGCTCCATCCCTCTGATTGTCATTGTGGCCTGCTCTGGACTTGCTCCAACAGGTCCATGTCCTTCCATGTCCTTCCTCGTGTTCCTCAGAGCTGGATGCAGCACTCCAGGTGCACCTCAGCAGAGCAGAGGGGCAGAATCCCCTCCCTCCCCTGCTGCCCACGAGGCTCTGGATGCATCCCAGGACACCTTTGGCTTTCTGGGCTGTGAGTGCACGTGGCTGGGTCATGTCCAGCCTCTCATCCACCAGCACCCTCAAGTCCCTCTCAGCAGGGCTGCTCTGGATCTGCTCATCCCCAGCCTGTGTTCATACTGGGGCTGCCCCAACCCAGGTGCAGCACCTTGTACTTGGTATTGGTAAACATCTGGAGATTCCCATATGCCCACTTCTCATGCTTGTCCAGGTCCCTCTGGATGGTATCCCATCTCTCAGGTGTGTCAACCCCACCACTCAGCTCAGAAATATACAGAGATAAAAATGGGAATTGATTATTTTATAAATAATCTTAAGGTTCAAACAGCTTCTCTGGTGAAATAGAACAGAAAATATTTCCTGCATTTATTTCTCCTGCATTTATTTCCTTTGGAATGATTTTTTCATTATTTCTGAATTTCACAGAGAAACTTTATATGTAAAATGGTTATTCCACAGCTCCCATACCCCTTATTAAATACTGCAATACCAGCATTAGGAGCTCTTTAAAATGATAATTACTTCACCGTGTTAAAGTGCATGAAATTCATATCCTTTTCCAGGGTATGGGAAAATAATCCTGTTTCAAATAATGCATGATATTACATTTTTCCAAGCATGTGCTGATACTGAATTGTATAAGCAATAAATGTTTATATACTTAGAACCTTAACTGTCAATGTTGCTTGAAGATAGTTGCAAGTTATATTAGGATATGCTAAAGTTAATGTTCTTCTTCTGACTTTATTTCCTGTCCAGGGCCATTTTTGTCCAAGTGCTCTATCCTCCATTGAGGGCAGAAACTCTTTTCTGTCTGATAATGCAGTACATATGCAAAAGGGATTCCAACATTTTTCCAAACTACCGGGTATTAAAGACAAAACAATTAATAAAAATAAACTTTTGAAAACATTTGCTGCTTGATTTTCTCAGAATTGCTTTTTCTTATGAAGTTGAAAGGTTCATAAGAAAAAGCAGAGTTTTGGAGCAGATAAAGGGGACATTCATTTGTTTTTTTTAATATTATCCAAACTGGAGTGATGTATTTCTGCACTCGTAACATATTCTGAACCTGTCTTTTGAGGTGAAGTTGGACTAAAAACACTTTTTCTATACCAAAGTATTTTTTTTTAACTGTATAGTACATAAAAATGAGGGCATATAGTAAATGAATGATAACATATAATATCTCTTGAAACTTCATCCTATTTTTTTAATAGGTAGTATTTCTACAACAATGTGTCGCTGGTTTAGCCCAACATGTCATTAGATAGATCTAAGTGGTGGTCAAGAAGAATTTACAAACTTTTTGCGTTCATGTGTATGTCCTTTGGAGTTTGGAACTCTGAGAAGAATATGGACCCAAGAAAGAATAAAAATTCTTTAGCAAGCCAGAGATAGCCTCTGTCTGCCAGTTATAAACCACACATTGCCATAAATTACAAATTCAATATCACTTTCATGAGTGTGGACACCATAATTGTGTTGCCTGACTGAATTATTTTTAAAGCTACTTAAATGGCAGATAAATGCAATGCTTCCCTGTTACACTAGTGAATTTCAGCAAATAATTTCTTTAAATATTTTCACTTGAAAAAGCCACAGATTGATTAGGAAAGACTGAGAAAAAAACATTGTTCTTTTCCATGCAGCTCTTTCCTTGTGTGAAGTAGTTTTTCTCTCTTACTGAGCCCAAATGATGGTTGAAAAAGGCATAGGAGCAAATTAACTAAAAATAGTAGGACAGAAGAGTGCAAGAGGAAATAGAAGGGAATAAAGAGACTGAGGGAAGAAAAAGGTAACTAGAGAAACACAAAAAGACAGGAGACTATTCTGAAAACATAAATGTCAAGAGGAAATGAGAAAACAAACAACTAATACAGGAAAGAGTAAAATCAAATGATACTTTATTAGATTTCTTTAACTGCTGTTACATTTAATTTGAAATATTTTCTTATAAAAATTATTCTCTTATAGGTCTTATTTTTGTCTAATACACAATAAAAATAAATGTAAAACATTAATCAATTAGAAAAAATATAATTAAATACAGTATTTATAAAAAAAAATTCCACTTTTCAAGTAAAGTAATTTATTTAAACTTGATGTCATTGTATCACTGGGATTTCGATATGTACGATGGTTACACGTCCATAGCAAACCAAAGATAGAACTAATGTTTTATTAATTAAAATATAGTTTAAGTTAAATGAAAAAAAAACCCTCCTTTTAAAAGGAAGAGGATATGTCTAATCTGACTGCATGGGAGCAAACAGGTATTTGCATTATGCATCAGGTGACTGGCACTGTCTTGCTTCTCAGATCCTGGTAAATTTATGTCTGCAAAATTTTACAGATGAGCTACTTCTGTTTCTCACAAAATGATATGGGCATAGGACCTTGTTCTTCTTGTTGGACTGAAAGTCACTTTCTGATTTCTGTGCCTCCTCTGTTTATCTTATATGTGTGCTGTGAAATACTCTGCAAATATTTGCTCTGCAAGTCTTTTCCTTCATTGTGAATTTATTTATACTGTCCTGGTTTAACCTCAGCCTGCAACTAAGCACCACAGATCCACTTGCTCCATCCCCCTGATGGAATGGGGGGAAGAATTAGAAGGGAATAATAAGAAAACTCCTAGGCTGAGATAAAGACAGTCTAATAGAGAAGGCAGAAGTGTTTACACAAGCAAAGGAAAACAAGGAATTCAATTACCCCTTCCAATGGGCAGTCAGGTGTTCAGCCATCCCCAGGGAATCAGGGCTCCATTGCACATAAGGGTGACTTGGGAAGACAAATGACATGGCTCCAAATGCCCTCCTCACCTTGGTCCTTCTTCCCCCCACATGATATACTCAGTGTGGTATCATATGGTCTGAAATATCCCCTGGGTCATCTGGGGTCAGCTGTACTGGTTGTTTCCCCTCCCAACTTGTTGTGCACCCCCAGGCCCACCCCTCACAGGAGGGGTGGGCTGAGAACAGAAAAGGCATTTATTCTGTGTAAGTTCTGCTCAGAAATAACAGAAATATCTCTGAATTATCAGCACTGTTTTCAGCTCAAAACCAAAACATCACTGTATACCAGCTACCATAGAAAAAAATTAGCTCTATCCTAGCAAAGACTAGCAGAGATGTAGAACTTAAAATCAAGTACATCAATTCAGCTTCCTTTGACTATACTCCCTGCAACAGACTGTCTACTGAGGATAAACAAAATGGAAGGTCATCTGCTGATATGAAAATACACAAATGTATTTTTGAATTCTTAATTTAGGAAGATGCAATCTATGCTATAAATTCTGAAATATCTAGTAAAGCTGACAGGCTTATCAGTTGGCAAGGAAATCATTCTGGTTGTCATTGGTTTCAGCACACTTGTGAGCTGAGAGAGTGATGAGATTTTCTCCAAGGACATGAAAGGCAAGCTTAAAAGTCGGAGAGTGCTATGGTTAAAATATGAAGAGTTGTAGATAAGAATATAAGGGTGAAAAGAAGGGCACCAGTGTCACATATTTTTACAACTCAACCTGTTCATTTTCCTTCTTTTCTTTTTTTTTCTTCATTTTCAGAAAAGGAAACTTATTGGTTAAGAGCAGTAGTTTCTAAATAGCTGATTACACAACTTGCTTAGGATTATGTAAACTAACTAATGTTTTAACTGATTTTTCTCACAAAAGTTTTCCATTTGCTAAGTACAGTGGGACAGGAGGATAGTCTACATAGTGATGTATTGCATTCATTCCCCTTACATCATATCATGTTTTTCCATGCAATCTGGTTGCACCTGCCCTTTTGGAGTACTGTTTTAGTGTGCCTAGTTATAGGAATATGATTTTAATTCACCAGCTGTGCAGTGGAGACACCAGTTGTTCCATCTGCAGCATTCATGCTGCACCAAATGGGTAAAAGGTAAAATCCTTTCTGCATGGGAAGTTGTGGGATGGTTTCTCGGGCACAGCTGAAGTGGCTGCTGATTCTTTTACAAGTTGGCTCCAAGAAGCTCCAGCAACTGCCTCTGAAGGAACTGCTTTGGTCACAGCTAAACCTGACCCACAACCGCATTTCCTCCCTCTTTGATCAAACAGAAGAGGAAAAACAACTAAAAAACCTTAAGCAATTTATCCTGCAGGTATTACTGAGATACCAAGTTGTCTTTTTGAGGACATGAGAAATGGAGGCTGCAGAAGGAATGGGAATTTTCCAACAGATTAGAAGTCCATTTACATAGAGATCCCATCTCTTTTTGGTATCAAGGCTCAGGAGAGTTTTGGGAAGCCTGCTTGAAGGGAAAAGTGAGAGAGGCAAATGTAGCCTTTTACTCCAGAAGTTGTAAGAGCTCTACTGAACAGAGAGAACTGTGGGCTTGCTATAAGCAGCTGTAAGTCTTACTTAAAAACTAAAATGCTTCCTTTTTCTTCCATTTTTGGGGTATTTTTTTCCTTCTCTGTTTTACCTATCTGTTTACTACTAAGAAGGCATCTTGCTCCTCTTCTAACCGTGATAAAAAGGTGTGGGTCAAATAAGAAGCTGATGGAGAAGACCTTGCGCAAGAGTACCCAGTGTTCTGGCCTTTGCATGTATTAGAGCAGCTTAAAATTTCGATATGTAATTGGAAAATGCTTATGCAACCATTTTGGCAAAGATGCTTAAGAGAAACAAAGATTGCTAGTACTGCACAATTTGCAGAAAATAACTTTATGCCCTTGTTATTGCCTGGAAACATGGATTTTCAAAGCAAAAGCTACAAGGATAAAAGAGAATAGAAAATGAAAGGAGCATGCATTCCTCTAGCAAAAAGCATCCCTTAAATTTCTGTAGTGATTATTTACACATTTTGGCATTTGAAAACTTGAATATTTTTTTACTCATGTTGTTGAAAAATGGATTTTGCATTTCAATTAGGATAGAAGGCAACAATAATGTTATAAGATGAAAGCAATAAAACAAAGAAAACCATGAAAGGTCGGCTATGCTTGGCATAAAATAATTGTCTCTAGTGGCAGGAGAAATAGCATGTACAGCTAGTAGAAACCTTATCAGTATTATTGAAAATACAGGAATTACATATAAATCAAGCAATACCATCTAAAATAAAAAAATGCCATGCTGCTGCTTGAGTGCCAAGTACGTTACTTAATGGTAGCGGTACAATTTTATTTAAAATACATAAGAAATATTATGCCTTCATGATTTCATATTTTTGATGGAAAATAAAAGTAATAGATTCCTAAAAAAAACAGAAGAGTCGGTTTTATAAGGAAGGTAACATGAACTCAAATCTTGTGAGATTTTATTACTTTTCAGAAAGTACGACTGTTATAATTGCCTTTCAAGACTTTAGGTACAATATGCCCTGTCATAACATCTTTGAAATAATTTATAGGAAATAGTCCTCACTGCTGTATTTGAATATAAAAGAAGAATCACTTCTCGTATTATTTTGCTTGATCTCACAGTATGGAACAATATGTAAACTGGTAGGTGAGAAAGCTTTTTTTGAAAAAATGTGGTGATCAAGAAAGATGTTTCCTCCATTTTATTTCAAGTCTTAAATCAAAGCTAATGAAAAAATTAAAGAACCAAACAATTATGAGCTGAAGTAATTAGACTAGAATTCTATCAATTTCATTTTCTTATATTGCCAAAAGAGATAGCTGATGGGTTTTTTTTAAAGTGTTAGGAAAATGTATTATAAAAAGGTGTTTTATTGTGGAAGTCACACAATACAGGATCAAATTCTTCCTTACCATCTTTTTTTTATTTAATCAGTCTGGTTCTAGGTGCTTAAATTAATCTGGATTAAAGCAATGTGAGTTAAATGAAAAGCTAAACCACTTTTACTTTCAATTGCCTACAAATTCTATGAAAAATGTGAATATATGTAGATTTTGGAGCTTACTTTATAGTGCATTATATTGCAATTAAGAGTATGGACATGAAAGTTTATGTTTAACTTTCAAATGATGCACAATATAATGACTTCTTTTCAGAATGCAACTTTGTTATTAACCTAAGTTTACAGTTATGATTTTCCTACATTTCATTCAGTAGCATTAGGTGTACTTTCTGCTTTATTGCTTATTTGAAAATATTGCACAGAGAGTACTTGGTGAATAATTAAAGTCGGCCTCAAAACTTAAAACAGATCCTTTAAAATAGGCAGGTTTCCAATTTATTTCTGATGAACTAATGTCTGAAACTGCAAACCCTAGGAAAAAAAACATTCATTTGCTTTCAGACTGGGTCCTTAACGCTTTTAGGCTTTTGCATCTAAGTGTTGTTTCAGTGAACAAATAAGGAAAGAAACAGTACTTGCTGCATTTGGTCATCTGACAATTTATACCTAGCAAATTTTCTGTGTGGGGTTGAGGACAGCTGGTAACCAGAGAATATTTTCTTTCAATTTTGGGGACATGTAATTTTGATAACACTGAATGTTTATGCTTATGGGCATAGATGATGTACCCTCTGCATGTACCTTCTTCTCCAGCCCACTGCCTGCCATTGACACCCATTCAGAGTTAAGCAGTTTGTCTGAGTAGTTATAACAAACTTTCCACTCCTCCTGACTTCGTGCTGAAAGACACACAGTGGAGTAAATGGATGAGTAGCAACATCCTTCCATCCCTCAAGAGGCTGTCACTGCAGTAAGTCTTTAGGTGTTTGCAGAGCAGTGCCACAGAATCTTCGGGCTGGGCACGTCTCCACTTGCTGCAGGGAAACAAAGGTATGAGACAGATGTGGAGGTCATGATTTCTCCCATTCACCATTTCAAACTAATAAAGAGTTTCGTCTTCTAAAACCTAGGCTGAATGAGACCAATTTCTTTTCTACTGTGCCGGATTTTCAAGACAATCAGAGGAACAGTGCTGAAAGTTTATGAAGGTTCAAGTTAACGGTATAAGCCTTCTTATAAAGAAATTGATTCCATTAAAGCAAAAACAGAGTTTCAAAACATGGCAGAAAATTTCTAAAAATGATGGACTTCATTGATTTTGTGCATAAAAGCACTCAAATGATTTGAGTTATTTCAATTGTAACAGAAAGAGATCTATGGAACAGGTAAAGGATATTGCCAATTTAAAAGAAAATCTTGGAGGTTATGGAGCAAATATGTGCCTCAACCACAAGAAAAGAGTAAAAATATCTCCTGTGTTTAACACAGGAAATGTTCACCAAGGGAAACAAAGTTTTGACCCCATTCCTCTTGCTCCACTCTCTGGAGCTATTCCTACAGCTTGCTTGCAGGAGAATAGGAATTCCTACCTTGAAGGACCCTGCAAACCTTTCTGCCCCTCGCCCTGCCTCATCCTTATTTCCTCCCCCTTTAACAAGAACAGTGTGATTGTTTACAGCAAACAACAGGTCTTAGCTACATACAGCTCATTATTTAGAAGCAAATCTCTGGAAATATGCTCTGGGCTGCAAAATGTATAAAGACCACTCCTATATTTGGCTGTTACGCTGTATTGATATGAAACAAGAGTTAATTTAAAAAATAAATTATTTTTGCTATCATATTTCTTCAAAGATGCCACATCTCTCTTTTAGGACATTCTATAAAAAGGCAGTGATACTGATATTACTGACTGGTATATCTATTCTGTTAAAAGTATTGTTGCTGTTTATACAACAACAACAATAATAACAAAATAATATGACAACCTCTCATATCAGGTAATTGATTTCTATAGAGAATTAAATAAAACAATGACATATATTATGACATATTAGCATTTCCAACAATCTGTGTGGCTTTGGAGAAATAATGTGCATTATTAATAATTTTTGAGCATATAAATTTATTAATTTAATTTCAAAGGCTGTCCTCAAAGCAAAGAATAAGGCTGAGGAAAGAAAAATAATGAAATATAGTTTTCAGTAATGGTTCAGTTTCTTGAGAATTGTTTTTGTAGAACTTCTATTAGAAAACATTAGGAAAAATGTAACTCAATTCTCACTTTGCCAGTTTTTGAAACTGGTCTATGTGCTAGTTGTTGCTCAGAGATTATACATAATTAAAAACAATTCAGGATTAGTTGCCAAAGGCATTAGGTTTACATTCACTTGAATTTTTGGAAGGAGTGCAATATGCTTTTCCTTACAGCTTTAAATAAACTGCAGAGCAGATAATTAATGATACAAATTCTTATGTTCAATGGAACTAACATGCAGAAGAATATTTGTTCAACACTGACAGTAGTTTGGATTTTTTTTTTTGCAAAAATAATATTTATTAACACAATATATTTATTTAATTTGTGGTTGTTTCAGTAAGTTGCTTGGTTTCATATAAACTCCTCAAGAACTCTGGGAAAAAAATATTTTGGCTTCTAGATATCTTGGAAATTTTCTTTGTTTGGAAAGTCTGCTTCTCTGATGAGCAAGTGATTAATGTTTTAAAAATATTTTTGGCCCTACTTAATGAATACTTTTTTCCCCCAAACTTTGTTTTCAACATACAATGACCATTTTCTTGATTCTTTCAGTCATCAGTTGTTTAAAATCTTTTCTAAAGGCCCCCTAAGCTATTAAGGGAGTATAATGCACTCCTGCATATCTCTGTGAAATTAATTAAATTTCCATTTCTTTATCAGATAGTAAATAAAGGGATATTTGGCCTTTTAATTTAACATATATTCTTTTACATTTCAGTATGCTGATAAATTGTTCAGAATTAAGCTAAATTTCATAAGTTACAAGGAATCTAATAACAATAACAAAGAAAGAGTTTTGAAAGCTTGAACTAAATCTTTTGCTTTTTAATCCTCTGAGAGTTGCCTGCATGAGCTTCATTCTGTCATAAGCAAAACAAAGGTTGCTGAAAGGAGGAATAAAGTAGAGGGGGAGAAAGGAAAGAAATTAAGACTCAGAAAATCATACCATGATGTATTTTCATAGCAATCTAAAGATTTAAACCAGATATATGAACTTCTTTATGAAGAAGATTGTCTTAAAATTTAGTTTGAATTTTCTAACTTGGAGACTTAAAAAATTACAAAATGAGGTAGGTAGCTGGAAAGAGGAAAAAAAAAGCTTTTTCACAGTTCAGTTTTTGTACAAACAGATATAGGTACTATATCTATTTAATGCTAATGCATGCTAATCATACAAGCATACCTGTTAGAATTCTGGCCTGGTGCTGTCTTCTACCAGGTATAAATTATTCTTACAAACTTGCCAGATATAAACTGCAGTAAACATAAATATTTTCTGTTAAATTGTCTCTTACTGTTCAGTACGTCTACCCAAAGCAAATAACCAATTGTTCATTAAGTAAGTTTCACACAACCTTAAGATATTTTAAAAAATTGAATTGCAACAGGCCTCAAATTATTATTACTTTTTTTTTGTTTGGAATGGGCAAATTTGGAAGTAACTGACCTTTAAATGGTAAGACAATTTGTGCTTTAGATGATATTGTTAATGAAATTGTAATGAGGATAACATAACTACTATACTAATTGGATTGCAATAAGAAAATTTTGGCCTTGAAAGATTTAAAAGCTAGTTACTGAATGCCATATTGAAACAAATGAAACTCTTTATTTCTATTGTGGTAATATCTGAATTGCTACTAAGCATTTTCTCAGCAAAGATACTTTCCAAGTGATGGTAAGCCTAAATATTCCTATTTAAGCTCCAAAGAAGTTTTTGCAGCCACCTTTGTTCTTACCGGCTCAGTTGCCTGGTGCTCATCTGTAAAACAGCTGCCATGAGGAAAAGGTGAAGTGTTTTTTGGTCAAGATGGATGATGAAGAAATCAGCCTCTTTCACACCACTGATAGGAATCAGCTGGAGACCTGTCTTGACAGACAGCTCTCTTGAGTGATGTCTGCCTTGTGCAGGTACAACCTTCTGGTTGGCTCTGCAACATCGTCATGGATCTCTTGCAGGGTTCTCTCTTGTTTAGGCTCGTCCCTTTTTCCCCCCACAAAACACCTTTTAGAAAGCTGTTAAGAGTAAAACCTTTATACAATAACACTTCCAAGAAGTTCATGAGCAAATTTTGGTGTTGCTGTGATATACGACACAGGAAAGAGCCTGACTTGTAATTTTAAATTTTTTTTGTTTGACCCTCCATATTTGAATTCTACATAAAAGAAAAGAAAAAAAGAAATAACAGAGTCTGAATTTTGTTTCTCCCTTAGTAATTTAAATTTTAAAAATAATCTCAGATTATCTTCAGGGAGATTAACTCACTACCTAAAATTCTATGTTATTTTCTCAAATCAAAGAAGCAAACAGAAGTGTTGCCAGTTAATGCATTTTGTGTTTATGCCCCTCTTTAAACAGTGGGTATAAGTATTTACCAGGGTACTTTCAGAATCTCGTATATGCAGGCTTTCATTGGCATTTCAACATAAACGATTGATGTGGAAAGCAGTGTAAAACTCTAGAGCACATGTGTCTGCTTTGGTTGTAAATGCCTTATAGCAGTTTATGATGCTGGCATTGTGTCAGGCTCCTAGGTTTTGTGAAGCTGTTGGACTAACAGCACTAGAAGGAAGCATTTTATCTTCCTGGATAGAAACAAACATCAGAAATGTTAGTGGAACACGGGCTTCACAGCCTCCCAAAAGCACAAACGGCAGTGCCTCAGTAACTATAAAACCAAGATTGCAATTAGTTGAGCCACTGTCTGCTATCTCACCATGCACAGCAATGTTTTTGGGAGGATGGCTAAGGGAAGGTAATGCACACAACATCATGGCAGAAGGGTTATTGTGCAGCATGAATTTAATTAGAGGCCAAATGCAAGTGCTATTTTTTTGGATATGGTTAATTTCTTTTGAAAAGGGAAAGAAGAAAGATATCAGACACCTCCTCCAAATGTTTCAATCTTGGACTGTCTGCCTGTGAGGTATCTTTCTGGCAGTCGGGCTTTGAAGAAGACTGGCTTCCACAGAAAAGGGACAACACAGGGTTTCGGAGAGAAATGAACAACAGCGCATCTCGCTGTGTGTTCTTGATGCAACTCCTTTGGTGTCTTTGCACAGTGATCCACATTGCTTTATTGTTAAGAATAACTCTCATCCTCAGAGACCCACAGTGACAGTCCCTCCCTTCATTGAAGGTAATGGGAAATTTGCCAGCTTCAATAGAGACAGGAATAAATCATTTATTCTCTGCTGCTGAAACACATGAAAGCTTGACAAATCTATGAATGGGTAGATTCATCCTCTTCGTTATTTTAGAGTCTATTTTTAAATATTCAGAATGTATCTTCAATGAGAAAACTTGACTAGACTGTTACTTAGAGTCTTGGCCACTATGAATTGCTCTCTCCTGCAGTAAACTATATTTTCAGAAAACAATATTCAACAGCAATAGTAGCACAAGGTGCATTATTTATATATTTCTGAAAAGAGACAACTTCCCAAGATGGTCGTACTTTTAATGGATACCATGAAGTGAAAACCAGAATAACTTCAATCACATCTCATAATCTTACAATTTAGCAGTAACATTGAGAATGTTTGTTTCTCAAAGTCTTTCCTTTTTCTCTTGTTAAACATGCAGCTGGCTGATATTTTACCCTCTGTAATCAACACAATTGGGTTATACAGAATATAGGATACAGGAAAGAGTGGAACCCAACCACACAAATTCCTTGAGTGAACCCTTCAGAGGAATATTTAGGAATATTTGCATTGCAAGTTTAAATGAATTTTCACATTGGATAATCCTTGCAGAGTTGAATTTTATGAAAGAGTAAACTTGTTTGCAACACTCAAAGAAGATTATTAGTTAAACAGCTTTATTTCATTATGTGACTGCTAATTTAATATTCCCTTACAAGCTTGAAAATAGACATTTTTCTGTCATTTCCTTTAAAATCATAATTGTTTGACTTCTCTACCGTAAAAGGTACAAAAATACTTCAAAGAACAGTTCTCTGTATTCAGAAATATTTTTTTTTCTGGCAGCTATAAAGATTTGTTATATTTGGAATATTTCACGTTTATTATGTTTTTGCAGAGGAGTTTTTTCATAGCTACCATACCACATGTTTTATGATAACAGAGTTATCATAAAACTTGGGAGGTTGGCCAAGACCTCATGACATCATCTAATGGAACTTCCCTGGCTCAAAGAAGGGTCAGTTAGAATAGGTTAGGACACATGCCTAGCTAGGGTTTGACTATCCCAAAGTTCCCTGGGTAACCTGTGCTGGTATTTGACCACCCTCACAGGAAAAAGGATTTTATTATGTTTAAAATTAATTTTCTCTATTTTAATTTGTGCCTGCTGTCTCTTGTCCTGTCAGTGGGAAATCCTGATAAAAGTCCATCTTAATCTTTTTCTACTTTTCCTCATCAGATTTTTTTATACACAATGAGATCTTCCTGAGCTTTTTCTTCTCCAGGCTGAGCATTTTAAGCTTCCTTGGCTTGAGCCTCACATGAGAGATCCTTCAGTCCCTTGATCATCTTTTATGTATCTTTGTTGGAGTTTTCTCCAATATGTCCAATTACTTCTAGTATCAAGGAGTCCATCACTAGATGCAGCACTCCAGATGTGTCTTGCCAGGGCTAAGTAGAGGGTGAGGGTCCCCACTTTGACCTATTAGCAATGCTCAGCAGCCCAGAAGGCTGTTGGCCATATTTGCCAGAGGGGCACCTTGCTGGCTTGCGGCCAACTTGGTATCCAGCAAGACCATTTTTTCCCAAGCTTTTTTTATTTTCAAGCTTCCCATTATTTAGTTATATAAGGGTAGAGGAAACATTAGAGGAGATACTGATAAGACCAAATTTTCTTTACAATTATGACTTCACTCTTACATTCTTGTGATGACAGAAACAAGCCCAAGGAGGAAATTTCATCATTTGACTCTAATTAACCTCCTTGAGTCTAATTAATTTAACCAGTTTCAAATGAAGGTGAAATGGGGAGTTGGTGTGTTATTTAAAAGCTGTTTAGGGGAGAGAGGTTCTTGGAGAGTGTTGGAGAGCAGAGCAAGGAGCTAATTTAGTAGGTGAGATCAAATTACTGTGTTAAAAAGAGCTAAGGTTTTAATGAGTTTTTGTGGTCTGGGTTGGGGTGGTGTTTTTTGGTTTTTTTGTGTTTTTATTTTGTTTGTTTGTTTTTTAGTGAGATGTGGTTCAACAGTTTCACAAGCTTTGAAATACAAACTTCTGATAAGCAAGTTAAAGTACTCTTAATTTGCGTATGGGATCTAAATATGTTAAGTGATATAAGGACTGTTGGGTAACCTGTCCTCTTTCCCAACCTAAATCTATGCTATAGTTATGTCCCTGAAATTAGCATATTTATTTACCAACACAAACCTGGCCTTTCTTGTACTTGAGATATTTTTCTTTTCAGTACTACATGTGTATGTTTCCCCCTTCCCTCAGCCAGCTCTGTGGCACTCGGCCACTGTGAAGCCTGCTATCTGTACAACTTGTGTATAATTGAGCTATGCAGATGCAGCAGCTGAGTCTTTCTTAGAATTGCTGCCTATGTGATTGGGCTGAAATACTGGAGTTGTAGTGATTATGCAGATGGATGATGCTTATTGATGCAGGACTCTCCAGTACAAGTGAGGTTGCAAATACCCGAAAATCTCTTTACATCCCTGTTGCAAGAAATGTGTCAGCTTTAGACTCCTGCCCAAAGCAGCTGCAGTGATAGTTACATCTTTCTCTCTAGTGATCTTCAGAGTATCTGACTGTACCTTGCAGCTGCCTCCAGCCTTTTGAGGATTAAACAGCTGGGTAAGATATGGGCATTAGATTTCTACTGAGAGCTGTGAAAGACTAAGTGTTTGTAACTTCTGGTATTTTAGTGGTGTTTGAATCTGCCTGAAGGTAAAGCTTAAGTATGGGAGGGATATTAGATTGTTTGCTGTCAATATTAAAATGCACAAGCTTCTGTTAGAGCATCTACTGTGTATAGGCTTGTTTGGTAAGCTGTCAGCTACTGGTCTTCAAGCAAGCCAAAATTCCCTATAAAGCATCAGTTGTTGCTTTTGATTTTTCCATAATTGTGTCAGCACTTGATAGTGAAGGAAATGCCAATTTTTACTAATAGTGGAGGAGGTTTGTGTTTTATCACTTGCTTTAGTAACTTTCTTTCTCTGAGGATGACTTTTCTGTGTCACTCTGAATAATTTTGTGGTTAACATTTCGTTGCTTTTAGATTTAGGTCTTAATTTTTAGGGGAAAAGTTAGGATATCAAAGAGCCTTGAACAACATAAAGAGAATGCTTAGTTCTCTTTGTTGGCTTCCTTATGTAAATGTCTGTATTTAAAGAAAGGCATGACCTGGTTTAATCTGCAAAACTCACAGAGAGGTGAGTAACATCCCTAACTTGAAGTTCTTGTCTGCTGGAATGATTTCTTTGAATCCCAGGTGATCTAGAGTGGCTGCTCAATGCTATTGATTGGAGCCATTTGTTCTTTGCTGTAAGATTATTCAGGCAGCTGTTATACAAATCCCTCTCACTTTTGTTTCTCCTCCACTCTGTGACCTTAGGGTGTATTAGAAATTTGGGGGCAAAAAAAAAAAAAAAATTCCATAACCTGATAAACTGCCTTTTTCTTTAAGCTTAGGTGCTGACAAAACAGTATCAGTTTTTTTTCTGATGCTTTTTTCTTCTGCTTTTGTTCACTGTCTTTAGGGGGGGGGGGAAAGGTGGTAGCTAGATAAGGTTATATGGGAATTGCAGCAGTCAATGGAATCTAAACTCTGCCTGTTTGGGTGGCTTTTCTTCCTGTTGTTTTTGGGTAAGAAGTCTGTGTGTGTGAGGTGAGTTTTTGTGCTTAAGGTTTTACTTCAGTGGCTTTAGATGCAAGCAGCCGTTTAGGAAGTCTTTTATCTTCAGGGTGTTTTAGCAGTTCAGTGAAAAGCAGACATAACTGTCAAATCAGATTTTATTTTTATTATACTACTCAAGAGTAAGTGTCTTCACCCATGAACATCCCTTCCAATTCACTGTGACCACGGGTGTTTCATTGTTATCTTGATTTGATAAGGGCTATCTGCACTCTTGTGTAGCACTTATTGGAGCAGTTGCTGAAAAGCTGATGTTTAAGTCTTGGATCAGAGAGTGTCAGCATATTTAAAGCAAGAAACCACTTTGCTCTGACAGATGACAGGGCTTTACTCTCACTTTCTTTGCCCACAGGACTGCTGTGGCTCTATTTGAGCCCTGCACTCCTGGAGGAGTAACAACAGCAGGAGAAAGGAGTTAAGGAGGAGGTGTGTGAGAAAACACAAATGGCCCCTTACTGGTCAAAATGAAATCACCCTAATCCTAAAGTGCTGCAGACACTTGCCATTCGTTCAGCAATGTGTGACAGAAAAAAGTGGGTTCTAATTTTATGTTCTTGTAAGCCTGTACCCTTAACAGGGAGTTTAGTAAATTGTAGCTAAATGTGTGATCTTGAAAGAAAAAAACATGGGTTTTTTTGTGTGAAATAATAAGACCTAATTTTTTTTTAAAGGAAGTGACTATTTGGCAAGCATTCTTCCCTAGAATAGTAATTCCCAGCATAAGGAACTGGTGACATGACAGGAGGCACTAAATGAATTCTAAGTGCTATATTTAGAGACTGTTTTCTGGATCCAGCTAGCAGCAATACTTGACTCCTGGCCTTCTGACTTTATGCTTTTGAGACACCCTTATGTGAAATATTAATAGTGAGACATTGGAAACTCAGTTTTAAATACTAATTCAAATAGTGTCTTTGTCAGGGAAGTTCTTTTCCCAATTTAGTGTAAGATTGAAACTTTCTGAATTGTGGAGTACTTGTTTTTGGGGTGACAGAATACTTAACTGCTTATTGCCAAATGGTATGGATAAGGAAGTCATCAAGAGATGCATTAGAGTGCAGGGAGGTTGGGATGATATTTCAGGTAAAATATGTAATGTTTTGATATAACCATTATGAGCTGTATGATGTTATTAATTCCGAGCGCCTAACAGGAAAAAAGAGTTTTGACTAGTCACTTTTCCAAGAGCTGCTCATGAACTGTTATATTTTTAAAAGATCCATGTGTTTTATAAGAATGAGATTTCATATTATGCTGGTAATTGTAACATGGAGTATTAGAGCTATTTAACTGCTCTTTTCACAATGAAAGCTTGATGCAAATCTGCTAAAATGTGTGGTTTCATTGGTAAACCTAGAATCAAACACAAGTGACCAAATCCAGGGCACCAGGGCAAACCTGCCTGTAATGGCAAATTAACAGGGGAGTTTTAAGCAATACCTTCTTTTGATACTTGCCTGATATATCTCCCTCAGTTAGGCATAGGAACAAAATTTTGTCAGGCATTTGAGTCATAAAAATAGCTACTTGTTCAAATTCACCTCTTTGAGTTTTGCAGAACAATATGAATGATGATATTAGACCTTCATATAAGAGCAAACAGCTTAGCTGCTCTTTACTGAAACCTGAAAGAAAACAAAGGTTTGCAAAAAGGATTAACTTGTGCTGTAGGACACTGGGATAGGAGCAGATGCTGATGGTGCAGCAGGCCATGCTGGTGCCCAGGCAGCTTTGGTGCCCAGGCTCATCAGCTTCTTGGATGAAAATAAAATTGACACCTGATACTGTATTTGAATAGAAGAAAAATATAGTAACAGTGCTTTATGCCAAACAAAATGACAAGTTAGAGCACTCCACCAAGTTTTGAATGATCAATGTGCTGCAACGTGACAATTAAAGATCATTTGGATCAAGTAGTAACTGTCATATCCAGCCAGTAGGGAGTGTTTGAGTACCAATTTGGCACATGAGCATATGGCTGGAGTCCATAATGGCTGATGCACTGGTAGATCCCTCTGAATTTGCAGCTGTACCTCATCTGATGATAAAGCAATTCTAGAACCATGACCTAAAAATGTCAAAATATTTCAAGTTGCCACAACAAACTGTTTAGGCATGCAAAAGTGCTTATCTCTTTCAATTTATATTGATAATCCATTCAGCAAAATTAGACCATGCTTTTTTTTATTTCTGTAAGATTTGTACTCATCTGAAATGAATCCCAGCCTATTTGAAAGTTGTTTTTTGATTATCTGCAAGAAATTACTTCTGTGCATATATTACACTTGTTGGCGGGGTTTCAATACATTTATATAGGCACTAATTCAGTAATGTATTTAATCACTTCTGGATTTTAATTTTTTCTTAGCAGAATTGCATATAAGCATCATTTATTGTGGGAATAGTGTCTTGAAGAAAGTGGACTAATATACCATAAAGGCTTCTATGTCTTAATGGCAAATATTCCAAACAATTTAATTTGAAAACTATACCCTAGAATAAAATTTCGTTGATGGAGAGTCCAGAGAAAAACCTCTGTGTGCCCAAACTTAGTAAAATTATTTGGGGGATAAAGAGACACTCTTCCAGGAAAACAAGATAATACCGATCCAGAATTCAGAGACTGACTAAATCACACAGGTTCTATTTTTACTTAAATGCTGTTTCCAGAGTAGGAGGGAAGGGACAGGTGAATGCTTCAGTCCAGATGCAAAGTGTCTTGATAAAACATGTTTACCAATATGTATAAATGGTACCTCTAGAAAGAAAAAGAAATGGTGAGATGTACTTTCACTGAAGTAACGTCTTCTCTGCTCATTTAAATCAACAATTACCACCAATACTAAATACAGTTGAGTGAAGATAACATCAGCAGCTCATTCTGCTGAGAATTTTACTTAAACACTCTACTATCTGAGATATTTAATTAACTAACTCAATTTTTGAGGCAACAGACCTGATTCTAAATGTTCTTGAGTTTTCCCTTCTTAAGAAGGGCTTCATAAGAAGGAATCTTGTTTTTTTCATAAATGTTGAACTGTTTTATTTTGTTTTGTCCACTGTTGAATTTCAAAAGATGCCACTTTGCTGAATTGTCTGCATTGGTTTGACATCACCTTTTGTCTTTTGGAGGCTAAGCTATCAGAGACCTTTCTGGTTTAGCTGGTATTTGGGCTTATGTGTTGCCATTGATTCTCTTTCATTAAGCTTTGCCACCCCTTTTAAGAGTTCAGGTATCTCCAGTTCTGACAGGTCTGCTTACAGCCTGTTCACAAAACACAGGTTTGTTTAATGAAACATATGGAAGCAACCAGTACTATAATTATCCAAATAATTGCACTACATATTGCCAGCATCTAAGATCAGATGACCAGTGTGTGCTTGAATAATCAAGGCTCCCTTCTCACAGGCTATAGTTGCTGTAGTTAATTTTGTCTTCCTTGGAGTGGTTTGTATAGTTGAATTATAGCTATTCAATTGCTGTTCTATTACTGCTATTGTAAAATTTATTCTTAATCTTAAAATCTTATCTAAACCACAGCTATCTCATTGCAAACCTCAAGTGTAATTACTATGGGGTGTTAGTTTACATTTTAATGGAAAAAGGTACACCTATTCTGCTTCCTTATTTTATGGATGAAGGGATCTTATAGCAGCAGCCTTTTTTTCCCCAATCATTAAAGTGGAATCTTTTTGCTAATGGGACTCAAGTCCTTTCTCCTAGAGCTGCTAGTTTCATTGCCCACTTGAGCAAATAAATCATCCACTTCAGGGAAGAAATTTATCAGAAGAATTTTTAGAAGGTACTTGAAAAATATTACCAAACTGCTGTTTTTTAGAGTCATGGGAAAATCAACATTTTGAACAAAAGATGCAGATTATCTGATCCTGAAATACCTTCGTACCAGGATCATCCAAGAAAGGGTGAGCACTAAATTCTCTCATAAATATTTTCTATCAAAGTATAAACTCCAATGTGCTTTTATCTATATGTGTACTGCACAACACATGCTTTGTATAAACCAGGTATTTTAAATTAATGTGGCTGTCTTAGACTCTATCTACAGTGAGGGAAACCTTAGTTCTAGCTGTCGGTATGACCTTAAATCTGCCTCCACTTGTGCATAATACTACACATTGCACGTAGAAGGGAGTACTGCTGTTGCAGTGATGACTGCTCCAGACCTGATTTGTGCAGTGATATATAACGAAGGTTATAATGAAGCCAGCTCTCTTTTGTTCTGGTGGGTTTGTTTACTTAGGTATATTCTAGGCCATAAACTACTGTGATGCCTTCTGGCCAGTGATTTTTCTGGTATTTCTTCTCAGATAAAGCATCTTATGCCATGAGTGAAATGTGACTTAGTATGTTGAATACAGCTGGTAATGAGCCAGTTAAGCCCTTTGTGTGACGAGCATCGTGTCTGTGAAGCATAAAATGTGTGGTGCAGGGTAATTTTTGTTTTAACCCCATGTGAGGCCCCTATGTATGACAGTGCATTCAGGTCAAAACATCCACCTGGCATCCAGCAGTACCTGTGGAATGCAGGCTGTTCTTGGAACCTGAAAGGCAGAATTTCCTCCCAGCAACTGCCTGGCTTTGTGCTTATACAGTTCAATAGTAATATTTTGAAATCTGTGAAGTTACTAATGATTGCTCTGATGCCCTGGGGCCTCATCAGAAAGAGTCCTATAATTGCTTGCAGTAGAGTATCATGGATTGTCATTAAAATGGATGGTTTATTGTCTCAGGCTCCTGGGACTCAAGCTAACAAAACAGCCTATCCAACTGACAGGCAACACTTCCCATTTGGAAGTACCTTATTTGGTGATATAACCATGTACTAAAGCTGTGGACTGACATTTCGTGCAAGCACTTGATTGGCTGTGTTACTAAGAAGAAAACTGTGAGTAGCCTCTGAAAAGTACCTGGAAAGGCTTTCAAATATGCAGTTTGATTAAAAATTGTGGTAATGGATCTATTAATATGATATTGGAAACAATGCTGAATTTTTCTTCTAGGAACAAGTAGGGAAATAGCAAGCTCATATGCACTTTGGCTTAGAATGGGTTATCACTCATCTATCTTTTCATTTGAAAATAAAAATTGAATGCAACAAGGCAAGCACTTTCTACAGGAGGTGTCATTATTGGGAAAAACCCAACAGCCTAACCAGCAACAACAAATGTTCACCCCCCCCCCTGCCGCCGCCACCCCCCCCCCCCCCCCAAAAAAAAAAAAAAACAGACACGAAAACCCAGCTAACCAAACAAAAACCAAAACCCAAACCAAAATGAGTTAAAAAAGTTTCATTACATCTGCCAAACATTTGCCCAATTTCATTGTCTGTTTTGGAGCTAAGGAGCCAGCTAACTGGAGTGTGCTAGTGAACTTACATTGACTCTGAGTGAGTGTACAAAATATTTTTGTTATTGATTCCTAAGATGGGCCACTCTTGAATGTCACCATGCAAATATTGCAATAAGACTAAAACTCCTAAGTTAGAGAATGCAAAAACTTACAACCCTCTACAAATGAAAGGACAAGTTAGCCTTGCTCGGGATACATAAATATGTGTCTCTCTGTCCATAAATATGAATAGACATAGATTTGTATGTATTTCTTTCTCTGTATATGTGCATCTGGAATGGATGTATGGAAATACACCACTAGTGATTAAAAGAGGAAGGGGATTTCATGATGAAGATCTAACCTGTTCTTTTTTCCTGAGGATGTAATTTATAGTGGGTTAATAGAACAGATACTAGTTTCTGTCAGACTGGAGGCTACAGTGTCTTCACAGCCACATGTATCCTCATGTTAATTGCCATAATTAAGTTATGTCATAATTTAATGAGTTCTAAGACTTCTGTTTTTTGGGTATAGAAAGAGGAGTAAAGAAGACTCTCATAAAGATGACAGTCATCTTAGCAGTTATAGTTGGGGCTGACAGGACTGTGCTTCTTCCAAATGGGTGATTTATATCTTAAGAGTGCTTTGACATTAAACATTCAGGTTCACGAAACACAAAATGCCACCCCTGATCAAAGAAATACTGAAACTCCATAGATTGTATCTAGTGCTAATGCTCAATCCATGTTCATTATTGATCTTCTCCAAGAAATCTGCGTGTGTTCAAATGCATCATGGGGAATGCAGTTAATTATTGGGCTGGTTGTCTACTTATCTTTCCTTACATTCCTTTTACTGTCTCTTTCAGAAAGAAAATTTACACTGAATTTTGAAATGTACATTTTATAATTTCATTCAAAGCTGGTTTATGTTTTAACTTAAAACTTTTATTTTTCTTTACTCTCTATTTATTTGTTCTTATTTTAATTTCTTTTCCTTCCAATATTTCCTCTCATTATGCAGTTGTCTTATAAGGAACATGAGGAGAAATATTTCTCTGAATGTGGTATACAATATCTTCCCTTTTAAATAGTTACTAAAAAAAATAACTGTTTGATACTGAACCATAATTGGATTCACATCAAGCTGAAGCTCTGAGGTAATTTCCAAGGAAGTATTTCCTCCCCCACTCCTTTTCCTCCCATGCCCTCTGGTCTCCCACATATCCTAAGAGATTAGTTGGTCAGGAGCTTTGAATCCTTTTAGAAATGAAGGAAGCATAGATGTTTGTCATAAAAGCTGTACTTTTTGAATCATTCATAATTTTAAAAAGTGATTAAGCCAAAGACTTATTCAACATGATTTGAAGAAAATGTTTTCAAATTTGTCTCCTTGTGTTTTTTTGCACTAGAGGAAACTTTTGCTTTGTGTAACTAAGTTAAAGAATAGGTAAGGTATCTTTTCCAAAAGGCATTAATTGAAAGCAAATGCAAACACTTCTTTTAATTTGAAGTACTATTGCAACAGGTACTCTGGCTCCTTTTTTTTTTTCACTTATCAAGTACTTTTAACTTTCACTTATCAAGTACTTTTATGCCACACCATGTGCATTTAGAGGTCATACATGTCATTAAATATTCCTTTACTACTGGCTTTGCTCTGACTGATACAGTCTATGGCATCATGAAATAATTAGCAAGGGAAATAAGAAAATGCTTTTTCTTCTGTAAGTTTTAAAACAAAAATGAAACCTTGTAACTCTTAAAAGCAAGCAGTAAGGAAGTATAAAGAAGATCACTTTAAAAATCTAGAAGTCCTTATACTACAAATACTTTCCTGAACATCTGACTCATGAATTCCTTTTTCTGGGATGTAACTCATTAACAACCTCTGTCATGCACTGTAGATGCTATTCCATCTCTAACGAGTAATTGGCTGCTAAGTCATCTGGAGCCAACTCATCTATAAACAGTTCATCTAGCTAGAATTAATAAAAGAACATTTTTCTAAGTACAATCAAACTTTCAATAAAGAACTAGTAATTTATCTTTGAGTTTCATTTCTTTATGGAATAGCTTTTGCACATCCAAGTAATGTGGAGGTGAAAGACGATGAGGGCCACCTTTTCTTGACATCTGCACCTTTAATTACATAATCCCATTTAAGTGTATCTCTCTGGCTGAAGAAACCTTTCTGCAGCAGTGATTGAATTATGGGGCCTGCTAAGATGCACGTTTTTTTCAACTTTTTTTTTTTTTAATGTTGGTGTCAGTAGTTTTAGATCAAACCTGAGGGTACCAGATAATGACATATAGACACATTGTTTACCTGACATTCTTACCCTTCTCTGAGCACCTGGAGAGCCTTACTGTTAAGTGTACTGTTTCAGGATACCAGCCTCGCTGCCATTCTTACTGAAAATCCACTACTGACCTTTCACATGCTGCCTGTACTGTCCAGAGCAGGGTTGCTGTGACTGTAACTCCATGTGTATGCCAAAACCAGCTTAAAAGCCTTCTGTTGAAACACAAATGATTTGAGTGTCTCAGTATGTGCAAACTTGTGGGAGCCTCAGTGGATTCCTCTGTCAAATTACATTTACTTTAATAGCTGTGTTTTTATACCACAGAGAAATGTGCAGCAGTTGTTCACCTGTGAGAGGGGTGTTTTCTGTTGAATGCTGAACTGAGACTGTGGTTTTGGGAGGCTTTTCATTTCCTTACAGTTCTGAGTTTCACACCTTGCAGTTTTCCTCTATTTCAGCCTGTTTCTCAGTGGGATGTCGGTTACATGGCTCAACTGTTTTGTGTCAATAATACTTAATACAGCTACCTAGTAGAAGTGTTTTCCTGCCCACACAGGTTATGTTTGGCGGGTTCCAACATGCTTCTTGAGGAGCCTTATGTACTTTCTTAAACCCTTTTCAGAGTCTTATGGGTACTAGCTTGTAGAGTGGATCAGATTCAGTAATCAGGCACCTTTTCCCCTTTGAGTACATCCCTTTTCTACTATAGTTTCAGCTGCTGAATAATTTCCTGCAAGCTAAAAATATCTGTTCTATATCAGGCTGTTTTAATCCTTTAACCACTGCTCTGGACCTGTCATACCCTGGGCAGTCTGGTCTAGCCCAGGATCTCAGGGTATTAATGTACTTTAGCAAACAGGTCACTTAGTTCTCAATAGACTTGGAAATATTTTATTACCCAAGTCAAAGTTTTAATATAGCTTCAAGCCAAAGAGGAAGCAAATTTAAATGGATCTGTTATTATCATTAAAACTTGATCTTATACTTTAGTCATATGGTATTAGCCAGAAAAACAAAAGCTGAAAATAAAGGAAATTAGGCTAAGTAATTGCCACATCCTTGTGCCTTTCTTTTATTTTGCTGAACATAACATGTCCACTCTTCAATTTTCTTTTTGTTTTCTCCAAGCAGCAGTAGATATTCAAGGACAATTTCTTTAAAATTAGCTGTGGAAAGTGAATGCTATCTAGTTGCTAAGAGGTATATGTTTGTTTCTCTAATGAAAGATCACTTTGGCTGCTCCATCTAAAAGGCCCCACTTATGGATCTCTGAAGTCACATTTTTACCTACAGATAGACTAGCACAAGCTTTTATACAGCAGTACATATCAGTAGATTTAACCTAAAAGCAATTCTACCAAAGCAAAAACTCTGATGTTGTCATTCAGACTTGTGCATTGTTTTAAGAAAACAGTGAGTGGGGAATGTTGAAAGAAACAAAGGAGAAAAAAGGCTTCCTGTTAGAAATTTCTGTATGAGCAGGCTCATGTATCTGAAATATGTTTGTGTTGTATGCTATGGTGCAATTTTATTGTCAAAAAGCAGTCAAATGCATGTGGCAGGTTCAGGAAAGGGGAAAAAACTCAGCTGAAAGAACATCCTGTTAAATTTGTTCAAATGAGATCCTCTGCTGTTCATACTTGAGGACCGCTGTGCAAGTCAATTTTTGTTAGAAGTGGTTTTTTGTAATAGGCTTTAGTTTTAATTGAATGGATGAAGAAAAAAAACCCTGCCTATTCTGTGGAAGATAGGATACGAACTCCTCCATCATTATTTCACTAGGAGCTAGAAAACTGTTTTCAAGCAGCATAAATTAGTTGTATGCCACCATATGTATATGTTTGACCTTCTCCTGATGCTGTATATTGTACAACTGCAGTAGTTCACCTGTTTGGCCTGGCTTGTATTCTGAAACTACAGATTTAGTTGATCTAGCAAAAAAAAAAAAAAAATAGAAAAGTAAATTTAAAAATCACTTTTGTAATATACTTAGTACAAGAATGGTCACACTAATATCTCAGTAGCTGAGAAAATAATCCAGACCTGATGTTGTTGTTTAGAAGTTCTCGATTATTGATGCAAGTAATTTTAACTGGAAATTTCTCAACTGGCTTCTGTACTCTCTGTATAGATGTCTGCATTGTAGAACGCCTCTTGAATCTTAATGTGCCCTTTGCTTTCTCAGCAGTAGCACATTAGCCAAGATGCATGCTTGCTTTCTATAATGTTCTGTTAACATAATGCAAGCAATGTTAATAGATGATTTAACAGTAAAATAAACATTTTATGTTTTACAGAGGTCAGTTCTGTAATATTTTGAGGCTAAGGGTTTGTGCAGACCAGTGCAATGTTAAAAATATCTGAAGTAGAATGGGTTTTGTTCTTTTTTTAATCTGATATTGAACCTGAATTTTCTGAAAAGAAAACTGAATGGTTTAGAACTCGGTATAGTTTCATTATATAGCACCCTCACCTATTTGTCCCTTATTTAGTGGTCTCTTGTTATAAAACACTAATTTTAGCAGCACAATTCGGCTATTTAGGGGTTATGCTGCAGCTTTAGGAAATAATATTGATTGTGTATTATTTCTGTTTCCCACTCCTTGGAACATAAGAGCCATAAACAGGCTTGCTTTCGATATTTTTGTAGTGTGGCCTGAAGATGTTTCTGCCAGATAGTGTGTCTTATGAAATAAGTGAGACAGTGTAAAAGTCAATGTGCTCCTGAATACTTGTGAGCTGTAGTTGTAATAGAAATTGTTACAGATAGAACTGCTGGCACAGTGTATGGTGAGCCAATCTGTCAAAATCCATCCTGAAACTTCTTGGTATGTTAAAACTATTGGATTTGGAATTGGCCCCCATTTGTCTTGATGGAGGTAATTCTGGTTTTCTCCCCTATAATTTCAAGATGGAATTTTTCTCAATCTTCTAGGGATAAAATGAAAAACCTTATGCTGGCAAGAATAACACTGTGCTGTTGATGGAATATTTTAGGATGCTCTTTTCATTCTTGTGTCTTTTAATTTTTTTTTCTCTTAAGGTTTTCACAGTGGTCAAATCATTGATTGCAATATAGTACCATTTTACTATAGTGATATGGTTTTTGAGTTCTTATAGGGAGTATTTTAAAGATGAAGAAAAGCACAAAATAGATGATGAAAAATTCAGAAAAGTAAGGTTTCGATAGAAAGGGTTTGTGGGAGGGGAAAAGGTCATCCTACAGAAATTTTCTGAAGAAAAAATTCCAGGAGTAAAATATACAATTTATCTCAGATGCTAAAATAATGAAACTATAACCTTTGATCTGTGCAGTAGATGAAAAAGAAAGTCAACATGTTCCTTCCCTACCTGCCAAGGTATCACCAAGGAATCACCCCTCCTGGGGCAGGGGGAACCCTGAATTTATTGTCTTACTGGTATGAAGTTCACTTGCAATAGTCTGCTTGGTGACAGTTGTGTTAGCCAGGCTCCTCTATAAGTCCTGTCTCTAGTACTGGAAATTTGTGAAAGTCCAAGTGTCATAAATGTGGAGGTGTTGGTTTGTACTGGCAGTGCCAAGAGCATGCATGAGAATGGTAGGAGTGCAGTTATGACCTACACTTGCAGGCAAGACATGGTTGGTTGGTAGGAGCATGTTGTTAGGCCCCTGTTAGTAACTGTGAAAAGTAAATACTATTTATGTGCCTTGTTTTTCCCACAGCTGCAGGTCTCTACTCAGCTGAGGAGGCACCTAGTTCATCTGACATTCAGAATTATGGCTATTGGTATTCTAACAACTCTTTGGATTACAAAGCTGTAATAAAACGGTAGGATTATAGTTGTTGGAGATTGCCTTCTAAAGGGAACAGAGGGCCCAGTATGCTAACTGTGTAGGTTTAGATTAGATATTAAGAAATTCCTTACTTCCAGTGCGTGAGAGTGGTCACGCACTGGAACATGTTACCTAAAGTTAGTTGTTGTGGATACCACGTTGCTGGAAGTGTTCAAGGCCAGGTTGAATGGTGCTCTGAGCAGCCTGGTTGAGTGACAGGTGTCCCTGTCAACAGCAGGGGAATTGGAACAAGCTGATCTTCAGAGTTCCTTCCAACCCAAGCCATTCGGTGATAGTTTCCTACAGTTCTGTACTTGTTAGTGTCATGGACTTCAGAGTGTTCCCATTGGTCATACCCTTCAACAACATTGATTTTTGAGGACTTCTCTACATTTTATTGTCATGGCAAGGATTGGTTTATGGTATACGTGCATTATTATTTTATGTAGTTATTTATCAATACAAGATTTGCTGGTTCCTCTTTCTGTGCTGCTTCTGCGTTTCCCCAGCCCTGTCACAGTTTGGACTGCAGAATGTGCAGTCTAATAGGGGTGAAAAATGAAAGCAACTTCAGGATAAAACAACTGTTGTCAGAGTACTTTCTTATGAGATCATTGTTGCCCTATAATGATATATTAGATTCCAACCTTGGCTGCAGTGTCACAGCTTTCTCCTGATGCTGCCTACTATGCCTGTCTTTATCCACAAAACTTGGGTAAAATAACATATTTCATAAAAAGGCAGCATGAGGAAAAATACGAGCTCAAAGCTTTGGCCCAGTCCCGGGGATCTGTCATCACTGGCATAAGTGAAACCTGGTGGGGACTGGAGTGGCCTGTTGGGTGGTTGCAGGCTTTTTAGGTGGGATTGGAAGGGCAGAAGAGGCAGAGGAATGGCACTGCATGCAGTGAAAGGGTTAGAATGTATGGAAGTCAGTTGTCAATGGCACAGCTGAGAGCCTCTGGATAAGAATCAAGGGGCAAAAATGTACTGCAGATGTCATACGTGAGTGTGCTATAGGACTCCTAGCCAGGACAATGACACTGACAAATCATCTTTTGAGGAACTAAGGGACACTTCCACGTCAACTGCCCTTGTCCTTATGGAGGACTTCAGCTTGCCACTAATCAGCTGGTAGCATCACACAGCTGGTAAAACTGGGGCCAAAAGATTCCTAAGAAACCTGGATGAAAACTTTGTGGAACATGTCATAAGGGAGCCAACTTGAAAAGGTGTCATTCTTGGTCTGCTGTTTGTCAACAGAGAGGATTTGTGAGCAAAGTGGAGATCGATGGCTGTCTTGACCACAGCAACCATGAAGTGACTGAGTTTAAAATCTATTGATGGGAAGAAAAGTGCCAGCAAAACCTCAGCTCTGGACAGAGGAGAGAAGACTTTGGGCTGCTCAGGGAATGAGTGAGTAAAGTCCCCTGGGAAAATGTTTTTGCAGATGCTGGGGTCCATCACTGCTGGCCAATTTTTAAACATCACCTTCTAAGGACCTAAAAGCAGGCAATTCCCAAATGTCTCAAGTCAGAGGCAGAAGGCTGACTAGGCTGAACAAGAATGTTCTTGTAGAAATAAGGCAAAAAACGGAGGGTGTATGTCCATTGGAAGCAGGGTCAGGAGACACTGGAAGAATAAGAGATGCTGCTTGCCACTGTAGGGAGAAAATTCCCAAAGCTCAACAGGAATCGACTGTCAAGAAAAGTGGGGGACAAAAAAGAGACATTTTTGAGATATATTAGTGGCAAAAGGCCATGTATAAATAACACTGTATAAATACTATAAGTATTTATTGTATAAATATAATAAAATTATATAAATAATATTGACCTCTTACAGGGTGTGAATGGTCACCTCACAAACAGGGACAGGGACAAGGCAGAGGTGTTTGATGGATTTTTTGCCTCCATCTTCAATGTGAATGATGAAGCAAGGGGATCTCAGTGCCTTGAACTGGGAGACCATGGCTGCAAGAATAATCAGCTTGCAGCTGACCCTGAAACTATGTGGGCTTTGCTGTTGCAGCTGGATCCCTGCAAATCTATGAGATCTGAGGGGATTCACTAAGGATCCTCAAGGAGCTAGCTGATGTCATTGCAAAACCTTTCTTGATAGTTTCTGAGCAGTCTTGGAAATCTGGAGAAATCCCAGCTGACTAGAAGCTGGTGAATGTTGTCCTGATTTTCCATAAGGGCAAGAAGGAGGATCCCAGAAACTACAGGTCTGTCAGTCTCACTTCAGTACCTGGCAAAGTTATGGAAAAGATTATTCTGGGAGGTATTGAAAAATACTTGATAGACAATGCACTCAGTGGTCACAATCAGCATGGCTTCGTGACAGGAAAGTTCTATTTGTCAAACCTGATTTCCTTTTATGACAAGGTAACCCACAAGTTGATCACGGGAAACCTGTTGATGCAATCTTTCTGGATTTCAGTATCCTTCTGAAGAAAATGTCCAGTGCACAGCTGGACAAACACCTCATGTGATGTGTGAGCAGCTGGCTCATGGGTTGGGCCCAGAGTGAATGGAGTGACACCAGACTGGGGACCTGTCACTAGTGGGGTTCAGCAAGGTTCCATCTTAGAACCTGTACTCTTCAACATCTTTGTAAATGACTTGACACAGGACTGGAAGGGATACTGAGTGAGTTTGTAGACAATACAAAGCTGGGATTAGTTGTTGATTCCTTTGAAGGCAGAGAGGCCCTGCAGAGAGACTGAAGCAAATTAGAGGGCTGGACAGTGGCCAATCATATGAAGTTCAACAAGGAAAAGTGCCAGATTCTGCACCTGGGATGGGTAATCCTGGACATACAGACAGACTGGGGAATGAAATGCTGAAGAGCTGCAGAAAGGCACCTGGGGGTCCTGATTAATGGCAAGTTGAACATGAGTCAGCAGTGCTCTGGTAGCCAGGAGGGCCAGCCCTGTCCTGGGGTGCATCAGGCACAGCATCACCAGCCAGGCAAGGGAGGGGATTGTCCTGCTCTGCTCTGAGCTGGGGCAGCCTCTCCTTGCAGGTTTGGGTGCCACTGTACCAGAAAACAGTCCAAAGAAGGGCCCCCAGGGCGGTGAAAGGCCTTGAGGAGAAGCCTTATGAGCAGTGGCTTGAGGTAATTTGATTTAATCAGTCTAGAGGAGACTGAGGGCATTCCTCAGTCCATCTTCACGAGGAGTGAGAGGGCCCAGTACCAATCTCTTAACCCTGACCAGTGACAGGATTCACTGAAGCAGCATAAGGCTGAGTCAGGGGAGGTTTAGATTGGATATTAGGAAAAGGTTTCCACCCAGAGGGTGATTGGGCACTGGAACAGACTCCTCAGAGAAGCATTCACAGCACCAGCCTGACGGAGCTCAAGAAGTGTTTGGACAACAGTCTCAGGCACATGGTGTGATTCCTTGGGTGTCCTGTGCAGGGCCAGGGCATGGCCTTAATGATCCTGATGGGTCCCTTTCATCTCAGCTTGTTCTATGGAATTAATTTTTGAAAACCCATATCAAGGCATTTGCAATCATGAAATTCTTAACTAATATATGCTAACTGTGTAATGATAATGGATATAACTGTAGTAATTTTTCAATTGCATTGGCTTTATCAACTGTAAAATGTCCTTGAGATATAGCTGATTTTTTACAAGCCACTTATAAAGACAAACAAGGCTAAGTACTGTAGCACTATTCAAATTTTATCAGTGTTAATTCACGGTCTATATTTAATTTATTTTACCTGATAACTCAATACTTTAATAGTAGATTTAATTGAATTAAATTGAGATTCTGTGCAAGTAAAGTAATTCTAATTCTCGGTACAAAAATTAATTAGAAAAAAAATTAATATTTGCTTTCATAATTATTTATGAACATAGGCTATTTGACAAAATACTCCATGGGTATTCTGGGTTCATTGATATCTTAATTCATTGCAACACCTTCCCTTCAATATGTTTCATTTGGACATTTCAATGGACAAGCATAAGAAGCTGAGGCACCAGGAGATACATTTAGGTGTGCTCAAAAAGGGCACTGTGGTAACATTCATCTTTGAGCAGCCATTGGAGCTATAAATATTGTGTGAGCAGTTAGACTGGCCTGCCTACAGCTGTGTAACCACTATTGGGTAACACCAGGAATTTTGTGTAACCGAGCAGAGGAAATCTTTCGAGATCAGAGTAAAGGTACAGACTATAAAACAGTGTAGGGGTGTTGATTATGTACACCTGCCTACTTCTTTTTACTATTTCTGTGTTGGATTTCTGTCCTGGTATTGGTTGGGATGGAGTTAACTCTTCCTAAGAGATAATATAGTGCTGTGTTTTAAATTTAGAATAAGAATGATGTTGATAGCACTGTTGTTATAGAATCTGAAAATC